>NW_027457557.1:351803-693607 GCF_050624435.1 Tenrec ecaudatus | reverse complement strand
TAGGTGAGCCAATGCAGGTACAGCGCCCACCCAGGCATAGCTCCCCCTCCTGGCTGGAAACCTGAACTTCTGAGCATGCAGTGAGCCACTGCTTCATGAGCCGGTAGCTCGGACCTCTGAGCATGTGTAATAGGCCTGCCAGTCCATATGCTAGCTCCCTAACAGGTTTTCCAGCCAAAGGTCTGCCTTCTGGAGCTGTTCTACAGAAAGCACTTAGTTCCTGACCCCTACGCATTCGGGGAAATGGATGCCCTCGCTTCCGTGATTGCTTCTATGTCATTCTGGAATGGTCCTTGTTTCACAAGGTCAGCGAGGTCAGGAATTCTGGGCTGGTTGGCTACCAAGCACAAAATAAATAGCCAACAGATTGAAATCTCAACCCCTATATTGGTTTATTATAGACCCCACAAACTTGTCTTCTGGAACTTCCCTCCTAAATTTCTGAACCCTTGAACTCCTTGACACATGTACTTGGAAAGCAAAGATTCCAAACTCTGATCACCATATCTGACTGCTCCCCCAGTCCCTCTGCATTGTCAACCAGCAAAGTCGGGCCTCTCCATTTCTCAGAAGCTGCAGATTGTTACGTGACATCACCCCGTGTTTAAATATTAGTGATTATGCCATTTAAAAAACAAATATGTGAGCCAACTGGGGGCAAACAAGACTCGTTTCAAACACCAGCTCTGTCTCCTCTAAGGGCCCGTGTACAACTGCGACAACACAACAGTGGGTCCTGCTGGGTCCCCATTAGCATCTGGGAGGAAGGTTATTTATTACAGGGAATCCTACCTTTGTCCCTTGGTGTTAATTGCAGACTCACTGGGTGACGGATTGTATCTGACACGCACCACGTTTGCCGCAGCAAACACCAACACTTTGTCAAACTCCGTTTGGTATTGCTCCATCCCTCCATTATTCTCCCTAATGACAAAAATAATTAACACATTCATATAAAAGCATAGGATGAGGATAGCTTTAATTTATGCATCTAGCTCAGGGTCATCCCTCTTATCAATATATGACAATCTAATGAGGCTTAACTAAAAAGTAGCAGTGAAGCAATTTAGGAAACTGAGGGATTGTCACGAGTCCTGGTTGTGACAGCATGTTTTGTGCACCATGGAAGATAACAGATTTGTCTTCTGTGGTATCTCATATCCATCATCCCCAAACTACCTGCTCTTAGGGGTAGAGAGCGAGCTTGTCTTTGAAAAAAGTGCCTGGGTTTGGTAGCTGCTCACAGGATGGCAGGTGTAATGTATTATGAGAACTTAACAAGGCTCTGAGAAGATGGCTATTGGAAGGTCTGGGTGGAGGGCAAGGTCATGGCCCTGAAGGATTCAGGATCCAGAAGTCAAGTCAGAACTGGATGCCAGAGACTTTCTCAATCCAGCCCTCTTTGCCCCTCCCCTAAGGCCAATACATTTCTAAGGGTTATGGATTCTACTTCAGAACCTTTCTCAAACCCAGGGCCCTCTTCACCATTATTGTCTAGACCTGGTCACCTCTTGCCTTATAAATAAAAATATGGGTTTATTGTAAGTCTGGGTCTGTTAGGTTTCTCGGGTGGGAAATGTCTCGGTCCTTGGCTACACACTGGAAAGAAATTCAAACCAAAGCCTGGTTGGTAATCCGAGTGGGTTTATATACATGAGAGAAGGTTCCGGCGTTACATTAAACTGAACACGGACACCCTCATGACACTGCACACCCAGCCCTGCGAGTGGAAGGCAGAGAAGCAGCTGAAGGGAAGGGGCGGTGGTCTCCAGATTCCAGCCTTTAAGGACTTTCAGCTGGGAGACGTCAATTAAGCACTCCAGGCCTGGGGCTCCCTAAGCCTAAGGGCTGGGGCGCCAAAGGCCTGGGGCTCCCTAAACCTAAGGGCTGGGGCGCCCCAGGCCTGGGGCTCCCTAAGGCGAAGAACTGGGGCATCCCATGCCTGGGGCTCCCTAAGCCTAAGGGCTGAGGTGCCCCAGGCCTGGCTCTCCCAAAGCGTAAGGGCTGGGGCGCGCCAGGCCTGGGGCTCCCTAAGCCTAAGGGCTGGAGCGCCCCAGGCCTGGGGCTCCCTAATCCTAAGGGCTGGGTCACCCCAGGCCTGGGGCTCCCTAATCCTAAGGGCTGGGTCGCCGCAGGCCTGCGGCTCCCTAAGCCTAAGGGCTGGGGCGCGCCAAGTCTGGGGCTAGCTAAGCCTATGGGCTGGGGCACGCCAGGCCTGGGGCTCACTAAGCCTTAGAGCTGGGGCGCCCCTGGCCTGGAGGTCCAAAAGCCTAAGGGCTGGGGCGTCCCAGGCCTGGGTCTGACTAAGCCTAAGGGCAGGTGTGCGCCAGGACTGGAGCTATCTAAGCCTAAGGGCAGGGGCGCCCCTGGCCTGGAGATCCAAAAAACTAAGGGCTGGGGCGCCCCAGGCCTGGGGCTCCCAAAGCCTAAGGGCTGGGGTGCCCAAGGCCTGGGGCTCCCTAAACCTAAGGACCGGGGTGCTCCTGACCTGGGGGTCCCAAAGCCTATGTGCTGGGGTGCCCCAGGCCTGGGGCTCCCAAAGTCTAAGGGCTGCGGCACCCCAGGCCTGGGGCTTCCTAAGCCTAAGGGCTGAGTTACCCCAGGCCTGGGGTTCTGTAAGCTTAAGGGCTGGGGCGCCCCAGGCCTGGGGCTCCCAAAACCTAAGGACTGGGGTGCCCCAGGCATGGGGTCCCAAAGCCTAAGGGCTGGTGCGCCCCAGACCTGGGGCTCCCAAAGCCTATGTGCTGGGGCGCCCCTGGCATGGGGCTCCCAAAGGCTGAGGGCTGCGGCGCCCCAGGCTTGGGGCTCCCAAGCCTAAGGGCTGGGGTTCCACAGGCCTGGGGATCCCTAAACCTAAGGGCTGGGCCACCCCAGGTTGGGGCTCCCTAAGCCTAAGGGATGGGGCACCCCAGGCCTGGATATCCCTAAGCCCAAAGGCTAGGGCATCCCAGGCCTGGGGCACCCTAAGCCTAATGGCTGGGGCGCCCCAGGCCTGGGGCTCCCTAAACCTAAAGGCTGGGGTACCTCAGGCCTGGTACTCCCTAAGCCTAAGGGCTGGGGCGCCCCGGCCTGGGGCTATTAAAGCCTAAGGGCTGGGGGGCTCCAGGCCTGGGCTCCCAAAGCCTAAAGACTGGGGCGCCCCAGGCTTTGGGCTCCCAGTGCCTAAGGGCTGGGGCTTCCCAGGCCTTGGGATCCCAAAGCGTAAGGGCTGGTGCGCCCCAGACCTGGGGTTCCCAAAGCCTATGTGCTGGGGCGCCCCTGGCCTGGGGCTCCCAAAGCCTAAGGACAGGGTTGCCCCAGGCCTGGAACTCCCAAAGCCTATGCGATGGGGCGCCCCAGGTCTGGAACTCCCAAAGCATATGCGCTGGGGCGCCCCAGGCCTGGGGTCCCCAATGCATAAGGGCTGGGGCGCCCCAGGCTTGGGGCTCCCAAATCCTAAGCACTGGGGTGACCCAGGCCTTGGGCTCCCTAAGCTTAAGGCTTGGGGCGCCGCAGGCCTGGGGCTCCCAAAGCCTATGGGCTGGGGCGCCCCAGGCCTGGGCTGCCAAAGCCTATGGGCTGGGGCGCTCCAGGCCTGTGGCTCCCAAAGCCTAAGGGCTGGGGCGCCGCAGGCCTGTGGCTCCCAAATCCTAAGGGCTGGGCTGCCCCAGGCTTGGGGCTCCCAAAGCCTAAGGGCTGGGCAGCCCCAGGCTTGGGGCTCCCAAGCTTAATGGCTGGGGTGCTACAGGCCTGGGGATCTCTAAGCCTAAGGGCTGGGCCGCCCCAGCTTGGGGCTCCCTAGGCCTAAGGGATGGGGCACCCCAGGCCTGGATATCCCTAAGCCCAAAGGCTAGGGCATCCCAGGCCTGGGGCACCCTAAGCCTAATGGCTGGGGCGCCCCAGGCCTGGGGCTCCCTAAACCTAAAGGCTGGGGTACCTCAGGCCTGGTGCTCCCTAAGCCTAAGGGCTGGGGCGCCCCGGCCTGGGGCTATTAAAGCCTAAGGGCTGGGGGGCTCCAGGCCTGGGCTCCCAAAGCCTAAAGACTGGGGCGCCCCAGGCTTTGGGCTCCCAGTGCCTAAGGGCTGGGGCTTCCCAGGCCTTGGGATCCCAAAGCGTAAGGGCTGGTGCGCCCCAGACCTGGGGTTCCCAAAGCCTATGTGCTGGGGCGCCCCTGGCCTGGGGCTCCCAAAGCCTAAGGACAGGGTTGCCCCAGGCCTGGAACTCCCAAAGCCTATGCGATGGGGCGCCCCAGGTCTGGAACTCCCAAAGCATATGCGCTGGGGCGCCCCAGGCCTGGGGTCCCCAATGCATAAGGGCTGGGGCGCCCCAGGCTTGGGGCTCCCAAATCCTAAGCACTGGGGCGACCCAGGCCTTGGGCTCCCTAAGCTTAAAGCTTGGGGCGCCGCAGGCCTGGGGCTCCCAAAGCCTATGGGCTGGGGCGCCCCAGGCCTGGGCTGCCAAAGCCTATGGGCTGGGGCGCTCCAGGCCTGTGGCTCCCAAAGCCTAAGGGCTGGGGCGCCGCAGGCCTGTGGCTCCCAAATCCTAAGGGCTGGGCTGCCCCAGGCTTGGGGCTCCCAAAGCCTAAGGGCTGGGCAGCCCCAGGCTTGGGGCTCCCAAGCCTAATGGCTGGGGTGCTACAGGCCTGGGGATCTCTAAGCCTAAGGGCTGGGCCGCCCCAGCTTGGGGCTCCCTAGGCCTAAGGGATGGGGCGCCCCAGGCCTGGATATCCCTAAGCCCAAAGGCTAGGGCATCCCAGGCCTGGGGCACCCTAAGCCTAATGGCTGGGGCGCCCCAGGCCTGGGGCTCCCTAAACCTAAAGGCTGGGGTACCTCAGGCCTGGTGCTCCCTAAGCCTAAGGGCTGGGGCGCCCCGGCCTGGGGCTATTAAAGCCTAAGGGCTGGGGGGCTCCAGGCCTGGGCTCCCAAAGCCTAAAGACTGGGGCGCCCCAGGCTTTGGGCTCCCAGTGCCTAAGGGCTGGGGCTTCCCAGGCCTTGGGATCCCAAAGCGTAAGGGCTGGTGCGCCCCAGACCTGGGGTTCCCAAAGCCTATGTGCTGGGGCGCCCCTGGCCTGGGGCTCCCAAAGCCTAAGGACTGGGTTGCCCCAGGCCTGGAACTCCCAAAGCCTATGCGATGGGGCGCCCCAGGCCTGGAACTCCCAAAGCATATGCGCTGGGGCGCCCCAGGCCTGGGGTCCCCAATGCTTAAGTGCTGGGGCGCCCCAGGCTTGGGGCTCCCAAATCCTAAGCACTGGGGCGACCCAGGCCTTGGGCTCCCTAAGCTTAAGGGTTGGGGCGCCGCAGGCCTGTGGCTCCCAAATCCTAAGGGCTGGGCTGCCCCAGGCTTGGGGCTCCCAAAGCCTAAGGGCTGGGCAGCCCCAGGCTTGGGGCTCCCAAGCCTAATGGCTGGGGTGCTACAGGCCTGGGGATCTCTAAGCCTAAGGGCTGGGCCGCCCCAGCTTGGGGCTCCCTAGGCCTAAGGGATGGGGCGCCCCAGGCCTGGATATCCCTAAGCCCAAAGGCTAGGGCATCCCAGGCCTGGGGCACCCTAAGCCTAATGGCTGGGGCGCCCCAGGCATGGGGCTCCCTAAACCTAAAAGCTGGGGTACCTCAGGCCTGGTGCTCCCTAAGCCTAAGGGCTGGGGCGCCCCGGCATGGGGCTATTAAAGCCTAAGGGCTGGGGGGCTCCAGGTCTGGGCTCCCAAAGACTAAAGACTGGGGCGCCCCAGGCTTTGGGCTCCCAGAGCCAAAGGACTGGGGCTTCCCAGGCCTTGGGATCCCAAAGCCTAAGGGCTGGTGCGCCCCAGACCTGGGGTTCCCAAAGCCTATGTGCTGGGGCGCCCCTGGCCTGGGGCTCCCAAAGCCTAAGGACTGGGTTGCCCCAGGCCTGGAACTCCCAAAGCCTATGCGCTGGGGCGCCCCAGGCCTGGAACTCCCAAAGCATATGCGCTGGGGCCCCCCAGGCCTGGGGTCCCCAATGCTTAAGTGCTGGGGCGCCCCAGGCTTGGGGCTCCCAAATCCTAAGCACTGGGGCGACCCAGGCCTTGGGCTCCCTAAGCTTAAGGCTTGGGGCGCCGCAGGCCTGGGGTTCCCAAAGCCTATGGGCTGGGGCGCCCCAGGCCTGGGCTCCCAAAGCCTATGGGCTGGGGCGCCCCAGGCCTGTGGCTCCCAAAGCCTAAGGGCTGGGGCGCCGCAGGCCTGTGGCTCCCAAATCCTAAGGGCTGGGCTGCCCCAGGCTTGGGGCTCCCAAAGCCTAAGGGCTGGGCAGCCCCAGGCTTGGGGCTCCCAAGCCTAATGGCTGGGGTGCTACAGGCCTGGGGATCTCTAAGCCTAAGGGCTGGGCCGCCCCAGCTTGGGGCTCCCTAGGCCTAAGGGATGGGGCGCCCCAGGCCTGGATTTCCCTAAGGCTAAAGGCTGGGGCATCACAGGCCTGGGGCTCCCTAAGCCTAAGGGATGGGATTCCCCAGGCCTGGGTCTCCCTAAGCCTAAAGGCTGGTGTGCCCCAGGCCTTGGCCTCCCATAGCCTAAGGGCTGATGCGCCCCAGGCCTTGGCCACCCATAGCCTAACGGCAGGGACGCCTCAGGCCTGGGGCTCCCAAAGCCTAAGGACTGGGGTACCCCAGGCCTGGGGTCCCAAGGCCCAAGGGCTGGTGCACCCCAGACCTGGGGCTCCCAAAGCCTATGTGCTGGGGCGCCCCTGGCCTGGGGCTCCCAAAGCCTAAGGGCTGGGGCGCCCCAGGCCTGGGGTTCCCAAAGCTTAAGGGCTGGGGATCCCCAGTCTTGGGGCTTCCAAATCCTAAGCGCTGGGGCGCCGCAGGCCTGGGGCTCCCAAAGCCTATGGGCTGGGGCACCCCAGGCCTTGGGCTCCAAAAGTCTATGGGCTGGGGCGCTCCAGGCCTGGGGCTCCCACAGCCTAACGACTGGGGTACCCCAGGCCTGGGGTCCCAAAGCCTAAGGGCTGGTGCGCCCCAGACCTGGGGCTCCCAAAGCCTATGTGCTGGGGCGCCCCTGGCCTGGGGCTCCCAAAGCATAAGGGCTGGGGCGCCCCAGGCCTGGGGTTCCCAAAGCTTAAGGGCTGGGGCTCCTCAGGCCTGGGGCTCCCTAAGCCTAAGGGTTGGGGCGCCGCAGCCCTGGGGCTCCCAAATCCTATGGGCTGGGGCGCCCCAGGCCTGGGGCTCCCAAACCTATGGGCTGGGGCGCTCCAGGCCTGTGGCTCCCAAAGCCTAAGGCTGGGTCGCCCCTGGCCTGTGGCTCCCATATCCTAAGGGCTGGGTCTCCCCAGGCTTGGGGCTCCCAAAGCCTAAGGGCTGGGCAGCCCCAGGCTTGTGGCTCCCAAGCCTAAGGGCTGGGGTGCCACAGGCCTTGGGATCCCTAAGCCTAAGGGCTGGGCCGCCCCAGGTTGGGGCTCCCTAAGCCTAAGGGATGGGGCGCCCCAGGCCTGGATTTCCCTAAGCCTAAAGGCTGGGGCATCCCAGGCCTGTGGCTCCCTAAGTCTAAGGGCTGGGACGCCCCAGGCCTGGGGCTCCCTAAGCCTAAGGGCTGGGGCGCCCCAGGCCTGGGGCTCCCTAAACCTAAGGGCTGGGGTACCTAAGGCCTGGGGCTCCCTAAGCCTAAGGGCTGGGGCGCCCCAGGCCTGTGGCTATTAAAGCCTAAAGGCTGGGGGGCTCCAGACCTGGGCTCCCAAAGCCTAAGGACTGGGGTGCCCCAGGCTTCGGACTCCCAGAGCCTAAGGGCTGGGGCTTCCCAGGCCTTGGGATCCCAAAGCCTAAGGGCTGGTGCGCCCCAGACCTGGGGCTCCCAAAGCCTATGTGCTGGGGGCCCCTGGCCTGGGGCTCCCAAAGCCTAAGGACTGCGGCGCCCCAGGCCTGGGGCTTCCTAAGCCTAAGGGTTGGGGCGCCGCAGCCCTGGGGCTCCCAAATCCTATGGGCTGGGGCGCTCCAGGCCTGTGGCTCCCAAAGCATAAGGACTGCGGCATCCCAGGCCTGGGGCTTCCTAAGCCTAAGGGTTGGGGCGCCGCAGCCCAGGGGCTCCCAAAGCCTATGGGCTGGGGCGCCCCAGCCCTGGGGCTCCCAAAGCCTATGTTCTGGGGCGCCCCAGGCCTGTGGCTCGCAAATCCTAAGGGCTTGGCCGCCCCAGGCTTGGGGCTCCCAAAGCCTAAAGGTGGGCAGCCCCAGGCATGGGGCTCCCAAGCCTAAGGGCTGGGGTGCTATAGGCCTGGGGATCCCTAAGCCTAAGGGCTGGGCCGCCCCTGGTTGGGGCTCCCTATGCCTAAGGGATGGGGCGACCCAGGCCTGGATTTCCCTAAGCCTAAAGGCTGGGGCATCCCAGGCTTGGGGCTCCCTAAATCTAAGGGCTGGGACGCCCCAGGCCTGGGGCTCCCTAAGCCTAAGGGCTGGGGCGCCCCAGGCTAGGGCTCCGTAAGCCTAAAGGCTGGTGCGCCCCAGGCCTGGGGCTCCCAAAGCCTAAGGGCAGGGGAGCCCCAGGACTGGGGCTCCCAAACGTAAGGGCTGGGGCGCCTCAGGTCTGGGGCTCCCTAAGCCTAAGGTCTGGGGCACCCCAGGCCTGGGGCTCCCAAACCTAAGGGCTGGGGCGCCCCAGTCCTGGTGCTCCCTAAGCCTAACTGCTGGGGCGCCCCAGACATGGGCTCCCTAAGACTAATGGCTGAGGCACCTCAGGCCTGGGGCTCCCTAAGCTTAAGGACGGTGGTGACCCAGGCCTGGGCTTCGCTAAGCCTAAGGGCTGGGGCGCCCCAGGCCCAGGGCTCCTAAAGCCTAAGGGCTGGGGCGCTCCAAGCCTGGGGCTCCCAAAGCCTAAGGGCTGGGGCGCCCCAGGCTTGAGGCTCCCAGAGCCTAAGGGCTGGGGCGCCCCAGCCTGGGGCTCCGTAAGCCTAAAGGCTGGTGCGCCCCAGGCTTGTGGCTCCCAAAGCCTAAGGGCTGGGGCGACCCAGGCCTGGAGCTCCCAAAGCCTAAGGCCTGGGGCGCCCGAAGCCTTGGGCTCCCTACGCCTAAGAGCTGGGCGCCCCAGGCCTGGGTCTCCCTAAGCCAAAAGGCTGGTGCGCCCCAGGCCTGGGCCTCCCATAGCCTAAGGGCTGGGGCGACCCAGGCCTGGGGCTCCCAAAACCTAAGGGCTGGGGCGCCCCAAGCCTGGGGCTCCCAAAGCCTAAGGGCAGGGGCGCCCCAGGCCTGGGGCTCCCTAAGCCGAAGGGCTGCGGCGCCCAATGCCTGGGGCTCCCAAAACATAAGGGCAATGGTGCTCCAGGCCTGGGGCTCCCGAAGTCTAAGGGCTGGGGCGCGCCAGGTTGGGGCTAGCTAAGCCTAAGGGCTGGAGCGCCCCAGGCCTGGGGCTCCAAATCCGTAAGTGCTGGGATACCCCAGGCCTGGGGCTCCCAAAGCCTATAGGCTGGGGTGCTCCAGGACTACTGCTCCCCGAGCCTAATGGCTGGGGAGCTCCAGGTATGTGGCTCCCAAATCCTAAGGGCTGGGGCGCCCCAGGCCTGGGGCTCCCAATGCCTAAGGACTGGGGCGCCCCAGGCCTGGGGCTCCCTAAGCCTAAGGGCTGAGACGCCACTGGTTTGGGCACCCTAAGCCTAAAGGCTGGGGCGCCCCAGGCCTGGGGCTCCGTAAGCCTAAGGGCTGGGGTGCCCCAGACCTGGGGCTCCCTAAGCCTAAAGGCGGGTGCGCCCCAGGCCTGGGCCTCCCAAAGCCTAAGGGCAGGGGCGCCCTAGGACTGGGGCTCCCTAAGCCAAAGGGCTGGGGCACCCCAAGCTTGGGGCTCCCAAATCCAATGGGCTGGGGCGCCCCAGGCCTGGAGCTCCCTAAGCCGAAGGGCTGGGTTGCCCCAAGCCTGGGGCTCCCAAAGCGTAAGGGCTGGGGCGCCCCAGGCCTGGGGCTCCCTAAGCCTAATGGGTGGGGCACCCCAGGCCTGGGGCTCCCAACGCCTAAAAGTTGGGGTGCCCCAGGCCTGGGCCTACCTAAGCCTAAGGGGTGGGGCGCCCCAGACCTGGGGCTCCCAACGCCTAAAGGCAGGGGCGCCCCAGGCCTGGGGCTCCTTAAGCCTAAGGGCTGGGGCACGACAGGTTGGTGCTCCCTAAGCCTAAGGGCTGCGGCGCCTCAGGCTAGGACTCCCAACGCCTAAGGGCAGGAGCGCCCAAGGCCTGGGTCTCCCTAATGATGCAGGTGTGCTGCACAGCAATCTGGCAGAGCTTAGTGAAAGCACATTGAATGTACCCTAGGACCTAGTGAGCCCCTCCTGGGCGTACAACCAAAGAAGCGCAGTCACTGAGTTGACTTTCATTCCTCATGATCCTATCAAACAAAGCTGAATGGTCCCATGATGTTTTCAAGGCTTCTATTGGGAAGTAGACAGCCATGCCTTTATCCCACAGTGTGTGGAAGACGGCTTCAAACTACTGACCTTAGGTTTAGCAGCCAAGCACTTAATATCTCCCCCATCAAAGCTCTCTCCTGGATGTAGAAAAACAAACAAAACCACAGTTGATTCTTCCTCATTAGCAACCCTACAAGGCACAGTAGAATTGCTGCTTTAGGTTTACAAAACTAAATTCTTACGACAGCAGACAGCCTCTCTTTGCTCCATGGAATAGCTGGTGGCTTGGAACTGCTCACTTTGGGGTTAGCAGCCCAACGCATAATTCCTGGGTATATAGGCCAAGCTTTTTATCCAATTCACAGGGCCCTTGGGGCATTTTTACAAGAATGGTCACCACACTGATGCCTGCAGTAGAGAAGAGTTGGAGCCGAATTGGATGCCAATCAACAACAACTGAAGAAGGAAACAAAAGAAAGATGATGATTGCTCATGACCAAGTGGCACGCAGCAGCACATGCAATTGATATTCAGCATGGCAATAACTCTTAATGACATTGAAAGGAGTTGAAAAGCTCAGAAACTGAATGAGATTTATATTGCAGTACCATTCATGGAAGCTGAAAGCCCATTCACCAAGCAGCATGGTCTAGTGCACATGGCTGTATGCCTATAAGGACACACACACACCAAGCACCAAGCAGGGGGTATTAGTCTGAAGAGGGGAATGGAAGTGATGTGACTGTGGAAAAGGAGGGACAAAACACAAGCAGGGCCTGACATTGATCAGGGTTCACTGTGTGCTATAAAGTAGGCATGATTAATCCCTTCCCTGTACCAGAAGTCTGAGCTAGATTTTTAAAGCAAGTCAAGTGCCTGGAACACAATGGTTGTTAGCTGCTGTTGAGTCAGCCTCCAGTCCAACTCACTGTGACAACCAGCTCCCAGTGACTCCATGGGCAATATTCTCCCTGGACCTGCACCATCTCTTTGGTTGTGCATCAGATTGTGATTCACAGGGGTTTTCATTAACTGGTTTTCAGAAGTAGAATGCCAGGCTCTTCTTCATCGCTCATCTTAGTCTGCACACATCACAGAAACGGGTTCAGTCTCATAGCCGCACCCAACCAAGCTTCCCCATTTCAGTATCATAGCAACACAGAAATCAGTTCAGTACCACAGCAATAACCAAGCATCCCCCTGACAAATGAGTGTTGGATGCACATGAGTTGCATTGTCTTGGACTCAAACCCAGATCTCCCACATGGAAAAGGAGAATTCTACAACTGAACCACCAATTTACCCTCAGAATATAATAAGTATCCAGTAAATGGTTATTAAGAATGTGGCTGCCAGGAAAATCCAGCAATTTCCTGCCAAGGCTTAACACTAATATCTTCCCACACACACTAGAAGGCTGCAGAGGAATGACTTTCTCCATGCCAGCCCTGGTATCTAGACAAGGGACCCTAACACTGAGCCACTGAGCGCCAGCAGGCTGGGGAGCAATATCAAATTGGATGAGGGACAATCCTGGTTGAGTTAGTTTCCCTAAGCTTGCAGGGCAATTTAGCATGTCCACAGCTGTGTTCAGAATAGCCATGCGATTACCACCGAGAGAAATTCTACATGCTTTCACACCCCATGCTAGTCGTTGCAGCCATCGTTCAGTACAGTTCATGCTCATCACTATCTAGAACTCACGGTGACGCTGTGGGTGAGCCATTGGGCAGGTAACCTCAAGGTTGGCAGTTCAAAGGCACCAGTTGTTCTCTGAGAGGAAGGTGAGATGATCTGCTCCTGTAAAGATTTAGCCTGAGGAATTTTATATAGGGTCACAGTGAGTCAGGATCAACTCAATGGTGTGGGTTTGGTTCATTAGACCCACCATCAGATCATATTTAATGTATTTATTAACATGTATATTTGCCCCAAATCCAATGTCTTTTATTTTTATCACTGCATTTCAATACAATTTGTGCCTTTGTGATTCTGTATTTCATTGGAGGTATTTGGAAATATTATTCTGGGGAGTGGGCAGGTGTTCCATAGCCTTTCCTAAATGCCAAAAGGATCCATGGGGTTGCAATGGTTAAAACCCTCTAATAGAGTTTATCAAAGAGCCCTGGAGGCACAATGGTTAAGTGCTCAGCTGCTATCCAAAAGGTTGAAGGTTTGAACCCACCAGTGACTCTGTTCTTGGAAGAAAAACCAGGCAATTCATTCTTGTAAAGATTACAGCATAGAGAAGCCTAGAGCAGTGGTTCTCAAACTTCCTAATGCCACAACCCTTTCATACAGTTCCTCATGTTGTGGTGACCTCCACAACCATAAAAATATTCTCATTGCTGCTTCATAACTGTAATTTTGTTACAGTCACCCTGTGCAAGGGTCCCACAGGTTGAGAACCATTGGTCTAGAGAGCTCTGCACTGATGCATTGAGTCACTATGAGTTGGACTGGACTAGAAGGTTCCTAACAAAAACACCAACAATCCTTTATTACCATGACCTTGTTAACTCAAAAAGATTAATAAGCAAATTCACAAATGAGGACATCCAGTTGCCCCTCCAAACTGGAGAAGCATGAGTTAAATGGTGACCCTGACCCCACGGTGTCCTCCAGCTGGTGCCATGCTGCCTTTATTCCTTCTGCCTCTCAGTTCTGTGGAGAAGAAGGGGAAAGGGAGGGAAAGAAAAAGAAAGAAATAAAAAGATAATTTTTCCAGCTTCTTCACATCACTGAATTGAACTTTACTTTTAGTAAAAGTATTATGTAATGGAAATGGTGCTTTCACTATTTTGCTTTCAGGTGATATTCAGAGACATGGTGGGTGCTGGTAATTATTTGAGCCGGGTAGGTTAGTGTGCAGATTTTCTGAATATGGTTGAGCCAGCATGCCCCCTTCCAGGCCTAGCATTTCCCTGGGCTATGAGAAGTTATAGACAGTCTACCCTCTTCTTCCTCTGACTTCGCTGCAAACCATGGACACACTGGTTCTGACTTGACCTGGCTCCAGTACAGAAAAAAAATATCCTCCTTGCATAATTGTAGTGCTTGCATTGGAAGGCACCCAGAGACAAATCTCTCTTCTGGTGGCATAATGGGTTATGTGTTGGGCTATTAACTGCAAGGTCAGCAGTTGGAATTCACCAGTCACTCCTTTGGAGAAAGATGAGGCTTTCTTCTCCCATAAAGAGTTATAGCCTTAGATGAGTATAAAAACTCAAAATGCATTGGCAGAGATTCCACAGAGAATAAGCCTCCATTAAATCCCCTGGGACCATTCACCAGGGATGGGATTAAACCCTGCTCACCGTCAGTACATCAGAAAGTGTATTGTTGCAGATATGATTAGGTTAAAAATTAACATCTTATCATTTGTCTTTACTCTTAACACGTTTTTCATTTGTTCTTTTTTAATTTTATGCTTTCCTTTTTATTGAAAAATGTTACTAATGTCACTAAACAAGTAGAGAATTTGTTAAATGAAAATCTAATCGGTTATGTAAACTTTAAATGAAAACATAACACACTTTTTTTTTTACAAAGAGTTATAGCCTTGGAAATCCAGGAATCCGGAGTATTTTCTCTCGATAGGATTGTCATGCACCCAATGGCAATGAGTGTTGTTGGATTTTGTTTCTTTATTGTTTTCTGTAGCTATGGTGGGGTATAGGGGTTATGTGTTGGGCTGCCGAACGCAATGTCTGAAATGGCAAATTTGAAATCCCCAGCCACTCCAAGGGAGAAAGATGAGGCTTTCTACTCCCCTAAAGAGTTCCAGTCTCAGAGCAGCCAGTCCACAAAGAGAACAACATGGCTGGCCCCACTATGAGACATGATGCCCCTCAGTGACCAAGGGTGATACAGGGGACAGCACTGGAGACACAGTGTGCGAATTGCACCTAACTTGATTCCACCACACCGAGGCAAAGTGTGGTGGAGTGCAGTGGAACAGCAAGGGAATGGAGTGGCAAGGTCCCCAGGGAATGCTGAAAGTGGACTTTGGGGCCAGGGCGTGGTGCCCCAACAGACTGGACTGGAAAGCGCTCCTAAGGGCCAGCAAAGATCCCTGAACTAACTACAAGCTTTTCTCTTGTGAACTGTTTTATTCTGTTCTTTTTCAGTGGTTTGTTTTGGTTGTTTTGTTGTCTGGTTGTATACTGTTGCTTTGTGTTCCTCTGTCTAGTTTTCGTGCATGTTAGTGACTCCACAGGTCTGTCTGAATAGGACAGGCTGGATGAACTATCTGGATGAAAAACAACGGGACCGACAGTTCCGGGGGGACTTGGTGTGGGGGGTAGGGGGGGTAAGGAAGTGGTGTTAACAAACCCAGGGACAAGGGAAAAACATGGGACCCCAAAGGGTAGAGAAGGGGGAGTGGCAGGCCTGGGGGGAAATGATCAAGGGTAAGGTTGCTTAGAGAAGAGGTATACTCTAGCCCAGGTGGCGATGAAGCATGGTAGTAGGGCAGGAGGAAGGTCAAGGGAGATGGAGGAAAGAGCTAGGAGTCAAAGGGCATTCATGGAGGTGTAGACAAAGACATGTACATGCAAATATATATAGGAGGTTGGGGAAATAGATCTTTGTGTCGATATTTATAGGTCAAGTATTAAGGTGGCGGAAGGACCTTGGGCCTCTACTCAAACACTCCCTCTATGCATGAATACCTTCTTTTATTAAATTGGAACTTTCTTTTATTAAATTGGCACTCTACAATGCTCATCCTCCCGACACAACTGCTGAAGCCAAAGCTGGTGAACAAGTAAATGTGTTGAAGAAAGCTGATGGTGCCCGGCTATCAAAAGAGATAGTGTCTGGGATCTTAAAGACTTGAAGATAAACAAGCGGCCATCTAGCTCAGAAGCAACAAAGCCCACATGGAAGAGCACACCACCCTGTGTGATCACGAGGTCCCAACGGGATCAGTTATCAGGCATCAAAGAACAAAAAAAATCACAGCATTGGCTGCACACCTCCATGATATGATTGCCGAAGACAAATGGTTGCATAAGCAAATGTGGCGAAGAAAGCTGATGGTGCCCGGCTATCAAAAGAGATAGTGTCTGGGATCTTAAAGACTTGAAGATAAACAAGCGGCCATCTAGCTCAGAAGCAACAAAGCCCACATGGAAGAGCACACCAGCCTGTGTGATCACGAGGTCCCAAAGGGATCAGTTATCAGGCATCAAAGAACAAAAAAAATCACAGCATTGGCTGCACACCTCCATGATATGATTGCCGAAGACAAATGGTTGCATAAGCAAATGTGGCGAAGAAAGCTGATGGTGCCCGGCTATCAAAAGAGATAGTGTCTGGGATCTTAAAGACTTGAAGATAAACAAGCGGCCATCTAGCTCAGAAGCAACAAAGCCCACATGGAAGAGCACACCAGCCTGTGTGATCACGAGGTCCCAAAGGGATCAGTTATCAGGCATCAAAGAACAAAAAAAATCACAGCATTGGCTGCACACCTCCATGATATGATTGCCGAAGACAAATGGTTGCATAAGCAAATGTGGCGAAGAAAGCTGATGGTGTCCTGCTATCAAAAGAGATAGTGTCTGGGATCTTAAAGACTTGACGATAAACAAGCGGCCATCTAGCTCAGAAGCAACAAAGCCCACAAGGAAGAGCACACCACCCTGTGTGATCACGAGGTCCCAAAGGGATCAGTTATCAGGCATCAAAGAACAAAAAAAATCACAGCATTGGCTGCACACCTCCATGATATGATTGCCGAAGACAAATGGTTGCATAAGCAAATGTGGCGAAAAAAGCTGATGGTGCCCGGCTATCAAAAGAGATAGTGTCTGGGATCTTAAAGACTTGAAGATAAACAAGCGGCCATCTAGCTCAGAAGCAACAAAGCCCACATGGAAGAGCACACCAGCCTGTGTGATCACGAGGTCCCAAAGGGATCAGTTATCAGGCATCAAAGAACAAAAAAAATCACAGCATTGGCTTCACACCTCCATGATATGATTGCCGAAGACAAATGGTTGCATAAGCAAATGTGGCGAAAAAAGCTGATGGTGCCCGGCTATCAAAAGAGATAGTGTCTGGGATCTTAAAGACTTGAAGATAAACAAGCGGCCATCTAGCTCAGAAGCAACAAAGCCCACATGGAAGAGCACACCAGCCTGTGTGATCACGAGGTCCCAAAGGGATCAGTTATCAGGCATCAAAGAACAAAAAAAATCACAGCATTGGCTGCACACCTCCATGATATGATTGCCGAAGACAAATGGTTGCATAAGCAAATGTGGCGAAAAAAGCTGATGGTGCCCGGCTATCAAAAGAGATAGTGTCTGGGATCTTAAAGACTTGAAGATAAACAAGCGGCCATCTAGCTCAGAAGCAACAAAGCCCACATGGAAGAGCACACCAGCCTGTGTGATCACGAGGTCCCAAAGGGATCAGTTATCAGGCATCAAAGAACAAAAAAAATCACAGCATTGGCTGCACACCTCCATGATATGATTGCCGAAGACAAATGGTTGCATAAGCAAATGTGGCGAAGAAAGCTGATGGTGCCCGGCTATCAAAAGAGATAGTGTCTGGGATCTTAAAGACTTGAAGATAAACAAGCGGCCATCTAGCTCAGAAGCAAAAAAAGCCCACATGGAAGAAGCACACCAGCCTGTGCGATCTCAAGGTGCCAAAGGGACCAGGTATAAGGCATTATGCAATATATATATATATATATATATATATATATATACACATACATAATAGTGAATGAAGGGGGAAGTGCAGAGTGGCGACCCAAAGCCCATTTGCTGGCCACTGGATATCCCCTCACAGAGGGGTTTAGAAGAGGAGATGGGTCAGTCAGGGTGCGATATAGTACCGATGAAAAACACAGCTTTCCCCCAGATCCTGGATGCTTCCTCCCCCCAACTACCATGATCCATATTCTACCTTGCAGGACTGGATAGGGCAGAGGTTGTACACTGGTACATATAGGAGCTGGAGGCACAGGGAATCCACGGTGGATGATACCTTCAGGACCAGGAGTGTGAGGGGCGATACTGGGAGAGTGGAGGGTGAGTGGGTTGGAAATGGGGAACAGATTACAAGGATCCACATGTAACCTCCTCCCTGGGAGACAGACAGCAGAGAAAGGGGGGAGGGAGACTCCGGATAGGGCAAGATATGACAAAATAACAATCTGTGGATTATCAAGGGCTCATGAGGGAGTGGGGAGCGGGAGGGAGGGTAAAAAAAAAGAGGACCTGATGCAAAGGGCTTAAGTGGAGAGCAAATGCTTTGAGAGTGATTAGGGCAAAGAATGTACAGATATGCTTTATACAATTGATGTATGTATATGTATGGATTGTAATAAGAGTTGTATGAGCCCCCAAAAAATGTTTTAAAAAAAAAGAAACTCACAGGTGCAGTCTCAGACTCACATGTGCAGTTCTACCCTATCCTATAGAGTCTCAGAAACTCACAGGTGCAGTTCTACCCTATCCTATAGAGTCTCAGAAACTCACAGGTGCAGTTCTACCCTATCCTATAGAGTCGCCAAGAGTCGGCATCAACTGAATGGCAGGAAGGACACATAAAGATTCAGACCTGGGCTTAGTTTGGGTTCTCACTGAAGCAGACCCTGGCCAAAGACTTAAAGGCAATGAGCTTATTTAGGAAACTCTGAGCATGCAGATAATGAAGTGGCATTGTGAGCCAGTGGACGGAAGGCCACTGATAACAAATAGATTGTGAATCCAATTATAAACCTGGGAACCTGCTGCTTAATCACTTAGGAAGTCTCCAGGGGTAGGTGTAGCACACGCCTCTCAGAGTTTTGCCATCCAAGGAGTGAGGGGCCTGGTCAGGGCTGTTCCCAGGGGCATATGTTCCTCAGCACATTCAGCCAGCACCAGCAAAGGGACCTTCAGAGCTGGCCCTTGGTGACTGAGGCAAGTACACGGAATCAGGAATTTGGGAGTGAAGAGAAGGAGCACCGGGAGTGTCTGCTAAAGGTTGGAGACTGGAAAGTCAACTCGGTGCTCCTCAAGGGGACAGGCGCTCCCCTCTCTGGATCTCACTTTTAACATCGATACACAAAGGTCGATTCTGTGAGGGTCACAGACTGGGGACTCCCATGGCCAAATGAGGACCTGTGTGGACTCTGGTTGGCCTGCTTATTCACTGCCATCTAGAAGATTCCAACTCACAGTGACCCTGTAAGACCGAGCAGAACTGCCCCTGTGGGTTTCCGAGGCTGAAATTCTATATGGACTAGAAAGTCTCATCTCTGCACAGCCCCTCACCCTATCCCCCACCCCCCGCTCCCCCAGTGTGACTGGTGGTTTCAAACTTCTGACCTTCTAGTTAGCTGCCCAACACATAACGCACTGTGCCATCAAGGCTCTTTGGCCTACCTGGCTTCTATCCAATGTTATTGAATCGCCTTTGAAAAATTCAGGAGGTTTTTAAGAAAACAGGAATTTTTACTTTCTCTAGAAAAATCGATCTGGCATCACTGGAACCTAAACTGGAGGATCCACAATTCCACGTGGCTCTGGGAATCTCAACATTTCTTCCTCCTGCTCAAAGTAAAATGGTTTAAGGGGACCTTTCACAGCTGGTGGGCTGGTCTCCTTTCTAGAAAGTTGCCCCTGTAAAGAAAATGCATCTTTCTTCCCTTTTACCTAGTTGGGGGTGGTGAGGGTAGCAGGAGCCATTGGGTTAAGGAAAAACAGTCCAGGTAGCTTCAGTCTGCCCTGCCAGGGCTTTAGAGTCCAAACCTTTTTTGCTCCAGCCGACTGGCCTGCCTGCCGTTTCCAGGGCAGCCCCACCATCTGTTCCCAGATGCAGGGAGGGAGCCGATTTTCCTTCATCACACCTGCCCCAAACTCAGGCCCAGAACTACTGTCTAAACACAGAACAACTTTTGTCTGTGGCCAAATGTGGGACCCCAGATTTCTTCCCTCTTTCTGATACTCCTTCAGTGACTTGATGACCTGGGCCAGGCTGAGATGAATTAGCTTGCTCCTCACAGCTGGCTGCTGGGTTCCAGTCAACTCCCAGAGGCCACTGGCTGTGCCCATCAGTAGAAGTGGGAGTTGAGAACCCTCAGCTCTTGGCTGAGCAGCTCTGTCAGTCTGTAGCTGTTGACTGTAGCTGGTTCTGACAGCCAGTCTAGCTGGTGCTTTAAGTCATTTCAGTCGCTCCACCTCAGCTGTGATTAGTCTAGTCTCTGTAGCCTCAGAGGGAGGGGAAAACAAAACACCTCAATGACTTTGAATCAGAGTGGGTTATCCTCTTTTAAAAGGCAGAAAGTCTGAATTGGAGGATATTTTGGGGGTTCTCTTTTATGCATTTCACATTTATGAAATAAGAACTAACAGTATTTGTTCCAGTAAGTGGATCAGAACCACCTAAGGGCCCACTCCTCCCACCAGGCCACGCCTCACTAAGAATAGAGGTCCATCACTTGTCTGGCATTTTGTGGTACTGTGGTGACTTTTGTTTTGTGTGATACTGGGAGCTATGTGATTGGCATTTCATATACCAGCAGGGTCACCCAAAGAGCTTCCAGACAAAGAACAGACAATGAAGAAGGAATTGGCTGCCCGCATGGGAAGAATGAGCCATTGAAAACCCTATGGATAGCAGTAACATTGTCAGTTACTAGACCCCCCATGAACAACAGAAGAACATTGTCAGAATGTGTGCCAGAAGATGAGCTCTTCAACTTGGAAAGGACTCAAAATACGGCTGAGGACGAGGAAGAGCTGACTTTTCATAGGCAAGTCGACCATAATGATGCAAATCGAGTATAGCCATCAGGACCTTCATTTGCTGATGGGCCACAACTCAAAATGAGGAGAAACAGTTCAAATCGTCATTAATAATTGAAACTTGGGATGTATGAAATATGAATCTAGGGACATTGGAAGTCATTAAAAATGAAATGGAATACATAAAGATTGATATTGTAAGCATTAGTTAGCTGAAATGGACTGATATTGACCATTTTGAAACAGAAAATCTTATGGTTTACTCTGCTGGAAATGACACAATCAAGAGAAACCACATTGCATTCATCATCAAAAGGACATTTTAAGATCTATTTTAATGTACAATGCTATCTTTGATAGGATGCTATCTAGCCCCCTTCAAGGAGAACCAATCAATACAACTATTGTTCAAATTTATGCACCAACCACCCAAAGCTGGTGATGTAGAAATTGAATAATTCTACCACCATATTCAGTCCCAAATTTGTCAGACTTGCTATCAAAATGCTATTGGAATGCAAAAGTTGAAAACAAAGAGGAAGGATCAGTAGTTGAAACATATGGTCTTGGTGATAGAAACCAAGCTGGAGATCGCATGACAGAGTTTGCAAGACCAATAAATTGCTGATAGCATATACTATGTTTTCCAACTTCTGTTCTTTCCTCTTTGGTTCCAACATTTGCACTCCAATCACCAATAATTACCAATTTATCTTGATTGTATGTTAGAATTTTGCATGATTAATGATTTCTTCAAACATATGATCAACAACAAAAAAGGTGACCATAAATGTGGACTTCTCCAGATGGAATACACAGAAATCAAATTGACTACACCTGTGGGAAGAGACAATAAAAGAAGCTCAATATCAGCAACTGAAACCAGTCCAGGGGCTGATTGTGGAACAGATCAGCAATTGTTCATATGTGAGCTCAAGTTGAAGTTCAAGAAAGTGCAAACAAGTACACGAGAGTCAATATAGAACCCTGATAATAACCGAACAAATTTTGAGAACATCTCTGAATAAAGCACAGTGTCATTTTTAAAAAAATGAAATAAAGAAAAGATACAAGTGCTTGTCAGAAGAGATTCTGAAACTTACTCTTAATCAGAGAGTAGCTAAGGCAAATGGAAGAAATGATGAAGTAAAGAGCTAAATAGAAAATTTCAAAGGACAACTCGAGAATACAAAGTAAAATATTATCACAAAATGTGCAAAGGCCTAGAGTTAGAAAACCAAAACAGAACATATTCAGCATATCTTAAACTGAAAGAACTGAAGAAAAATGTCAAGTCTCGAAGTGCAATATTAAAAAATTCTATGGGCAAAATATTGAATGATGAAGGAAACATCTGAGGAAGATGGAAACAATATGGAGTCACTGTATCAAAAAGAATAGACCAACATTCAACCATTTCAGGAGGTAACATATGAGCAAGAACCAATGGTCAGGAAAGAAGAAATTCAAGATGCATGGAAAGCACTAGCCCAAAACAAGATGCCATGAATTGCTGGAATATCTAGTGAAATGTTTCCACAAGCTGATAAAGCACTGGCAGCACTCACTCATCTATGTCAGGAAATTTGGAATACAGCTACTTGGCTAACGGACTGGAAGAGATCCATATGTGTATACATACCAAAGAAGGGAGACCAACGGAATGGTCAAATTATGTAACACTATCATTGGCATCACATGTGAGTCAAATTGTACTGAAGCTAATACAACAACAGTTGCATTAATTCATTGACAGAAAGTTACCATATTCAGCATTCAAGAGCCATCGTGGCACAGTGGTTACAGGTTGGATTGCAAACCCCAAGGTCAGCAGTTCAAAACCACCAGTCACTCCGTGGGAGAAAGGCAAGGTTTTCTACTCCCATAATGAGTTACAGTCTCAGAAACTCACAGGGGCAGTTAGTTCTACCCTATACTATAGGGTCAGGATGAGTTGTCATCAACTACAAGGCAGTGAGTTTGGTTTCCCAGAGATTTAAGCCAGATTCAGAAGAGGATGTGGAACAAAGCATATCAGATATCAGATGGATCTTGCCTGAAAGCAGTGAATACCCAAAATATGTTTACTTATGTTTTATTAACACCCAAGGTATCTGACTGTGTGGATCATAACAAAACATGGATAGTTTTGAGAAGGGAATTCCAGAACACATTGTCTTGCTCATGTGAAACTTGTACATGGATTAAGAAGCAGCAGCACAAATAGAACAAGGGTAGATTGCATGGTTTAAGAATCAAGAAAGGTGTGCATCCAGGTTGCACCCACTTATTATACTTTTTCAATCTGTATGGTGAACAAATAATCAGAGAAGCCAAATTATATGAAGAAGAACACAGAATCAGATTTGGAGGAAATATTATTAACAACCTGCTATATGCAGACGACACAGTTTGGCTTGCTGACAAGGATGGGGGACTTGAAGCACTTGCTGGCGATTATCAAGGATTGCAGCCTTCAATGTGGGATACAACTCAACACAAAGAAAACCAAAATCCTCACAACTGAACCAAAAGGTAACATGATGATAAATCGAGAAAAACTTGAAGTTGTCAAGGATTTTGTCTTCTCTGGATCCACAAGCAATGCTCCTGGAAGCAGCAGTCAAGAGATGAAAAGATACATTGCACTGGGTAGATCTGCTGCATAAGAGCTCTTTAGAATGTTGAAAAGTTAGGATGTTACTTTAAGCAGGAAGTGCACCTGATCCAAACCATGGTATTTTCATTTGCCTCATCTACATGTGAAAAGCTTGCCATTGAGTGAAGAAGACCCAGGTAAACTGTATGAATTTGAACCATGGTACTGGCAAAGATTATTGACTGCCAAAAAAACAAACAAAATCTGTCTTGGAAGTACGGCCAGAATTCCCATTAGAAGTAAGGATGGTGAGACTTTGGACATGTTGTCAGTGGAGACCAGTCCCTGGAGAGGCATCATGCTTAGAAAAATGGAAGGGCTGTGAAAAAAGGTTGAAGGCCCTTGAAGAGCTGGATTGACACAGTGACTACAACAAGAGGACTGAACATAGGAACACTTGGGTGGATGGAGGAGGAGCTGTTATTGTTATATTCTGCTGTGAATAGGTTTGCCATGGACCAGAACCAACGGGATGGCAAACTAACAACAACAACAACAACAACAAAACAGGGAGAGAAATTAAAAAGCCAAACTCACTGCCATTGAGTTGACCTTGATTCAGAGCAACCCTGGAGGACAGGGTAGAACTGGCACCCGTGAGTTTCCCGAGAGTGTAACTTTTCACAGGAGGGGAAAGCCTGTTTAACCTACTACTTAGCAGCCCAGCCCATCACCAGGGCTCCACAAGGATAGAGAGAAGCACTGTTAGGGCTGGATATGGCAGAGGCTGTATACTGAAACATATGAGGGCTGGAGGTACAGGGAATCCAGGGTTGATGACACCTTCAGGACCAAGGGTGTGAGGGGCGATGCTGGGAGAGTGGAGGGTGAGTGGGTTGGAAAGGAGGAACTGATTACAAGGATCCACATGTGACCTCTTCCCTGGGAGAGGGACAGCAGAGAACCGGGGAAGGGAGACTCCGGATAGGGCAAGATATGACAAAATAACGATGTATAAATTACCAAGGGCACATGAGGGAGGGGGGAAGGGGAGGGAGGGGAAAAAAAGAGGACCTGATGCAAATGGCTTAAGTGGAGAGCAAATGCTTTGAGAATGATTGGGGTAGGGAATGTATGGATGTGCTTTATACAATTGATGTATGAATATGTATGGATTGTGATAAGAGTTGTATGAGTCCCTAGTAAAATGTAAAAAAAGAAAAGAGGAGAAAAAAATGATTAGGGCAAAGACTGTACAGATGTGCTTTATACAATTGATGTATGTATATGTATGAACTCTGATAAGAGTTGTATGAGCCCCTAATAAATTGTTTAAAAAAATGATCCTCAATTCCATCTGAATCCTTGCCAGAGCTGCAAGTTGCCTTAATAAACACGAGCAAAAAAAGTACCTCTGGCAGCAGACCGCTCAGGTTCAAATCCAGGCTCTCTAATGTATTGACTATGTGACCTTGGGCAAATCTGGACCTCTCTGTGCTTCCAAAGACTCACTTTCCAAAAGGGAAGTCATAAGCCAACTTTTCTTATTCCTCACTGGGTTGCTCTGAAGTTGAAATGAGACATCTGTCTAAAAATGCTTCTGACCATCCCTTGGTTCTCAGAGCTCCACAAATGCTATGGATTATTGTTATAAGATTATCAATGATTTTTCCCATGGTAGTGCAAAGATTAACATCAGTGCTACTTCTCTCTGACAAAATATAAATCCAAATTTCTAAATAGCAGGGTCTGAACGGATGCGCTGTTAACAGCATCTTGCTTTTCTCCCATCACTTGTCACAGTAAATCTGATAAGAAATGCTGGGCTAGGGCCTGCAGCCAAGCCCCTCACTGGCAGCGTGCAGGACCTCAGGTTGTTGGCAGGCCATGGGGCATCACAATGGCAAGAGGAGACTCCACAAAGGGCCCCTGCTTCCTCCCCCACGCCCCCCTTCCCCACGTTCAGGGTGAAACGTCAAAATACAATTTTTTTTGTCACCTGGTGAAATAATGAGCCCCCATTCCCGTTGCCTTGGTATCATCAGAGCGCAACAGCCACGTGGGGTAATCGCTGTCTCCGTGTTAATGCTGCTCAGTTCAAACATTTTCACAAGCCCTGGCGAAATGAAACCCATGCTTTCTACCTAGGTGGAGTTTGAGGCGATTCAGCCCATTTGCTTCTGCTGAAGAGGCTACCTCAGAAAAACAGGAAATAAAAACATAGAGGGTGCCATTGACATTAGGTTTCTTGTTTTCTTCCTTTCTTCCCTACCTTCCTTTCTTCTTCTTGCCATTCTCTTTCTCTTTTCTTCCTTCCCTCTCTTTGCTCCTGTCTTCCTGCCTGCCTTCACCTTCCATCTTCCTTCCCGCACTCCTCCATTTCTTCTTCGCTCCTCTCTCCCCACCCCCACCTTTCTCCTTTCCTTCCCTGCCTTTTTCCTTCAGCCTCCCAGTCTCCCTCCTTCACTCTCTCCCTTTGCTCCTTCCTTTCCCCACCTTCTTTTGATCCAGTGATTTGTACTCCTTTCTTCCTCTCATCCCACCCCTCCCCATTGCTGGAGAAACATCAGTTCCTTGTGGCGCTGGTTTCTTGGCGCCAGACCCTGTTCTTTGGGTGTTCACAAGTCTGTGTCCTGTGTGCCAACATAAGACAGACACATGATCAGGGTTGGACAGAAGATGGGATTTGACAGGTGTTCTGCATCCCAAATCTCCAGGAGGCAAAGGTAAAGTCAGGCTCCTGCCTTTAAGGTTATGTCTCCCATTGTAACTGCATCCCACAGAGGCTCCTGCCTCCTGGCCACCTGAGGCCTGCTGCCTGCCTTCCTCTACCTCCTGGAGAATTGGGGCAGCAGTGGCAAGAACAACAAAAATCCCCAGGAGTTGACAAGAAGGGAGGCTGCCTTGCTTGAGAGACGGCCCCCTCACCCACCTGCATGTTGTTGAGATGCAGGTTCTCATCCCTGTGGGTGGGCAAGAAACGCCCCCTCCCCAAACGCAGTGGCTTCAAACAAGGACCATCATCGTGTGGTTGCTGGGAGGCCACTGGGTCGTGCTTGGAGTCTCCCATGAGTTGGCAGTCACATGGGAGCTGGGGCAGGGGCCTCTGGTGACTCCAGTGCCTACACGTGCACTCAGAGGGCTTGCAGCTGAAGCTGGCCGTTAGCTGGGTGCTTAGCTGGGTTGTTGGTTGGAGTGTCTCCACGTGGCCTTTCCAGGTGGCTCAGGCTTCTTTCAGCATAGTGTCCGGGTGCTGAGAAGTGTCCTGAGAGGAAGCACGTGGAGGCTGGACATTCTAAGGGTGAGTACTCAAGAAGAAGTCTTTGAAGGGATTTTTCAGAAGCTGTGAAGCACTTTGGGGGAGGGAAGGGGGTTGCCCAAACTAGATGTCACTGTGTCATCTTCTCCATAATCTATTGGTCACAGAGGTCATGAAACATCCCAATTTAAGGGGAAAGGGCATAGACTCTACCTTCCTATAGGTAGCCTGTCAAGGAATTTGGGGGTCACAAACGATGACTGGGAGACCCTGGGTGGCACAAATGGTTAAGGACTCAACGTATCAAGAGGTGGGCAGTTGCACCCCTCAGAAAAATAACTAATGGCCTGCTTCTAGAAGCCCACAGGCTTGAGAATCCTGTGATGTGTAGTTTCTCCCTGGCACCCAGGGGGTCCTCGGGAGCCAGAACCAACATAACAGCAATGGGTTGGGTTTTTGTTGGTTTTGTTTGGGCTAATATTAAAACGACTAGTATGAAATTATATATGTATTGTGTTTAACTCTCAGGACTCTGATTATGCTGAAGTTGAACAAAACCGTCTGCCTCTTCTATGAACGCCAGCCGATGGAGGCAAAGGGTGAGGGACTAGAGGAAGAATGAATGTCACATTCCCGTCGTTATGTTTCAGTTGTCCTTAAAGGGCACAGGGGACAAACCAGACGTCTTTGATATGATTTTAGCCTAATGATGTGCTAGTATGATGATGAGCAGCCTGAAAAGTGGTTTTAACTAATGTGATCCAATATTTGAAAAGTTGATGATTTCACATCGAATTTTATATTCTCAGCATCTCAGTTACAAACAGAAAATCAGGCCTTAAAATCCTTGCATTTCCCCAAGGCAACAATAGTCTAGAGCTAGAATTTGAATGTCCCCTGTGGATGAGCTGACACGTGCCTGTTAACCGCAGTCCCCATCCATCCCTATTGCCCCCAACACAGAGGTTGGCTACAAGTATCCTTTATCTATATGGCTAAATAGGTTAGTTGGTTTGGATTGGGTTGCAAGTTTTTCCTGGTTTGTTTTTGTTTACTTTTGATTTTTTGGGAGGGCTAGGAAATTGTGTGTTTTTTGGTACCACATCTTCCAAAGCGAGAAAATAAAATCCAGTAAGCCAAGAAGGTCAAACAGTCTAGATTAATGATGAAAGGAGAGCCCTGTTGGTGAAATAGATTATGAGTTGGACTTCTAACTGCAAGATCAGAAGTTCAAAACCCCCCACCCCAACTCCACAAGAGACAGATGAGATTTTCTACTCCTGTAAAGATTTACAGCCTTGGAAACCCACAGGGGCAGTTCTATACTCTGTCCAAAGGGTTGCTATATGTCAGAATTGATTCCAGGGTAGTGAGGTTTTCTTGATTGATATAAATAATTTTGGTGAGTATTGAAATAACCAGTCAATATTATTTTTAACACACATCAAAGAAGGTCCACATTAATTGTTCACACAACCCTGCCACCGTCTTTCTTTATTCCCTTGCCTCCCACTCTCCTTTCTTCCTCCCTATGGTCTTTTATCTCATTCTTTTTCTTTCAAGGGTTAGCCTAGAAGTTGGAAAGTCTGAGTAATTCTTAACCAAAAGACTAAATTGGTTTTATTGTTGGTGTTATTACTTGGGTTAAATTTTTTTCTTTTCTCTTCTTCTATTGGTTTGTGTCATGTAACCCAGAAAATGGGGAAACAATTGGAACATCAAAACACTATCCTTTCTCAGTAGACTACAAGCATTAAAGGCAACAGAGATAAATACTCCAATAATAACAATGACATACAAGGATAGCTAGAGAGATAAATAGATAGATAGAAAAACCACAAAATCTGAGCAGTTGTGGGAAGGAGAATGGGAATAGCCCCATGAATAAGTATAGGTTTGCCAGAGAATAATTCTATATACATATTAGCATATACTACAAATATGTCCATGAATATAATAGTGCATCCAGGAGGCATAGTTATGAAAATGTCTTAGCTATAACAAAACCCCTTGAGGGAGCGTGTCCTAAATATGGGGGATCAGGAACAAATCTGAGAGGCCTCAAGATCAATTGGTACAAACTAGCTCACAAAGACAATGTTCTGTATCCATCAGGGAAGTGACTGGGGTCTTCAAAAGCTAGTGAGTAGCAAACTAAAAGTCGGTTCTTGGTCTCATCCTATGTGTTGGACAGGGTTCTCTAGAGAGACAAAACCATATTGCTAGTAATTATATATAAATATATTTATAAAGCTAGATATACAATACAAGAAATGAACCACTAAATTATATACAGATTGATAACAAAAGAAACTAACAGTTAAATTATAAAACAGTGAGACACTAGCAGTCCTTCAAGGCTGGAGAGCCGCCAGTTGCCAGTCCCTTTCTGTAGAGAGAGCTGGGCTATATATACCCAGGCAGCAAACAGCAAGGCAAGTCACCAACTGTCGGCCACCAGCTCCAGAGACGAACATTCCAATCCTTTGGGATTAAATGGACCTCAACTTACAGCGACACAGTCCACAAGTTAGGCATCCCACAGGTAGTGTACCCCTTTAAATTGAGGCACAGAACAAGCAAGGCGAGGCTCACAAAGCCATTTATCCCTCTGCCCTTCTATTAATCCTACTTGTGTTTATCGGCCAGGCTGACACAATAAACTATTGCACCCTGTCTGGAGCAAATAACAGTGAAGAAAATCAAGATGCCTGGCAACTATTAGTCCAAATCAGTAATGGACTATGCGTACCTCAGTCTCTATGATGCTAAGGTCAGAAGAACTAAATGGTGCCTGCCTATCACAAACAGCTGCTCTGAAAGGGATCATGGTACATGATCCTAGATAGAGTGGGGAGTAATGTGTAAGAAAACTGAAAGTCATACTACTACTACCAATAGTAATAATAATAATGATAAAAGATGAGGTTTATTGGTTAGATAGACTAGTGGTCCTTCATCACCCTTCAGGTCTGGAACTGAATTCAACCTCCTGAAAAATAGACAGGTTTATAAAGTGAACCTTATGAGAATCAAAGATTGCAGCCCTCAGTATGGATTACAACTCAATATCAAGGAGACACACATCCTCACAACTTGATCAATAGGTACCATGATAAATGAAGAAGTTTGTTGGTTTTTTTTTTTATTTGTTGAAGTTGTCACGGATTTTTGTCTTGATGAGGTCTATAATCAATGCTCTTGGAAGCTGCAATCATGAGATCAAATGACGCATTGCATATGGATACATTTGGTGCACAATACGTCTGTAGAGTGCTAAAAAGCAAGGATGTTACTTTGAGGACTAAGGTGCACCTTACCTAAGCCATAGTAATTTAAATTGCCTCATAAGTATGTGAAAGTCAGACATTGAATAAGGAAGGCTGAAGAAGAATTGATGTGTTTGAATTGAGGTGCTGGTGAAGAATATTGAAAGTAACATGGACTGCCAAGGGAACAAACAGACCTGTCTTAGAAGAAGTATGGTCAGAGGGCTCCTTAAAGGCAAGGATGGTGAGACTTCCTCTCACATACTTTGGTCATGTTATTAAGAGAGACTAGTCCCTGGAGAAGGACATCATGCCAGGTGAAGTAGAGGGACAGTGAAAGAGAGGAAGCCCCTTAAGGAGATGGATTGACAGTGACTGAAACAAGGGGCTCAAGCTTGGGAACAATTAGGAGAATAATTCAGGGCTAGGTAGTGTTTCTTTCTGTTTGGCATAGGGTCAATGTGGGTTGCAACTGGCTCAATGGCACCTGATAAGAACAACTACACCAAAATGAATCATAGCACTGAGGAGCACATATTCCTCAGAACCATCAACCATTCAAAAGCAAATAGGCAGTATTTGCCCAAGGCCAAATTCAAAAGGCAGGCAAGGTTAGGTGAGAAGGGTGAATGAAAACAGGAAGCAGAGTTTCAATGGCATGAGTGATATTACATTGCAGGAGATTGTCATCAATGTCACATAACAAAACGTGTATAAATTGTTACGTGCAAAGCTGATTTTCTCTGTAAATCTTAACCCACCTTACAATAAAAAGTTTCTTTTTTTAAAACAAAGACACCATCATTCATATAATAGACACAGCCAAAGATCTCCTGGACAATCCTAAAATGATCTCCCAAATGATTTGGGTAGTTAGCCCTCCCCAGGGAGTTCTACCCATTGAAACGCTGGGCGGTTATGGCTGCAATTATATTTCAGGCCAGAAGAGGCAGCAGAGGCCTGGTTGTTCAAATGCTGCAAAACTACCAGACAATGGGCAAACAGTTTCTTTCCACGGACGACTAGCGGCTCTGTCATATCGATGTCTGGTGTTCAACACTTGGCGACAGAATCCAGACCCCTGGGTTTGGGTGGGGTCTGTTTCTCACCCATGCTTGGCTTGGGATTGTTCTATGGCATCCACAAAGTGGAGTCCTTTACTTTCTGATGTCCTGAGAAAGCTGTTTTCTCCTTTTTCTCTCTCCGGCCCTCTTCCCAAGAACCCTTGGGTTCACTCTGCTTTCCGCTGGTTGATGTTTCTCAAGCAGTTACTTGACCTTGGTTCATCTACTGAAGGTGACCATTAGCAAGTAACTGTACCGTCCTTGGATGTATTGTTCATGAGCTAGGCTGCGAACTACGGGTTAAAGGTTTGAGTTCACCCAGAGGTGCCTACCAAGAAGGGCCTGGTGATATGCCTCTGGAAAAAAACCCACCCCAGCCATGGAAAATTCTAGGGACCGGACTTCGCTAACACAGTTGGGCTCTCCATGAGTCCGAGTTGACTCAATGGCAATTGGTTGCTGGTATTCCTGTAAGTAGAAGACAACAATCTTTAAGCAGTCCCTCTTGGATTCATGGGAGGAGGATGGCTTCCTCTGAGAGAACTTCTCAGGGATCCAAGGGCTCAATGATCTTACTAAAAATGAGAGAAAAGATGAGCCTGATGACAGATGATATTGCTATGCAGGCCCCGTTTCAGGATGCTCAAGTTTCCAGGTCTTTCCCTGACTCACAGTGGAGCCCTGTGAGGTTCCAAATAGAAGGGCACCCTTGCTCCCAGGACTTGGTGCCTTGTAGCTGAGCAGAGCAGTCATGATGAGAAAGAGGACCCAAGGGGGAAGTCAGGGGACTGCTTCACTTTTCTCAGTGTCAAGCAAACAAATGTTTTGGCAGGAAATTTCTCTTCAAGAGTGTTCTAATTTCTTGAAGGAAATCTTTTTCTGAACCATTTCCTCAGGGGAAAACCACTCAATTACCTCGGGAAGGAAGATTTGACTACTGCCAAGCTTACCAGGCTGTGCTAACTCACAGAGGAGGTGTGATTAGCAGGCAATGAAACTGATTTCCAGACTCCTATGAAAATCAGCAAGTGCTCGGCTGCTAAGTGAAAGGTCGGCAGTTGGAAAACCCCAGCTGCTCTGCAGGAGAAAGTGGTGGCTGACTGTGTCTGACAAGATGACAGCTTTGGAAACCCAATGGGGCAGTTCTCCTCTGTGTTCTACAGTTGCTTTGAGTTGGAGTGGACTTGACAGTGATAGAGCTGATCTTTTTCCCCATGAAAATCGGCTTTCATGAATACATGTGCATTCACGGATGTCTGTGTCTGCTTTGGCATGCATGTGCACATATGTGCCTATTTGCACGTGGATGGATACGTCTGTGAATGTGGGCGTCTCTATTTACTTTGCCATGTGTGTGCACATGTCTGCCTTTGTCAGTATGCATGCGGGCTCAGGCAGCATAAAGAGATCACAGAGAAACTTGGAGAGAAAGAGAAAAGTAACCTATTTTCTCATGGGTCTCCCATACCTGACGGTCTACTGGCATCCACCGCCACGAAGACCAGAGGTCACTTCATGCCATGTGTCCAGCTGCCCATTGCTGGTTGAGGTCAGTCACCAGGGAGGCAAGTCAGACGGGCCTCGCCAACCTACCACCCACCTGCAGGAGTGATTCCCACCATCTTTCCTGGAGCCCCTCCCACCTTACTCAGCCTCCCTAGACCTTGAGTGAAAGGCGTTTCCAACGTTTTTACATAAAGATTTCTGAGATTGACTGAAGAAATGATTTCATTTGACAAAACATGAAGCTTTGAATTTAAAGATTTGAGGCAAGTGCCCTCCAGAGAAGGGGACACAGGACGGGGCCATGCTCCCTTCCGGTATGCACGGGGGTTGCTATGAGTTGGAACCAACTTGATGAGCACCTGCCAGTAACAATAACAACCAGAAGTTGTCCAAACTTCTGTGGCCTCAACTCGGAAATGAGAATATTAATATTGCCTCCTAGAAAGAACTCAAGGTATGTACAATTGGTTAATAGGCGTTTGGAAAGTGAGTACATTAAGTGGACTGATGACATTGATAAGGCAATAAGAAACTGAGAAGGCTTCAGTAACAGGTGCTTTCACATCTGTAACCAGTAGATTCCTTCCTTCTTCATCTCTTGCCATCTTAATCAGCTCCCACACTTTCCAGGCAGCTTGAGGGATTAAATGTTCAGTCTGCTCCTATTATAAGCCTCAGCCTCAGAATCAGAGGCTTTACCTGAGGTTTGAGGAGCTATAATGGGAATGAGGGAGAGTAACCTGTCTTTTCTATTGCTCTCCTATCGCTCCCTCTTCCCTAGCCCTTCCCTGTCTCTGGGCCAGCCTTTTCTCCCTAGAGCATTGGCTTCCCGGAGAAGGGGATGGAAACAATGAGCACATTCCAGACCAGGCCTCTTACCATGCTATCTTCCAACCCTCTCTTGGAAGGGTCTCCACGAAGTCTTCTTATGTCATCTCACAATAACTTGTTAGATACCATTGAGTGAGCTCCTGACTCATAACAAAAGTACACACAAGAGATTGAAGCACCACCTGGTCCTGCACCGTCCTCACAATGGTCCTTGTGTGTGAGCCCATGGTTGCAGCAGTGTTGAGGAGATCCTGTCCAAGAAGGCTGCCAGTGGGTGGGAGCGGCTGCAGCATTCAGAGACTTTGGAGAATGCCAAGGAGGACAGTTCACGGCGTATCATATGAGGTCAGCCAGCGGGCCTTGGGGGCCCTTCCCATTATCCATAGATAAATGAAATAAATGGAGGCCCTCAGCAAGATGGGCTGCAGACACCTCCAGGACTCACTTGGTCCTTGGCAAGCTCCCTTGGCCTTAGGACCCCACCTGCTGGAACTGTGGCTTTGCTGCCTCTCCTGGCTCTCAACTTCCCTCCTAGAGGACTCCAGCCACCCTTCTCCTTCCAGATCCTTCCAGCAGGAGGCAGATATTGGTCTCTATGCTTTTGCATGTGGCCAGTTTTCTAGGGACAGATCAGCCTCTCCCAAGAATTTGGGTTCACCAGAGTGAGCGTGCCCACAAGTCTGCAGAGCGTATGGCCAGGGCTCTGAAGAGAGAACTGCTGGAAGATTTGCCCCTTTTCAAAAGCGCTAATTCCACAGTTGAGAACTCATCTCCTGGGGACTCAGCTTGAGTCTCAAGGAGCACATTCCCTTTGACACTGCTGGCAACTCGAGGTGCTGTGGGTCATTTTCTTGCCTTTGAGGAGTGCAAGGGAAATGCTACAATATGTCCCTTCACATGAACCACCAATCCTTAAATGGAGAACTCTCTGAGAAGACAGGGATGAGAGGGAGATATTTCTGGGGCACGCTTTCACCTGCACATCTCTCAGGTGAGTCAAACATTTGGCCCCCAAAAGTTGAGTATGATGGTCAGAGTTCAGGCTGGGAGATAGAGTGTCTGGGTTCAAATCAAGAGACTGCACATCTCAGCTCCCATGGTTCTCCTGCATAAAACCCAAGCCAAGCAGTTTATCACTTCCCTGCTGAGCATCCTACTGAGGCCAGCTACACTCATTCTTTGCTGATGACAACGTTGCTTGTACCAAATGTCTTTGCCATGTAGCCCTTAGCAATGGCCAGAAGGGCTTCTCATCAAACCGCAGAGCAGGGCTTCTGGCGCACATGTTAAGAAGGGGGGTATTGACAACAAGGTCGGTAGTTCAGAACCCACTAGCTGTTTCTCTGGAGAAAAACTGTGGCTGTGTGCTTCCATAAAGATGCCCAGCCATGGAACCCCCCTGGAGAGGGCCATGATGAGCTGGAGTGAGCTCTACAGGAGTGGGATTTTTTTACTGTGGATGTAATCCCACCTGGGCAGAGATTTTCTTTGTGACATTAAAGAGGCTGTACCTTACACCAATCACTTGGCTGATACAAAAGGATTCAATTCAACACTGAAGGAAACTAACTCCAAGGGAAGAAGGCAGCTGCCATGCGGAGAGCTCCAAGGACCACCAACCATGGAGGTTATTGAAGCCAAACAAGAATACCGCCCACCAGCCCTCAGCCCCCAGGGATGGACAAAGAGAGCCTGCCCATCAAGCTGGTGCACTGGCATGATGCTGTCAGCCTCCAGTGCTGTGAGAACATTGACTTTGGTGTGTTAATGGCACCCACTTGCGGTATGTTTGTGATGTCAGCGTGTGGAAACTATGGCAAGCCCCCCTCCCGGCCTCACAGCAGCAAAGCCTCGGCATTAAAACCCCGTGCCTTCTGTGGTGCTTACCAGCTGTGAGAGGGCTGGAAATGCCCTTGGCTTTTCTGCTCCTTGTTGCGACCTCCCTCTGAGGCAGGGAGCAGAGGATGTGAGCTTGGAATCTGTTTTGTTTCATCACTACCCTTTGTCATCTCTCTGAACACTGTCATGTGCTCCTCACCAGTGCTTCGCCCTCTCTATCACCAAGCCATGTGCTCTTTAAAACATGCACACACACACACACACACACACACACACACACCTAATGTTCACATTTTGAGGCACATATGTCTTTGATTCACTAATAATAACCATAATTATTCAAAGCCACTTTACCATCTGAAAAGAAATCTCTATGCATACACTTAGATCATGGATGCCAACTGCCTTCTTAACAACATTTCCCAATGAAATATTCAGCAGCGATTATATGAAGCCTGAAGCTGTTCAACCAGTTTGTGTTAATCAAAACTAAAACAAGAGACGAAGGGATCCAAAAGGACATGTAAGATCATAGACTGAAAGTATCCCCATCGAGCACCCAAGGCTTGTCCAGAAGTGCAGAGCCACAGGTAAAAGCTACGTCTCTCTGGAGTTGCTGGCATTTAACTAGATGCAAAATGTCAGCGCAGGAAATGGCTTGCCCAATGCAAATACTAACAAGGGAGGCATATGTTCCGGTGTAAATGGAGCTTCAGCCAATCCGGGCCTTCGGGATCCAGCTCCCATCGCAGCATCCACGGGAAGCACCAGGGGAATGTTCCGTTTGCTTATTTTCCCTCTTTTTGCTAAGAAGAAAAAGAGCCTTTGTGGCCTAGTGGCTACAAGTTGGGCTGCTAATTCCTATATCAGCAGTTTGAAACTACCAGCTGCTTTGTGGGAGAAAGATAAGGCATTCTGCTCCCATAAAGAATTCGAGTCTCAGACACTCCCAGGGGCAGTTCTACGCTGCCCTATAAGTTGGCTGTGAGTCAGTATGGATTCGATGGCAGTGAGTTTTCTAAGAGTAAGAAGTATCTAGGGGTGTAAACAGTTAATGAGCTCTGCTATTAAGGGAAAAGTTGTCATTCCCAACCCACTTAGAGGAGCTGTGAAAGAGAAGCCTGGCAATCTTCTTCAGAATCCTCGGCCATTGAAAAGTTTATAGAATGTATTGACCTTGGTTGTTAAATAGATCCAGGTATATGGTGGAGCATACAGGGACCAATGTCATAAAACGGGGTGAGGGTGGAAAAAATCTCTGAGACAGATGCAAAAACTGTGAGGGAATGAGTTGTTGAGCCTGGGGGATCAGGACCATCGTCTCTGGGATTTTCAAAGTTCCTGAGCAATCAGGAAAGGGGCAACAGATGGTCTCTCCCCATCCAGAGGACAGCAGAAGAGGAGAACTGATTGGCCACAATGAATCAATGACTAGTGACTCAAGCAACGATCACACTCCACCACTGGAGACCAGAAGAACTAGATGGTGCCTAGCTCCCACTATCGACTGCTATGAAAGAGATCACATTAGAAGGGCTTGATTAGAGTAGAAGGGAAATGTGGGGCAAAACTCAAAATCATGATAAAACACCAAGCTTACTGTTTGGATAAAGGCTGGTGAAATTGCAAGACTATGGTGCTTAGTTACCCTGCAGATCTGGAACTGAACCCATCATGGCTCGATGTTCAACCAAACAATAGACAGGTCTAAAATGGGAACAATGACATTAGAGACATACAAATACCATAGAATAATAAATCACATGAGATCAAAAGACAGCATTCCCCCAAGAACGAAGTTCAAAAAAGTTGAGAATGAAGGAAGCTTGGAGACAAGAAACAAGATGTGGGGGAAGTGATGGTACATTGTGGGAATTGCTATCAATGCCATGAAACAAAATGTGTATGCATTGCTCAATGGACAGCTGAGCTGCTCTTTAACCTTCACCTAAATCACAATAAAAATGTTTTTAATCAAAGAAAACATCATGGTTCACTTCTACTCTGACACACACGGGGTGATGAGGAAATAGTGTCAACCGGGTTTGCTGTGGTCTAGCCACCAGACATGTGCTTATGGAAGAAAGAGCATGCTGACGCTGGCAATACCGAGCAGGACCAAGATGGTTTTATTTGCCTGCATCATGAAGATGGTAGCCCTGGTGGTGAGATGATTCAGAGCTCAAGTGCTAACCAAGAAGCCACCCAGTTTTAACTCACCCAGCCCTACTGAAGGAAACTTCCCTCCTCAAAGGTGTTGTTGATTGTGATGTGCCATTGAGGCGATTCTGACTCCCTGTGATGGGAAGGAAAGGCACACTGTGCTATAGTGTTAGGGTTTTCAGCGGCTACTTCCTCTGAAGTGGGCAGTGGAACACTTCTTTGTATTCTGTTCTTAGCCTGGAAGTTTCCCTGACACCTCTTCACTTGAGGTAACCCTGCTGGCATTTGAAATACCAGTCACGTGGCTTCCAGCATCACAGTAACACACAACTTACCACAGCACCACAAATGGACAGACAACAACAGGCTAGGAGTCTTCATGGGAGCAGGCAGTCATGTCTTCACTCTCTCGATGGGGATCAGTGAGTTCAAACTGCCAGTCTCTCTGTTACAGCCGCACATGCAACCACTGTGCTGTTAGGTACATTTCGTTAAAATTCTGCCTAGAAAAATCTGTGGAACAGTTCTTCTCTGTCACAGAGGGTCACTGTGAGCCAGGATGGGCTCTGAGACACACAAATGCAACACCATGAAGCCACCTTACTCTGCCCTGCTCTTATTTAACTCTATTCTTTTCTGAGCTATCTTTTCCGTATATTCAGAAGAGACTGGCACTGAGCAGTGTTAATTCCACCAAGGCCAGGAAGGAGGTCAAAGAGTCACAAAGGACTATCTCTTTGCTCTCATGTCACTGCACTAAGGAGGCTTGGGTGGCAGCTGGAAACTGCACATTTCCCTCCCTGTCCCTACACTCCTGGCTGAGTCTCCTCAGAGTAAGACTGCCCCTTTACCCAGCTCACTGCATTGGCTGTCTTGCTCTGAAAAGAGAATTCGCACATGTGAGTCTGACTGGGTGACAGATGGGAATCTTAATGCTGCTCTTTGGAATATGAAAGGCCTCGGATCAGAGTGCTGCAGGGGAGTGATGTCTGCAGAAGACCTGCTGGTCTCCCAGTTAGAAAGAAGCCTTCCCCTTTGCCTCAGAGGTGCGTTCACTGTGGGTGGCAAGTCAGATCCTTGGGCTGGCACTCTCAGTAAACAGATCATATGGGCACCTTGAGAAGCGCTTGCTCACTGACCCAGCTCACCAAGGATGTAAATATACCAACCAGGATGACTAAGGACACCAGTGCCAAGAATGATCACATTCTTTGCATGTGTACAAATGAGGTGGGCAGCCACCTTCGCTGATGGTGGCTGCACAGTGAGTGTCTGGAATCACACCTGGCTAGGTGGACCATTGAAAGAGTTGGTGATATGATAATAGGGAGTACACCCCGTCGCCAGTAAAGCTGAGGAAATGGCATTTGAGGAAGCAGGGGCAGCCGGGTCGCCAGCATGAAGGCAGCGAGAACCTTGCTTGTGCCTCCTGTGTTCACTGGTGGCTGCTGTCATCTGGGTAGTGAGGACACCATGGCTACTGCCAGAATTCTCCACGGTCCCTGGTTCCACTCTCAAGTCGCTGGCTTCATCACTACCACTGCCATCGAGTCGATTCTGACTCACAGCAACCCGAAAGGACAGAGTAGAACTGCGGCTGGTGGGTCTGGGGGGCTGTGGATCATTATGAGAGCATTTCTATCTCGCAGTAGCTAAAGGGTCCAAAATGCTGGCCTTACGGTAGGCAGCCCAACATAACCCACTTGGTCATGAACCCTTGCCAGCTGATCCAGGGAGTCCATTCCCAAGTGCATATCTAAAAGAATGAATGACGAGTACCCAGATGGATGCTGCACTAATCACTATGGGCAAAAGGTAAACAATAAGCCAACAATACCCATCAGTAGAAGAATAGAGAAAATATGATCTACACTGAGTGGGATATACATATAGTCTGCCACAAGAAAACTAAGGCCTTTGATTCGGACAGACTCTGTAACACAGGTGAAGGCAAGACATGAAGTGAAAGACGCCAAACACCAAATGCCATGTATTGTGAGTCCATTTAGAGGAAAAATGCTGGACAGGTAAATCCCGTAGAGCCATAGAGTAGATTGGTGGTTTCCCAGGGTGGGGTGGGAGGGGCAATGGGGAATGACTGCTTAATGGCTGCAGGGTCGATGAAAATGTTCTGGAACTGGATGGTGGGAAGCTTTCCCAGTGTCCTTAAAACTACTCTTAAAAAGGGGAGAGAAAGAATCTGCAGAAAGCACAGTTCTGATTGACTCACATGAATGCGATCACCAAGAATTGGAATCCACTAGAATTGGAATGGCAGCTAGACTATTGTTTCCTTGGGAGGTGCCTCCAGGAAGGACCAGTAGAGAAGGGTAATACTGATAGAGCAAAGGGAAGGGGCCGATAAAGAAATGTCATTGAGTAGGTTCCCAGAGACAGTATAAATCCTCTTGTACTTGTCCCACCCAAAGGCTGAGGGAACTGGAGTGTGGCTCCACCTATCCTTATGTGTCATTGGTTAAAGTGGCATTAGGTCCTGGAGAATGTCAACTCCCCTGTCTGCTCAATGACTGTTCCCTGTGTGGGGAGTTACATGTGCTTCCTGTGAGTCCATTGGCATTTATGGGAGTGGTGGGTGCTAAGTGCTAATACATGGACACATTAGCAGCTGCTACAGCAAGTGCTGTACATTTTTAGCTGCTTGAGTGACAGGTGGGCCCTACCTCCTGCCTATATTCAGTGGTAGGGTGTTCAGATGGGGGCATGCGAAAAATAATAAGGCCCTATTCTTTGAAAATAGACATTATTATTTTAATCTGTCCCAACCCCCTTTCTTATCTGTCCCTGTGAACTACCTCACTGGCTGAAACATCAGTTCCCTGGGGAAGACACCACATTTCAATACGGTCACAAGGCTGCTTTCATTGGCCCAGTGGAGACACTGACATAAGATGGGTCAACTAGACGCTTTTTCTGGAGCATTTCCAACCAAAAAACGAAAAAGAAAGTCCCGCTTTTGCAAGTGGCCTGGCATCTAAGAAGCATAATTCAGAAGCACATGTCCCGCCACGTGGAGGAGGCGGTCTATGTTGCGAGATTACAGCATGTGCCCTGAGAGACAGACACAAAGAACACAGGAACATGCCAGTGGTGGTGAGGAACCGTCGACAGAGCCAGCTGTCCTCTTGTTCTCCCCACCTTTCCATTTTCCTAGGATTCTCTCTTCCAAGTATTGGTCTCTTTGCCTGTTTACAACCAAATGAGCCCCAAATAAGGTCCAGATCATAGAACTAGAAGGAGGAAGTTGGACGGAGACTGCAGTTCATACTCCCCGGAAGCCATTCAGACTCCCTGCAAGAAGGAGACACTGTGATGGAATTAGCTCTGGATTCCTGACATTTATTGAGGAATGCTCAGGGAATAAGCACCTGTGGGGGGGGGGGATCAAGGAATGGCACAGGAGGGAAATCTCAACAGTGGTCTCAGCCCTGCCTATGGACAGTGTCATAGTCAGTGTGCCCTAGAGAAACCAAACCAGTTATATAGCTGAAACTGGAGATATCGATATATCCACCAGGGCTCCTATGATTAACCACTGCACCGGCCACTCATTGCCATCAAGGTGGACTCAAAGTGACTGTGTAAAACAGTATAGATCTGACCTTTTGGGCGTTGGAGACTGTAACTCTTCAGGAGATTACGAAGCTTTATCTTTCACTCAAGGAGCCCTTGGTGTTTTCAAACTGATGTCCTTGCTGTTGGATGCTCAATGGGCCACCCACTACGACACCAGAGCCCCAGAGAGTGAGGCTTTTTTCTAGGAATTGGCTCACATAGGGGAATGGCAAGTTCCAAATTCATAGGTCAGGCAACAGCCTAAAGAGCTCTGTCGATGTTCATCTTAAAATCCATAGGTTAGGTGATGGGAAAAGACAAGAATAAGAATGGCCAGAACACAACCTAGGGAAACTCCCTTTCTGTGCTGAAGGCCTTTGGCTGAGACGTTTACCCCTTCCCACATTATGGAAAGTATTCTATTTTGCTTGAGACCAACTCCTTTATAAGAGGAAATAGATGAGGTGAACAAGCGGCCATCTAGCTCAGAAGCAATAAAGCCCACCTGGAAGAAGCACACCAGCCGGTGCGATCATGAGGTGCCAAAGGGACCAGGTATAAGGCATCATGCAAAAAAAAAAGAATATATATATGTATACATATCTCTGTGTGTATATGGATATATATATATATATATATATATACCATAGAGAATGAAGGGGGAAGTGCAGAGTGGAGACCAGAGGCCCAAATGTCGACCACTAGAGATCCCCTCATAGAGGGCTTTAGGAGAGGAGATGGGTCAGTCAGGGTGCGATGTAGTACCGATGAAGAACACAGCTTTCCCCCAGATCCTGGATGCTTCCTCTCCCCAACTACCAGGATCCAAATTCTACCTTGCAGGACTGGATAGGGCAGAGGCTGTACACTGGTGCATATGGGAGCTGGAGGCACAGGGAATCCAGGGTGGGTGATACCTTCAGGACCAAGGGTGTGAGGGGTGATACTGGGAGAGTGGAGGGTGAGTGCGTTGGAAAGGGGGAACTGATTACAAGGATCCACATGTGACCTCCTCCCTGGGAGATGGACGGCAGGGAAGGGGGGAAGGGAGACTCGGGAAAGGGCAAGAGTTGACAAAATAACAATCTGTGGATTATCAAGAGCTCATGAGGGAGGCGGAGCGGGGAGGGAGGGGACAAAAAAAGAGGACCTGATGCGGAGGGCTTAAGTGGAGAGCAAATGCTTTGAGAGTGATTAGGGCAAAGATTGTACAGATGTGCTTTATAAAATTCATGTATGTATATGTATGGATTGTGATAAGAATTGTATGAGCCCCTAATAAAATGTTTAAAAAACAAGAGCAAATAGATGAATGCTTGTTTGACCCAAAAACTGGGCACCATAGCCTCGCCACATTGATATGCAAAAGGAGTCATCACAGGGAGCACTGTAACTGGGACCTGGCCAAGTGGTGACCAGTAGCCTGGTACTTTGTAGCCTAATACGTTGCAGCGAATTGCTTACTAGTTCTCCTCTAGCTATAGTCTTTGTAACTCCTACCAATGACAGGGTGGAACTATGCCACCGAGGGAAGTAGAGAGCATGCTAATAATATCAGTAAGGTGCATGGTATCCTCGAAGAGGTGAGACCATTCAAGTAATACCTGTAGAGCCCTAATGTAGGGATTGGTCGGTTTGGTCATCCTGGGTGAGTTAACTCAGAAACAGAAAGTGGAGTTTCAAGAGCACCAAGAAAGACGAGCCAGCAGTGGAGTGTGTTCTTTGGACCCAGGATTATTACTCTGAGCACCACCTCTGTCCAGGAGACAGAGATCCCTGACACTGAATGCATCAGGAGACAATGAAAAACAGTGGCAGATAAATAGCTCATGGAAGCAGAGGCAGCAGCACCAAGACCCCAGAACAGGGAGCTCACCAGCACACAGAATGAGAAAGCTGAGTGTCTTTGGGCCAAGGCTTCCAGACAAAGCGGGCTGACTCAACGCACTTATCAGCAGAGCTGAAAGAACTTTGTACACGGTCCCAAGCAGAGCAGAGGTCAAGGAGCTGCAGGGCAGAGGCCAAGGACCAGAAAAAGTTCTGCCTCTGGGCACCACTGGGAAGAGACTGTCCTGACTGAAGAACTATATCCCCAGTCATTTCTGATCCTGAATTGTCACCTGCTAGGTCCCCAATTAACCGCAGAAACATAAGTATTGTTTGCGAGTTCTGTGTGGCCATTGCCACTTAAGGATTATCAAACCCAGCAGAGAAGAAGAGAGTGTCATGGTAGGGATGGTTGGTGTCAGAAACTGTGAAAAGAAAGGAGGGTGGAGGCATTTTGATCTCTGTCTCATAGGAATCAGCGTTGGGCTGTTTATCTTGATTTTCCTCCATTGCCTTTTGTGAAGTTACAGGGGGGTCAAATGCCTCCACTATGCCATTTATACCCCTACATTGAGAAGTCGTTGGATGAAGGTTAGTTTGGGGAAGGAGCAGATCTTGGATGAGCTCTCATCAGCTGAGGCAATCCTAAAAGGGGCCAGACAGCTGGGACCTTTTCTATCAGTGGCTCTCTCAGCAGCTGGGGAAATCAGTCTCTTGGCCCTGAGAGGAATCTGGGTGACACACTCATCTATGACAATACCCTGAAGAACAAGCTCCCACAAAAACCTGGCTGAGAACTCTCGCCTAGAAAACAGGAGTGCATGCCTAGCTAATAATAGCCATTTACTGAAGGCCCTATGATTGGAAATGTGCCTCATTTACAGATGGAAAACTAGAGGATGGGATTTAAGGTGGCTAAGTTAATAAGTGACAGAGACAAGATTCAAACACAAGTTTGAAGCTGGTACTGTTAGCCTTTTTTCCAGGGCTGGGTTTTAGATGAGGCAAATGAGACACTTGTCAGGCACACAAGGTAAAGAGGCTTCCCTCTCCTGTTTGACTTTCCCCATAAGTCTGAATCATGGGCCTGGTGTGTCTTATTTGCCTTCCCTGAGTCTCAGAACCTGGTCTAGTGTGATTTGTTATTTGAAGGAATAAGCCAGAATGCTCAAGTACTCTGAGTCAATACCCATTCTCCCCTGGAATTGTTCAGTGGGACTTACCAGCCTCTTCCTCCGTGTTTCACTTTTCTAGAAACCTCCATGGAGGACTAGCTCTCATGAAGAGAGCTTCAAAAAACTCATGGCAATATTCCATTATTTTTTCGTATCCCTTTTCCACACACTTTTGGAAGCTCCCTCCTCATCCCTTTCCACAGTCTTTCTCAAGGAAAGAGACTGTAGCTGGTTGATGTCAGATGCGCCTGAGTCTGTTTTCTACTCAGAATGCTCTGCACAAACTCTATCAACAAATGACGTAGAGTCAAACGTGCTGTGTGTCTTTAAGTTGATATCAGCTCATAGTGACCCTACAGGACAGAGTAGAACTGCCCCCAAAGGTGTCCTAGGCTGAGATCGTTATGGGACCAGCTCGTCAGGTCTTTTCCCCTTTAGAGCCCATGGGTAGGTTCAAACTACCAGCCTTTTGTTTAGCCACCCAGTCCTTAGCCATTGTACCACCAGGGCTCTTTAAAACAGGGATTAGGTTGATTAATTGTATAATCTCCAGCCACATTTGAAAGCTGCTTCCCAGAACACCCTTCCCCAGATTGTTGATTAAGACGGGCATTTGGGGACTCATTTCTTTCTCATTTGTGTAAGTGCACTCTATGAGAGGGGTTTCCCTTCATAGATAGGTGATCACATACTATTTTTCCAAATTGAACCACTCTTGGTGGTATATTGGGTTAAGGGTTGGGCTGCTGCTAATGGCAAAGTTAATGGTTCAAACCCACCAGCTACTCCTTGGGAGAAAAATGAGGGTTTTCTGCTCCCGTAAAGATGTGCAGTTCTGAAAATCAGCAGAGCCAGTCTGTTGTGCCATATATGAGGTCAACCCCATGGCAGTGGATTTGGTTTTGGTTTGGGTCTGTGGGGGAAGTCCTTAAGTCATTCTTTAGTCACATGGAGGAGTCCCTGGGTGGTGCAGTTGGTTAACATAGTGGGCTACTAACTCATAGGTTGGAGCTTCAAGCCCAGCCAGAAGTGGCTCCGAAGAAAGGCCTGGTGCTGCATTTCAAACAACAACAACAAAATCAGTTATAGAAAAAAAACAACAGAATGTCGTTCTACTCTGGCCCAAAGGTGTCCCTATGAATCAGAGTTAACTTCATGGCAACTGGCATGGGTTTGGTCCATGGGAAAAAAGAACCCTTCATAATTGCCCCCATGCCCAATAGTTCCTTTCCTGTATCCCTAGACCACCCCAGCACCCTCAGCATCTTGCCTTATAATTGCCATGGGTCCGTCTCTCTTCCCAATGGGCCAGGCCGTGATGCAGCCGCTGCCGACACAGAGGGATTGTGCAGTCCCTGCATGATCTACAGTCCTCATGACATATATATTGAATGAAGATTAAGTGATCCTCTCTAGAGCTTAGCTCAGGGGAATCCACTACCTCAGCTGGAACCGAAGTGGTGCCAGACCAATATCTGTTTTTAAAAGATAGAAGGGCATTCCTAATCTTTGTGGAGAAACAGAGGATTTAGTGAAATGTTTCTGCAGTTGAGGCTACAGAGGATCTGTTGACATGGTCTAAAAGGTTGTAGGTGGTTTAATGTCTCTTGGTACCATCAATTTTGCATTTTGTCCTGACTTAGCAAATTGGTTGGGATTTCGGCTTACTGACAAGGACCTTCAGAAAGAATGTGGTTGCAGGAGCAAGTTTAAGAAAGGAAGGAGCTTTGAAGTAGCCCTCACTGAGTGCCAATCCAAAGCTCTGTAACCCAGCACCTCAGAGGGCTTGATCTGGGATGGACTATGGCAGCATCACCATGAGCCACTTCCTCCAGTGGCCCTTACTGAAGGCTCAGAACCTGCCTCTGATTGGCAGCTGAGAGATACTAGGACCGTCACCTGCCACATCGCCTGTATTTCTCCTGGCAGTAAGAAATCCCCAAAGTACACTATGTTCGGCAATCTTTCCAGCCTACAAGCAGTTGTTGCTTATCTCTGTCAGCTTTGTGCAGGGGAACAATCAGGTTTTGAAATTGAAAGACTTGCATGTGTGTGACTCATGAGGTTAAGAGACAACGCATAACAACTATATTACCAGGTTTCCTTCCTCTTGAAGGATAGGTAAGCAACAAAAGGACCATTTCTCTTAAAACCTCTGATCGAGAGTGGCACACAACTCCTTCCACTTTTATTCTATTGGCCAAGCCCTTCGCTGGCAGGGCAGGGAAGTTTACTCTTTCCTTGGATGAATAGGAAGTGAGTGAAATTTTGTCATCTCATACAAAGGGAAAAGGGAAACATGCTCTATGATCAAATAAGTTTAAAAAAGTCAAAATATTCATAGAATCTGCCGAGTGTGACAAAAGCATGAGCACTCCCATTGTAGAAGAAACACTGCTCTCGGAAACCACACTGTGCCTGGCAAGGGAGGCTGGGAGGATTTATGCTTGCTCACTTTGGCCAAGTCATTAAGCATGGCTAATCAGTAGAAAAGGAAATTGGGCTTGGTGCGGGGATGTGTCATTGGATATGCAGGCGATTCTCCTTGAGATGTTTGGCCCACAACTTTGGACTCACATACAGCAGTGACCATGAAGATGGCATCAGACCTGGCAACATTTCATTTTTGTATATAGAAAGTTGACACAAGCATCTCCTGGTGGTGTAGTGGGTTACACATTGTGTCCCTAACCTTAAACTCAGCAGTTCGAAAACAGCAGCACTCAGTGAGGGAAAGATGAGGCTTTCTACTCCTGTCAAGAGTTACAGGCTCAGAAACTCATGGGGGCAATTCTCCCCTCTCCTACAAGGTTGCTATGCATCAGCAGTGACTCGATGGCAGGGAGATTAAGTTGATATTACCTATTTTAGAAAACGGTTTTGGTTATTCAATTAAGTAAGGCAGGTGCAGCCCTGTCACACAGGGTTTGTTTAGATAGCACAGTAGTGTCCACTCACTCATTAGCTCAGTGTGTCTGGAAACCCAATGTGTATTTCCACATGGGACAAGTCAGGTTGAAGACACTGGGGATTCGTGCTTTGTTGAGCAAGCCCTGGAATTGCAAGAGTTCTAAAAAGAGGTCAAAGTTCCTGTTTTTATAGCTCTCTCTCACACACACAGACACACACACACACACACACACACACGGAGAAAGTGGTGAACTTCACAGAACGTGTGGGGACTTCACAGAAAGGGGGGTTAATAGCTGTGAACAGGGTTGGGATGGGTCTTGTTCTGTCCATTTGAAAGTCTCTAGGCTAAACAGAAATGTCCTGGTGGTATAGTAGGTTCCGTGTTGGCCTGCTAACCACCAGGTCAGCAGTTCTGAATCCACCAGTTCCTCCATGGAAAAAAGATGAGGCTTTCTATTTGATGAAAGAATTATAGTCTCAGAGAGTCACTGGGGCATGTTTACTCTTCCCTATAGGGGCGTTGCCAGTCAGAATGCACTCAGTACAGTATGCAAATAACAAGCTGTGCTAATACCATTCCAGAGAGACAGTGGTGTTCCAGGGACTTTGGTTTCGCCTGGCCCCTGACCCTGAGGAAACATGAGGTCTTCAGGTCCTCTCCTGCTGCTCTTCTTTACCATCCTCCCATATCCTCCTCTGCACTCCCAAGTGGTGGGCATGATTTATAAACACAGAAATCCACTTACTCCTTTGGAAAAGTGGTTTACTTCACCCAAAAATTCGGAGAACTGTGTCGTCTCCCTTTCAAAGTAAATTATACGATGAACATACAATATTGATTGCAGGCATGTGGATTCTTAATCCTCAAGTTCCCATGAAACCCTGCTTTCCATGGAAAATCAACCCGCCATTTCAGCACGGCAGTATTGCCAGGAGAAAGGAGCCTCAGCAGCCACCACTGCTCCACAGCCTGCTTTTCACGGTCGCACGGGGATGTCAGAATGCCCCACACCTCGTGCACTTGACTCAGTGCTTGCCTGCAGGGGTTGCATTTCGTTAGAGCTCAACAACTTCCGAGCATTGGCAAATTCCCTCAACCAAAGGTGGGCAGTGGCCTCAAAATGTCACCAGTCATTAACCACCAGCAGGGTTGCGTTATGCTCATCAGTGCCGTCATGTGCAAGGGGAAAGACAATTCCCACAGGCTGCCAGCTGTGTTTGGGGAGGGAATGCCAAGTGGGGAAGCTGGGGGTCCTCACCCCAGCAGCCACAGTTCCTGGCTCCAGGCCCTGCCCCAGGCTGTGCCAGGACGAAGAGCCTGGACTCTCAGAGACTCCATACCTCGATTTCCACTCAGGTTGTGTTGTGTTGATCATTCCTTCCCTAGGCTGCCACCCATCTGTCAGTTTGTCATCATGTTGTCATTTGTCTATAGCTGTGATTGCTGTAAGCGGTGTCACCAGCTACGATTATAACCAGAGCAAGCCACTCTGGACACGCTTCACCAGAGCATCCAAGCTAGGACACACTGGGAAGAAAGACCTGATGATTTACTACTGAGAATGAGTCCATGGAACCCTGTGGATCAAAAGAGAATACCGTCCAAACAAGTACTGGAAGAGGAGCACCCTAGGTGGGAATACACTCACACTATTCAGTGGGAGGACTCCCTTGGTAGTGTTTGACTAGCACCCAGGAGGTCGGCAGTTAAATCCCACCCAGAATCCAAGAGGTGCCTAAGGAAGGTAGGCCTGAAAATCTGCTTCCAAAAGGTCACAGCTTTAAAAACCCTATGGAACAGTTCTACTCTGAAATGCATGGGGGTCGCTATGAGTCCAAATGGACCGAAAAGCAGCTAATAACTACAACACTGTATAAAGAACAACACTGCAAGTCCTTAGGACAAAATACACAGCAGGCGCAATAGCCTCAACCCCACAGGATAGGGCAAATTATTTCCCTTTGTACCAGAGACCGGAACTGTACAACGGAATGAAACCCTGCCTGCTCTTGTGTCATCACCACAGTCGTTGGTCCATGTTGAGTCCATTGCTGTAGCCACTGTGGACATCCATCTTATCAAGGGTCTTCTTCCCTCTTGCTGCCCCTGTACTTTAACAAGCATTATGTCCTTTCGTAAGAACCAGCCTCTCCTGATAGCATGTCTAATGGATGTGAGATGAAGACTTGCCATCCTCACTTCTAAGGGGCATTCTGGCCGTGCTTCCTCCAAGAGGGATTTGCTTGTTCTTCTGACAGCCCAGACGACTTTCGGTATTGTTTGCACATCATTCACATGCATTGATTCTTCTTCAGTTTTCCTTACTCACTGTACAGCTCTCACATGCATATTGACCATTGAAACTACTTACCTTGAATTCAGAGCTTAGGGTACACTACTCAAAGCCACATAGCTTGTGAGCGGCTGAAACATGTCTGCTGCCAGGATCTGTCCAATTCATTTTATTGAAACATCATACTCAAAAGGTGCTTTAGGCAAACATATTTTGTCTTTTGACTACATGTCCCAATAACATAACCAGGCTCAGACCCTCACATTGTAATGATTCAGCTATATGTCTGAGAGGAAAAAGACCGCCAACCATAAAACTGATGGGAGAATAGGTACTGACTGTCACCTGCAATGCCATTCCTTCAACAAATATTTATTGAGTGTTATTCAAATGACAACATTTTTCAAAGCTTTAAGAAGACCCAGATGTAGAGAACACAGTCCCTGCTCACAGGAGACTCACAGATACTGCATCAGGGCATTCAGATCAGGGACACCACAGATAGATGCTGAAAGAAAAATCATAAAAAAAAATAGCAACCACGCACGGAATCCAGGACAGATAAAATCCTCAGGAACAGCAATGGGAGTAGCGATACAGTGGTAGCTTTTTAATCTCCCATCATCTTGCATAGGGGTGGAGTCCAGACTGTCACTCCAGCCATAGCCATTGAGGTCTCAATGTGGGCATGGCCTTCTCTTGAGGATTCTGGCAACTCCTGTATTCTTTCCTGGGGGTGAGAGACACCCATGACTTGATATTCCTGCTGACAAGATACATGGATCTACATTGACGGCAGCCAGAGCCTTGAATGGGGAGGAGTCATGTGGAGACCCATGCCACTTTCCACCTCCACTGGGTCCATAAGACATTCCACCGACTGCCCTGTGATCTTCCAGCACTTGGTGTCATTGCATGTGTTGCATAAGTCTGAAAAAAATTACACACTGTTATTGGATATATGGGTTAATTTCGTACTTATGGACGTGGTCTGGACTGGGCTGGGATGTTTTCTTAATATACAATTATTCTTCTATATAAAGCTTTTTTAGGACACATGAGTGTTTATGAATGTGCTTCTCTGGTCAACTCGAACTGACTCAGATACCATGAGGGCACAGGGTGGCTGTGTAGGGAAGGGGAGGGAAAGGGACAATGATGGATTTAGAACACACACACACACAGCCTAGGGGCCGAATAACAGAAATATGGGTAGAGGGACACAGAAGACGGTGTGTATAAAGATATTAATTTATATATAATTGAGTAAGGGTGTGAGGGTTGAGGAAAGAGGTAAAAAACAGGAGCTGATATCAAAGGGGTCAAGTAGAATGATAGTGTTTAGAAAATTATGGTGGCAGCATATGTACAAACTCGCTTGATCTAATTGATTTATGGATTGTTATATTATCTGCCAGAGCCCCCATTAAAATGTGTTCTTTTTTTGATAACAACATAAACTCACTGCCATGGAGTCAATTTTGACTCAGTATAGAACACCCCCTGTGGTTTCCTCGCTTGCTATTCTTTAAGGAAACAGAAAGCCTTTTCTTTCCCCTGCAGAGTGGCTGGTGGTTTCAACTATTGACTTTGAGATTAGCAGGCACCATAGCACCATGATTCCTAAGGATGCTGATAGAAAGGAAGAACCTTGTGGAACATAATTTAAAATTCTTTAACTATCTAGACTTACTTAACTGGAAGAGTCCCAGAGACTATGACCCTGAGTTACTCTTCAAACCTTGAATTGAAACTGTCCCCTGAAGTCATCTTTAAACTAAATAACAATTTAGCTCTTAAAGGATTGCATCCTTGAGTATTGCAGTCTTTAAAAATCAGCAAAAATCTAAATGGGCTACAGATAATTCAAAATATATGTGAGAGGGTTGTGGCAGAGAGATTAAGTAAAAAGAAACACCTAGAATAGAAAGAACAAGAATGTTAATTCAATATGAAGAGTGTGACCAATGTCACTGAACATTGGGTCCAGAAAGGGTTGAAATGGAACAGATTTTGCTTTGTATGTTTTCACATATCAAAATTAAATATTAGTAGAATAAGAGAGAGACTCGCATCTGTTTGAGGCAGACTACCAAATACTGGGTTATATATAATGCTAAGTATTGAATATTATCCCATTTTCATATGGCAAGTATGGAAAGCCAAGGATGGAGTGAGTCATTCACAGGGGAGATGGCATTTGAATGATCCAGGAATATGGCTAAAGAAGATGCTCATTCCCGAGTGTTTCCACTGGGTTCGCAAAAACATCAGCAAATAAATGTCAAATAACCCGTCTCACCCTCTAACTCAGAGCTGTGCAACCGAACTCTCTTCTATGATGAAAATGTTCCTGAGAAGTGATTCTCAACCTGTGGGTCGCGACCCCCATGGGGAGGGGGGTCGAACAATGCTTTCACAGGGGTCATCAGATTCATCACAGTAGCAATATTATAGTTATGAAGTAGCAACAAAAATAATTTTATAGTTGGGGGGAGCACCACATATGAGGAACTATATGAAAGTGTCACAACATTAGGAAGGTTGAGAACCACTGTTCTAAAGGCATGACATTCAACCTGGTAGCTACTACATTTTATCAGGAAAGACCAGTCCATGGAAAGGGACATCATGCTTGGTAAAACTGAAGGTCCACAAGAAAAGAGACTGACCATCAAGGAGATGGGCTGACACCATGGCTGCAACAATGGACTCCAACCTAACAACCATGGCGAGATTTGGCACAAGATCAGGCAGTGTCCTCAAAGTAACATCCTTGATCTTCAGTCTTTTTAAAAGATCTGTTGTAGCACATTTAGCCAATGCAACGTGTCATTTGATGTCTTGACTGATGCTTCCTTGAGCATTGATCTGGCTTAGGGTTTAAAAATTCCCCTTGGCTTCTCAACCATACAGGAGGCCCACACAGTGATCATCTTTCCTCACTACACAGAGTGTCATGCCCCACTCACATTGGTCTCCTTGCTGTTCCAGGAAGAAGCTTGGAGAACCCAATCACAAGGCCTTTTGCACTGACTGTCTCCTACCTGGAACACTTTCCCCACCGCCACATGGCCACTCCTGTGTCTTCCTGCCTTATTCAAGTACTGCACTGTCAATGAGATCTTCCTTGGCTGCGATGCACTACTTGCCCCAAGTTTCCCATCCAGCGCAGTTTAGTGAGAAAAATCTCACTGCTACCTGCAGGTGGGGAGCCTCGGCACTGGCATCTCAGAAAATGGAGCATAATCAGAACAGAAATGTGACCCTACCTCTCATGCTAAAAGGCTGCTAACTGCAAGATCTAAACCACTACACAACCAGCCACTTCTCAGGAGAAAGGCTGAAAGTTAGTCTCAGAAACCTACAGGGGAAGTTCTACCCTGTCTTATGAGTCAGTATCAACTCTATGGCAGTAAATTTGCATTTGGGGGGGCGCGTTCTAAGGAGATCTGGGTCACATACCCTGATCAATCCAACTGGCAGCTGCATCAGCTGGCTAAGGCTTCAAAAGACTGAGTAGGTTACCCAGAGCTCAGTGCTGTTGGCAGAAACTTGTGGGGGGTCAGAAGGACTTGAGGTGATGGTGTCCTTCTCAGTGGCCTCAGATAATCTTCTCCCCGGTCTGGGCATCAGCATCTTCTTTGCAAAATGGGATGATTGCATTAGAGAACCACTAAACTCCTACATACCTGAGCAACCAGGAAGCAATTGTGAATCCTGGAGAGGAGCAAAGACTATGCTGGTGGCTCTGCAAATCTTGGGAAACTTGGATCCGATGCGGCTGGAACTGTCCACTGCGAGGCACCAAGAATCCCGAGAGCTGTAGTTCAGGTCTCCCCCTTGCCTGTGTACCATGGAAGATTTAATAAATATTCTCCTCATGCTACCTTTAGGATCCTTGGTGGCAAAGTGGCAAAATCCCTTCACATTGGCCTGTTAACTGCAGGGTTGGCAGTTCAAACGCACCTGCTCAATTCCTGTAGGAAGGGCAGCTTTCAACTCCCACAAAGAATTGTTGTTTCAGAAATCCACAAGGACAGTTGTATCCTGTAACTATGAGTCAGAACTGGCACAATAGCAGTGCGTGAGTGAGCTTTAAACTACATTTGAGACTGTGGTCTAATTTGAATTCCCCTACCTGTCCATTGGGTGTCATGGGAAGAGAGTAGATAGGAGGAAAAAGGGTAGGAGGCAGTGAGGGAGGAGGGCAGAATGTACTGGAGTAACACATTCTGGCAGAAAATTGTGTGTATGTGTGTGTGTGCGTGTTCTATTGTAATTCACACAGATTATGGGTGGGGGAGGGAATTGAAAAAGTAAATATCCATGAAAAAGAAAAATTTTTTTCTTTGGTGATTTTCCTTTTGTTGAGCTAAGGGATGGAGAATGTACTGCATGGGCATGACCAGCCACTGGATCGGTGTGCTGTTAACACACCCTCCTGCCTTTGCATGCTGGGGGCCTCTCTGTAAACAGAAGTGACTTGTGACTTCTGATTTCCTGGGGATCTAAAGAGAACCCGAGAATAGAAGTTCTAAATCGTGAACAAAGGAGAGACAAAGGGTTAATGAGAGGACAGAAGTTTGAAGTTTCATTGAATGAACACAGCGCCAGCATCCAACAAACATGCCAAAGGCTGAACTCTGCCCGGAAGTAATGAATGATCACTGCCTTTAGCCCGTGTCCTCACTCCCCGTCTCCTGCACTCCAAGCCAGCCTCACTAAGAGTAGTCAAAGGTGACATGGTGGTCCTTTCATCTCTCTCTGACCCCTCACGCTGCCTTCACCTCTATCCAAGTTGCTTCATCCTTCCCCCTTCTCCCTGATCTTCCTTGTGGAAAGATCTAATTCATAGTAACTGGTAAAAGTCAGTTAGCACACAAGAAAGAAGACATCTCCTTCCTCAGCCTATGCTGCAGAAAAGGAAACTCGGGCTTGAGCTCATTTGCCCAACTGTCAAAGGTCCCATCACGGGCAGGGCCATGATGTGAAAATTCAAGCAAGCAGCCCCAGAGCCAGAGTTCCCAAACCTCATCCACTGCAGTTCAAGTTCATGGGGTGAAGTGGTGAAAAGCTAACCAGAAACTGAGAGTCGATGTAGATACCCAAGGCTTACTTGCCAGGGCACTCACTCACTGCCATTGAGTCAATGCTGACTCATAACAACCCTATAGGACAGGGTAGAATTCCCCTGTGAGTTACTGAGGATGTATCTCTTTATAGGAATAGAAAGCCCCATCTTTCCCTTGTGGAGTGGCTAGTGGTATTAAACTGTTGCACAAAGCATAACCATGAAACCTTCAGGACTCCAAAACATGCCAGGGCAATCAATGGTTCTGTGAGATCTCTCAGGATAGAGATATACCTTGCTCCTTGTCTACACACGAGAAAGCATTCACCTCCAAGCCTAGTTTGTGATCCAAGTGAGTTTTATGAGAATTAGAAGTTTCATGTTTATAAAGGCACCTGCAGGGCTCTTCAGAAATGTGCATCTCCTTAGAAGCTTCCCTGAAAGTCACGAGGTCTGCTCTCTGCTCCTGCCTTTTAAATTACTCCCAGAGGTGGGGCGTGCTGGTGACCCTGGTTGAACTTATTGGCTGAACTGAATGAATTCACCTGGCCTTGGTGGGCCAATTCAGGTGCAGAACACACCCAGGTGTACCTCCCCTTCCTGGCTGGGAACCTGAGCCTTTGAGCATGCGCAGTGTACCACTCGTTCATGGGACAAAGGCTCAGACTGCTGACCATGCGTAATGGATGCCTCAGTGCCTAAGCTAAACTACCTAGCAGTTCCAAAACCCCACTGTTGTGTAGTGTTCATGAACTTTGGCAGGAACACATCCTTACCACGAAGAATCCTGGTGGCCCAATAGCTAAGCACTTGGGCTTTAGACCGTGGTCAGTAGCAATACATGAGAAAAAGGTCTTGCCATTGTAAACATTCCACCCCACTGCCATCAAACGCAAAGGACCTCTGGTGACATGGCGGGCTACTCACAGAGCTACTAAATGCAAAGTCAACAGTTCTAACCCACCAGCTTCACTGTGGGAGAAAGATGAAGCTATCTATTCCTATAGAGACATAATATCTCAGAAACCTATAGGGAAAATTCTACCCCGCCATGGACTACTAAACGAACAACCTAATCTGTCTTGGAAGAAGTCAGGCCAGAGTGCCCTTGACAGCATATATGGCAAGATTTTGCCTTCCAAATATGTTGGACATATTGCCTGGAGAAGGACATCCTGCTTGGTAAAGTGGAGGGGCAGCACAAAAGAGGAAGGCCCTCAATGAGCTGGATTGACACCGTGGCTGCATCAATGGACTCAGGCAGAGAACAAATGTGATGATGGTGCAGGACCTGGAAGTGTTTGGTTCTGTTGTGCATAGGGTCACTTTGGGTCAGAAACCACTCAATGGCACCCGACAGCAACAACAAGTATATAAGATCACCATGAGTTGGAATCAACTCGATAAAAAGTGGGCTTTGGGTCTGTCATGGAACCAACCCTGGCTCATAGCGACCCAATCATGGGATTCTGAGGCTGTAAATCTTCATGGAGAGGAGAGGGTCTCATCTGTCTCCTGCGGAGCAGCTGGTAGGTGTGAACCCCTTACTTTGTGGTTGACAGTCCAACACTTCCCTTAAAGTACCCCCCGGGGCTCCTTTGGTAATGATGACAGACTAGGAAACCCAATGGGGACATTTCTACTCTGTCACATGAAGGCATCCTATGCAGAATGGGCTCAACGGGAGCTAACACCAACCCCACCACTTTTAACACCATCCCAACCTTACAGACTGTGCTAGGCTCTTGAAGGAATTGACTTTTTGCACTTCCACTGAGCGAGCAATGAGCATGCATGCCAACACGTAACTTCCGGTCCTGAACTAGGGATCAGCTGCACATGTAAGGATGTGCTTCTAATGTGGAAGGAAATAAAGAGAGGGGATCTGGAAGCAGGAAAAGCCAGGAAGCAGGAGTCACTTAGGCAGACCCCTTTCCTAAACCAACTTAATTAGCATATCACAGATCCTGGCTCAGAGGTGATGTTCAAAGAAGAATTGTTGACTGAATACACAAGGGAAGGAACAGAATAATTAAACACAGAAATGTGCTAATGACCAAATTGACTCACAGTTCTGACCCTGCTCTTCTTCTTCCAGGTTCTTCTCTAGTTGCTAATGGTATTTGCTCGAACTCTCACAAGCACAAAAGGAGCCCTGGTGGCCTAGCAGTTAGGCAGTGGGCTGCTAACCACCAAACTAGCAGTTCTAAATTAGCAGGCATTCTGAAGGAGAACAACAAGCTGTCTGCTCCTTTAAAGAATTACAGTCTTGGGAATGCACAGTGGTAGCTCTACCCTGGCCCATAGGGCTGCTCTGAGTCTGACTCGACTGGACAGCAGTGAGTATGGGTTTGGTTTGGTTTTCACAGATACCCCGATCCGTTGGTGGTCTTGGTAAATTGCACACGCTGGTTCAGTGGACCTTGTGTAGGGCTTGAGAATTTGCACTTCTAACAAGCTCCTGATGTTGCTAGTCTGTGACCATATTTGGGGTGGCAAAGCTCTGGACTACCCAGGTCTTCCTGGTGGCTGCTGTCACAGCACAAGTTCCCAAGAGTGCACTGCTACTCATTTCTTTGGAATGATTTGGACTGAGTTTTCCCAGCCATTTCATCATGGTTTTTCGCTATTTGTTCCATGACACTGAAAAGTTTGGACCTGACATACGCAGCTCAGGCTGTATTATCTATCTTCTCTGCCCTCTTGGATTGGAGATGGATCACCTATGAAGCGATGAGGGAAAGAAGGGTTGGGTGTCCCTGGGTAATGTGAACAGTTAGCGTGCTCAACCACTGCTGATTAAAAGGTTTGCGGTTCAAATCCAAGGCCCCTCAGGAGAAAGGCCTGCTGATTGACATCTGAACGACCAGCCTTTGAAAGCTCTGTGGGGTCCCGTGGTGCTGACCCACACGGTGTCACCGTGAGTTGGAATGGACTCCTCAGAAATGGGTTTAGTAAGCAGCACAAAGAGGAAACTCCTTGGTGAACTGGAGGCCACGCTAGCTGAAACCATGGGCTCCAACATACTACCCCTGAGGCTGGCAAAGGACCGGGCAGTGCTGCCTTGTGTTGCAAAGAAGGTCCCTGTGATGTCAGAATGACTGGACAGCACTAACAACAACAAAGGATGTCAGGGCCCTTCACTTCCCCAGACCACTGACCAGGTTCAAAGACCCGCATGCGAGTATAGTTTCACAGTTAGACGTGTTTAGAAAAAATAATGTTTGCAAAAGTAAAATCTTGGTTTACATTTTACAGAGCATGCACAATTAGTAGAACTCTTAAGGTCCACCGGAACCTCTTTAGGGTCCCCTCCACTTGCTCACCCCGTGAGCATCTGCATCTGCAGCCATGGATTTGGCCTTCTGTGAAGAACCCATTAATGCACCGCCACAAAGAGAATGAGTTTCCTCTGTGTCAGTCCATTACCCTGCCAACGTTCAGGATGGAGCCATCACCCTTGGTCTCCCAGAGAAATTGGCTCAACATCCCCCTGATGTGGTTGCATGACATAGGCCACTCATGCAATGCACTGCATGTGCTCTATTTAATGCACTATCACCAACAAGTCTACATGGGTGGTAACTCTGAAAACCTTGCCCAAACAGCTGGCTTCACCAAAGTATATGGAATCCTGTGGAGTCATCGACCAGTTCGACTCTGCACTGGCTGTACGTTGGCATTGCCAACGGGGCTTTCTCACTGACCGTGACCTGAATCCTGCTTCCACTAAGCCTTGCTTCATTGGCCTGGGATGGCGCCAGGCCAATGGGAGGCTGGAAAGCTCCTAAGGGATTCCAAAGTATGACCAAGGGTGAACACTACTGCTTTTGGCCATCACATCCGGGAAGGCCCTTGGGACTTTGCCACTCAAAGTATCATAGGTCAAGGAACCAGCAACATCAGCATTAGCTTCTCCCACGCTAATGCCATCGAGTTGATGCTGACTCATAGTGACCCTACAGGATAGGGTAGAACTGCCCTTGTGAGTTTCCCAGACTGTCACTCTTGCCTGGAGTCTACAGCCTCATATTTCTCCCAAGGAGTGGCTGGTGGTTTAGGACTACTGTCCTTGTGGTTAACAGCCCAAGAGTACCAGGGCCTCTAGAACTGCTGGATCCTAGACCCCACCCTGAACCCACAAAATCAGAATCTGCCCCCCAGCCCGATTTCCAGGAACCTGGGTAAGTGCATGTATGTGAAAATTTAAGAAATACTTCCTTAGAAACCATTACTTTCCAGAACAAACTCCTCCTGACAGAGGTGCAGAAATGGAAGCCCATTAGGCCATGCTCGCCTAGAAGCAATTGGAGGTCTCAGTGCTCCTATATCCTGGCTGTCATCCAGATTTCCTTATTCTCACCTGGACTGTTGTCACTGCAGCAGGTATTGGTGAGTTCTCAGCATGAACAGCCCCAAATTAGGTCTAGAGACACAGCTCCCATTTCAGAGTAGTACAATCCACAGTTTACTGTAGAGTTTCTGCCTTTTACTGGCTTAGGGTAGGGTCTAGTGGGAAACGCATCTTAGCAACAGCCATTATGTATTCTGGATGTGCACAATGAGTTTGTCTTGAGGCATATTTATGTCTGATGTTGTTATGTATTCTCTTTCTATCCCATGCAACGTTATTTCTTTGAAAATTTATATTTGCTTTTAATTATCCAGACTTATAAGTGATTTATAGCTAGGTCTGATCGATTGGAATCAGATGACCACGCCTGGATTAACCATGGGTCCTGGTGACCATTAGGCACTTCTTTCCATGAATGATATTTTCACCTGAGTGAATGCATTCACGACTTTTCTTCTCTTAAGATAAATAAGCAGGTGGGTATCATTTTGCTATGCTGGCACTTCCTTGTGCTGTTTTAAGTTCACCCAGCAATTTTTAAAAAGAGAAGCATCTTACAACTGTCACACACTTTATAATTCATGTCGAAAAACTTGGGGGAGAGCAAAATAGAGGTGACCCGTGGTGCAGTCTTACTTACTGCTTGTTAGAAGGTACTGAAATCTTATATACATAAACACTAGAAACCAGGAGAGAAGAAATGGTGGTTCCATGGCAGAATTCTCACTAGCCATGCAGGAAATTTGGGTTTGATTCTTGGCCAGTGCGCCTCCTGTTACAGCTACCACCTAACTGCTAGTGGAGGCTGGCATATTGCTATGATGCTGAACAGATTTTAGCGAGGTTTTCTGCCTACCGACAGACTAGGAGAAAAGGCCTGGTGAACTCCTTCAATCCATCAGCCACTGAAAACACCCCAGCTGACAAGGGGTCAAATCTACAACCCATTGAAGGAATGGGGCAGGACTAGTGGGCATTGAGTTCTGTAGCGCATGGAGTCCGCATGAGTCAGGAGCTGGCTGACTTGAAGGCAATTGTCCACAGCACTCTCTAGGAAGGCAGTGGTTGGAGCACATAGGCGTCCTTCATGTGGCCCCATGATCATCAAGCCTTAAGTCATGCAACCAACTCTGGGAAATGAAAGATGCCCGGGGTACCAGGGATATTTGAAGGACCTGGTGTAAATTGGTTCAGCCCGAGGGAGTTCTGGAAACCACCGAGGTAAGCTACCTGATGATACCACTAACTTAGCTCCAGTGCGAGTGGATGGGTGTCTGCGCATGTACCCAGCCACCATTAGTGCGTTTGTTGTTGTTGTTGTTGTTGTTGTTGCCGTTCACGTCCGTAGAGTCGATGCCGATTCACAGTGACCCTATATGACAGGGTAGAATTCCCCCTGTGAGTTTCTCACACTGCGACTCTTTACGGGAGTAAAAAAGCCTCATCTTTCTCTTGAGGAGTGACTGGTGGTTTTGAATGGTTGATCTTGCCATTAGTCCATTGCGTAACCAGGTGCTGTCAATTTGGTTCCAACTCATGGCCACCCTATGTACAGCAGAACAAAACAACACGCTGCCCTACGCATTTCTCACAGTCATTCCTACATTTGAGCCACTGTGTCAACCCATCTTGTGGAGGTTTGTCCTCCTTTTGGCTTGACCAAGCATGCTGCCCAACTCCAGGGACTGGTCCCTCCTGATAACACCCAAAGTACATGAAGCCAAATGTCACCATCCTCGCTTCTAAGAATCAATCTGGCTGTAGTTCTTTCAACATAGATTTGTTTGTTCTCCTAGAAGTTCCTTGGTGTATTCAATATTCCTCACCAGGACCATATTTCAAATGCATCAATTCTTCTCATGGGACTTCCTTATGCATTTTCCAGCTTCCACATGAAAACAATCATGCCTTGGGATAGGATATTCCTGAGTTTTTAAGGTGGCAAAGTCACCATGGTTCAAAAAAATGTTTAAAAGGCCTTTTGCAGCAAATTCACTGAAAGCAATTTATCCAGTGATTTCTTTACAGATATTTCTATGAGCGTTGGTTGTGGATGGGTCCAAGTAAGATGAAATGCTTCATCATTTAAATCTTTTCTCTGTTTATCATGTTGCTTATTGGTTCAGTGGTGAGGATTCTTATTCTTTTAACCTCGAATTGTAATCCATACTGAAGACTATCATCTTTGAACTTCATCAGTAAGTGCTTCAACTCCTCTTCCCTTGCAGCAAGCAAGGCTGGTTGCCTGCATATCTCAGGCTGTTCTCAAATCTTCCTACAAACCTGAAGTCTCCAATTCAGCCATTCAAAACTCAAAACAGCTCAATGCCATGGAAGTCAAGTCAATTCTGACTCCAGCAACCCTGTAGGCCAGGGAAGAACCTCCCGGAAGGTTTCCAAGGCTGTAATCTTTGTGGCAGCACATGGTCACATCTTTCTCACTCGGGATAGCTGGTGAATTCCAAGTGTTGCTCTTTCGGTTAACAGTGAAGTGCTTAAACATTGCCCTACCTGGATTCCAAGTGTGAGCTAGCAGCCACAATTTTCTTCTGAGACCAAAGGGGTTGTTAGGTGTGAATTCTCGACCAAGGGTGGTCCAGCAGACCTGCTCAGTATTCGCCCAGGTGCAAAATCCATCAAGAGGATGCATTGTCATTATTTTTAATCACATAACACACCCAGGTGTAGCAGCAACCCAGCTTTGTAATATCACCCTGGTTTTGATAAATATGTACCATTCCTTGATAACGCTTCCAAATCCTTTAATATCCTGCAGCTCAGTCCCTGATGTCTGGCTGTAACAAAATGTGTGAAGGGAGACCATATGTCAATAAACTCTCCCCGTCTGCCTCAACTCAGCGCATAATCAGCTCCAAGGTAAAATGCATGGTAAGTCAGTTATGCGCTGGCGGGGAGGGCAAGGGGCCCCTTTCAGGTTTGTCTTCTGATGAAGCTGACCAAAAGGACTTCTTATTTCAGCCTATTAGAAGAGTGAGAGTTGCTCCCCCTCCCTCGCCATTTTTCTTTTCTTTTCCCTTTTTGTCCCTTTCCCCTTGGAGGGACAGCCTGCTCTGCTATTCTGAAAGGGTTGTCTGTTACTTGCTGCGCTCTCCACTCCATTAAATCACCTTTCCTCACATTAAATACAGGTCTTCAGCGTGGTCAGAGAGCTTTGCTCTGAGGGATAATGATATAATGAGGATGACGTGCATGAAAAATCATTTTTCAGCTCAATCCCAGGCAGACCACGGGAAAGCATGAAATGGGAAGGGAGAGAGGTGTACCTCACTTTAGACAAGAGCCAGGCTTCTGAGGGGGGCAGTCTCGACCTGGAAGGCTGCAGAAGGCTTCTTTACCTCACTCACTCATTCACTCCTTCATTCAACCAGCTTGCTACTTACTTATTAAATGCCAGACCTTGGGGCTCTCTCACTGAACAAAAGAGACAAAAATCGCCCTCTGTCAAGAAGCTTCCATAAACAGAGGCATTCAAACACTTCCTAGAGAATGTGTTTAAAGTCCAATTTACACAAAAGCAGAAGCAGAGACTGATGCGAGGGGTTTCACGCACACACATGTTCATATATGACTCCCATTGTAGTGACAAAGTGTAGTACTCTTCCAGGAGACACTATTCATTGGAGTTAAATTGCTCCCCCCAAACTCCTGAGCTCTCTCTCTCTTTTTTTTTCTTTCTTTCTGAGAGCAATTGCCCTTGGAAGGGATTAGCTGTTATAACTCTCTAGCACCTTAGTGTGAAATTATTTATTGGCTCCTTTTCCTGCCTAGATAGGAGGGGCCTCCAGGGCTGCTAAAAGCCAGAAAAATCCCCAAAAAAGTTAGCAACAAGAGAGGCAGAGGACAATTGGGGCCAGTGTTTCTCATTTGAGTGGGGGGGGGGGCATTTGTTAAAGATGCAGATTACACACACATACAGCACACACACACTTCCCTGCCGCCCCCCTCCCCAATATGGCCCTACTAAATAAGGATCCTACCCCACATCAGTCCGGGAGCCCCTGAACTGGCCCGTCCCATGAAACGAGCCAGGACCATTGAAAGTGACTCTTTAGGCAAAAGACCCGTGACTTAGGTTTTCCAAACCAGGATAAAGCCCATTAGTTAAGCACTTGCATATTAACCAAAAAGTTGATGCTTCAAACCCACCCACAGGTTCCTAGGAAAGCAGGCCTGGTGATCTGTTTCTGAAAGGGCACAGTCTTGAAAAGGATCCCTGGTAACATATTGTCCTGCTAGCCATAAGGCCAGCAGTTCAATACTACCAGCTGCTCTGGGAGAGAAAGCTGAAGCTTTCTACTGTACAGATGTATAGTCTCAGAAACCTACCAGGGCAAGTGTACTCCGCTGCCATGAGTCAGAATTGACTCAATGGCAGCAAGTGAGTGGATGGGCAGGGATTGATTGGGCACCAACTAACACTAAGAACAACTATTTTGGGTGGCAGTGACATTCTTCTGCTTTATCTAGAATCTGAACTCTCAGCGTCATTAACAATGGAGGCAACAGACAAATAATTATAAACTACAGAAGGATAAAGAGAAGGTAAAGAAGTTACTTCTGTTTGGGGTTTAGTTGTGTGTTTTTTTGAGCAGAAAATATGAACTATGAAGGAGCAGGGACGTGCTGGACTTAAATATAAACTGTAAGATCTCTCTCCGGGCTAGAGTTACATCTCAGTTCTTGGCTCTGCATGAGAAAGAATTCATGCCAAAGCCTGGCTCGTGATCCAAGTGAGTTTAATGAAAGTTAAAAGAAGTTTCAGGTTTTACGCGGCACCCCTAGGATTCCTCCCCACCTTGCAGCCTGGCAGAGACTGCTCGAGGTCACGCAAAGATCTCTCTCCTAAGTTTTCCTCCCAAAAAAAGACCTGTCTCATGTTCCTTCTCAAGTTCTCTCCCCAGTTCCTGTCCTCAGTTTTTCCTTTCTCCCCCTCGCTCCTGCCTTTTCAAGGATTCCCGGGGGGGAGGCCTGGTGAATGACCCCAGGTCGATCCCATTGGGCTGATCCAGGTTTAACGCCCATCCGTACCCACCAACGGGAAAACCTAGGCTTTTGTTCTATGCTTGGTTCTCCTGGGCATGCGTCAATTGACATCTCATTCCTGCCTATCTGCCTAACAAAACCTATTTTTCAACCCCAAGTCTTTCTTGCCAAAAAATAATGTCCCTTAATAGGAATGGCATGAGAATGGCTTCTGCGTTGGATCAGATCAAGAAGATAGCTTTCATGCCCTGTACTAAGATCACAAAAGAATGTAACCCAGTGCCTTGTAGACAATCTCGTGTACACAAAAGGTTTTCTAAGCGTCTAAATAGGCTGAATTGCAGCCTAAAACAGAGAGGGACCCATTTCAAAGAGATGTGGGGACACGGCTTTCATAAAATGGAATGCATCATGTAATCCAGTGCAAGGGAAACCCAGTAACTTTGGGAAGGAACTGCATTGGCTTGGACTAAACAGCCAGAGATAGTGCTACATAAAAAGAAAGAAGATGATTGATAAAGCAACCCAGACATTATTGTGGAAAAGGAAAAGGGACTTAGAAGACAATCAAAAGCTACAAGGAACCTCTCTTAGGGAGAAGTCTTGTGGTTTCAACTTGTGTGCTCTGGGGGATATTTGGCAGTCACATATTAAATTGTGCATTCAATTTAATCCCTTTAAGGGATTTTGTCACTGGGCCTACAGCCCAACTATCCTGACAAAAAAATCTATCTTGAAAATCACCCTGCTGTGAGGAAGCTAAAGGCAAGCACATGATACGATCACATGGAGGGAAATTGGGGAGCCAATGCAACAGCAAGAACCCAGGCCCTAGACCTATGAACCAAAGCAAACCCATCTTGCCGGGTCTCGCTGCTTGAGCTGGTTTGGCCAATGCCGCGTGGAGTGGAGATGTGCTGCCCCAGCCAAACCTTCCCAAATTACAAAATTATGAGCTGATAATACACCGAGGGGCATTGAAAGTCACTAAGCAGCAATAGGTAAGTAAAACATATGGGCCTACCATTACCTATCTGTAAAGAGTCTTTGACAACTGGTTTATGGAAGACGCAGGCCCTGATTACCTCCCATAACACGTATTCTTTATCATAACCACGGACACTCATGGAAACATTAAAGCTGTGCTTGAGAGAGGAAAAGGTGAGTTAAGAACTGAGAAAGATGGTCATGTGGCCTGGATATTGCTCAAACACTCCATTCTCCTTGGTCTCTTGGAAGAAGTAGAGGGATGAGAACCCAAACCTGTAAACATGGTGTGGATTAGAAACGTGTTAAGTTTGGCGTGAGGGCTGAAGGCCCAGGTTGGTAAAATTATTTCTGTAGGATTTTCTAGAACCAGAGCTGCTCTGAGGCCCACACTGTAGAGAATGCCATGGTCATTACCCTTGTATGCTTTATTTTGGCTGAGTCCCTCCCTCATCATGTGTCAGGGCTTACCCAGTGCCCCTTCTCAGCCCTGATACACGGTGTTGCCAAAATGGCTCAGAGATGTTAAGCAATCTGATCAAGGTCATGTGGCTTAAGGTAAGTTACAGAGCCAGAGACTGAAATGCAAGAAAACTGATTCCTATGCCCAGACCTGGGACAAATCTCTCTGACAGAGCTGGGTAGATGCCCCTAAACATCCGTCTTGTGTGTGTGTGTGTATTTGTGTGTGTGTGTATCCACATATATATGTTTGGTTTATTTGTCATCAACATAATTAGAGTACTTTCTATCCAATTAAAAAATGAATTAAGCCAAGGTTGGTGGTTTACAATTTGCACAAGTGCCTTTATGAACTATCATGGTTTACTTTCTTTCATTTGGAAGCAGCTCCAAGCTTCAGACCTCTTCACTCCCCAGGTGAGGTGCTACATCAGACCAGAGTCAGAGGAAAGGATTGACCAGAAAGAGTCAGTTCACTGAATGAGGTTCCTTTGAAAAGGAAGCCAAAATGGCCCTTAAACTCATGGCCATCAAGTCAATACTAGCTCATAGTGAGGGACCCTGTTGAACAGGATCCTATGGTACAGGGTAGCTCTGTCCCTGTGACTCTCCAAGACTAACTCCATGGAAGCCGAAAGCACCATCTTTCTGCCACAGGGATGATGGTGGTATCAAATTACTGGCCTTTGGGATGTCAGCTCAACTTGTAACCACTGTGCCACAAGGGCCCTTAGTCAATCTAACAGGTCTGGCAAAATGTAGAGCCAGACATTATATACTGAAAATGGCTCACCACCACCACCACCACCAAAGGCTGGCTTTCTGGTGGGGTCTTCTGCTATTGACTGGTCCTCTGTTGTGGCCCTCCTCCTTTCAGGGATGCACATTCTGGCACTTTTATCAACCACATCTTGGTGCCCCAGATTTCATGCTGTGCTCTTGTCTCAGACCCCAAACTCGAGGCTATTAGGTAATTGTGAGCATAATATGAACATTCTTCCCCCAGTCATTTCATTTGCTCCATTATTTTGGTTCTCATCCATCGGTAAGGAAATGCGTCTTAGTCTGCCCTTCCCCTTCCTTTGTGCTGAGGAGGTACAAAGGGAAAACTTGTCTCTACTTCTCTTTTGCAGGACAACTTCTACCATATCCCTCCATTATCACCTCATTGCCCTTTGCCAGTCTCTGAGTAGCTAAAACTTTGCATCATTATTAAGGAGCTTTAGTGATATAATGGGTTACTGCTACCACCAGGCAAGTAGTTCAAACCCACCAGCCTCTCCACAGGAGAAAGATGAGGCTTTCTGCTCCGCTAAAGAGTTACAGCTCCAGAAACCCACGGAGGCAGTTTTACTCTGCTCTACAGGCTCACTATGAATTGGAAGCAATTAGATGGCAGTGAGTTTGTTGGGTACGGCTTGGTTTGATTTGGTTTTCTACCATCGTGTTATCAACTCTAAGATGGGAAAGAGTAGACCACAGACCCCAGAGCTCTCCCTCTTGTGTCCCCCAGATTTCACACTCAACAGTGACTTGTCTTGCACTGCTTCTGCCCACAGCTCTGCACTTTTACTTGATTCCCCAGGTACTACTGCTGATGAACAAAGTACCCCACCGCAGTGACTTAAAACACCAGTCATTTTCTCATGCTGACAGAGTCTTTGGGTCAGCAATTCAGACAGGCTCCAGCGTATAGTCTCAGCTGGGAAAACACGGAGACTGAGGTGGCTTGATAACTGGGCTGATATGTTGAAGAACTGTGGGAAGAACAGATTTTCGTACGTGATAGTGATTTGATGGTTGCATCATGAGGGTTCTTTCATTCACATATCTGCCTCCCCTCTGCCCACATAGGTTGGGAGGACTGTCAGCTGCGTATCTACAGGTGGTCTCTCTATGTAGCTCAAGCTTCTTCTTCGCAGCAGCATAGTGAATGCAGGATCATTGGATGTCTTACAAGGCAGCTCAAGACTCAAGTACAAGTGAATAAAGCAGCAACTGCACAGCCTGGCCATCAGCATCACTTACATTGTAGTCTATTGTTTGAAGCAGACATCAGTTTACTCATATACAAATAGAAAGGACCCAGATCCCACCTTGTGGTGGGAGGAGTATCTAGATTAGGTGGCAAAGAGTCGACTGGTTGAGAGAGATGACTGGCTACCATCTTGGAAAATTTGATCTCACCCAGTCTGGCCTCTGGTACAATAATTTATATCCTCCCTGCTACCCTTCAATGGCTGATTCCTCCCCAGGCCGCCTTCTAAAACCCCTTCCTCCAGGAAGCCTTCTCTGATTACTCCAGTTCACCTTATCCCCAATTTTATCTCCATCATTTGTATTTAACATTACAGAGTATAATAATGGTTGTGGTTTTTATAGGGGGTAATAGTTAATATTATGAGGCAGAATGACTATGCTCACCTAGCAGTTATCAACGTCTGGGTCACAACCCCTTTGGGGGTCCAACAACGCTTTCACAGGGGTTGCCCAATTCATAACAACCCCAGAACTGACCATGTTCCCAAGAGTCTGCTGACCTCAGCCTCTGCCAGTCCATAACTATTCTCTTAGAAGGGCTTTTAAAATCGCTTCCGGAGATTCTTCCCTGGCAGAGGGCCTGAAGCAGGGCAGGTACTGAGGGAAGATGTCAAGGCGTGTTGTGATTATGTGCCCTCCAGTTGATTTTCTATGCATGGTGACCACATGTGACAGAGAGGACTTTCTCATTGTGGGGGAGGGGTTAGGCTGTTATCTCTATGGGAGCAAATCTTCCTCCTGAGTGGGCTCAAATCATCACAACATCAGGGCTCCTTTAATTGGCTGCATAAATACTCACCAAACCCTCTGCCAGCAAGTTGATACCGATGCACAACAACCCTATAGGACAGGGTAGAACTGCCCCTGTGGGTTTCTGAGCCGGTAACTCTTTATGAGAGTAGGAAGCCCAGTCTTTCTCCCTAAGAGTGGTTGGTGATTTTGAACTGCTGATCTTGCCAGTTAACATCTTACCTCGTAACCCCTACAATACCATGGCTCCCTTAGATACTCCAAATAATCCAGGTGATTCCGGTGCTAAAAGGGAAGAACAAAATGAGATTTAAAAATGGTTTTCATTGTAGGCTCTTAGAGTCCTAAGGACTGAGTTGAGAGTAAGGGGGTGGCCGGGATGGAAAAAGGGAGGAGAGCAGGAGCAGAGAGGAGACACACACACACACACACACACACACACACACACACACACACACACAGAGAGAGAAAGAGAGAGAGAGAGAGAGAGAGAGAGAGAGAGAGAGAGAGAGAGAGAGAGAGAGAGAGAGATGATTTAGAACTGTGGGAATTTTATGGGCAAGCAAGCCTTTTTCAGCCTGAGCAGGCAGATTGAGAAATCCATAAACAACCAAGGAGCAAGCCTGAAGATAGAGCTGCACGGTCTAACAGACAGGGGGATAATAGCACTCAAGTCGAAGGAGACCCTGGGCCACATGTAAATGATTCAAGTCATAAAAGGCTGCTCCTGGGTGCTTTGTAGCAGAACAAAAGCATTCCACTGACATGCAAAAGTGGTTTTGGAAAAACCTACCGATTTTCCTGACTTGCCTCTCTGGCCTATAAATTAATGCTTCAGACCTCTACCTTGAAACAGTTGCCCCTGTCAAGAACCAATCTGGAAGGTGAGGTGGGGCCATTCAATATTCACAGGAATATTGGCAATTCTTGGCTGCCAACTGCTTCAAAGCACGTCTTCCAGCAGCTTTCAGCAGTTCACTCTACTCAGAAGCAGGGAAGGGCAGTGGGGGCAATCACCATGGCCTAGGACCATGGAAGCAGGAAGAAATGCTGAGGTGGGCAGATAACTTTACCATCCTTAATGGGCTACTTAACTCCTTGGGGGAAGGGTAGAGGTGGCGCCAGTGAGGTGCCCCAGGCAGCAGATGGCACTGTTAGCAGCCTTTTAGAAGGGAGGGTGTCTGAGTTTAGGGTGCCCAAGAAGCAGACCTGACATAAGGAAGGAGGCAAGTGCAAGGTGTTTGTTTGGGAGATGCAAGAAACATTGGTAGGGGAATGGGGAAGGAAACCAAGAGTTGGAAGGCAGCCAATATAGGGTGTAGTAGTGAGCCAGCTGACTCTGTGGGCAGCTGGAGAGTAATTCCCCTGGGGAACGTCTGGAAAACCAGGACAATGGTGCTTCCCCAGCTTTCTGTGATGAAGGGCCAGGCTGTTGGTTACCTTTAAAAAAGACTCTTAAAACATCCTAGTGATGTCAGATTCTGAGATCATAGAGGCTTCCTCTTCCTTGCTTGGTCTTGTTGGTATGTGCTATCAAGTTGGCCTGCCTCAAAGCAACCCCCATGTACAACACAAGGAAATGCTTCCAGTCCTGGGTCACCCTCACAATCGTTCTGATGTTTGAACCCATCGTTGCAGCCTCCGAGGCCATCCATCCTGCCAACGACCTGCCTCTTTGTCGCTGGCCCTCCCCTTACTTCTGACCAGATGGGTTCGTCCTCTGGCCCCCTCTCTCACAAGGTTCTGCCTTGACTTACTAGGCCTCCACCACCTGACAGTGTTTCCATGCCGAGCATAAGGTTTTCAGTGGCGAATTCCTTTGCAGTGGGCAGCCGATTTTTCTTCATTCTTAGCTTGTCCTCTGTCTGGAAACTCCTAAGAACCCTTTGCCCTTTGGATGACGTTGCTGGCATTGGAAATACCAGTGACATGGCCTCCAGCCTTCCTTTGTGTACCTAGCTGAAAATGGACAGATAATAAACATCTCACAGTTTATCACCGGTTCATGTACCACCCTTGGAGCAGCACTGGTTTAGATCATACATCACTGAGTTCTCCTGCACAAGGAGATGGAGCCCTCGTGGCTGAGTGGTTATACACACCAGCTGCTCCAGGGGAGAAAAGGTGGCTTTCTATTCCAGTAAAGAGTTAACAACCTCAGAAACCCACATGGGCAGTTCTACCATGTCATATAGAGTCATTATGAGCTAGAATCAACTCAATGGCAGGAGTCTGAGTTTTGGCTGTCATGTTAGCCAGTGGGGGAAGGTTGGTGGCCAGGGTGTTGGTTTGACTGGGGCACAAGTGGGGAGGGATAAATTCCTCTGTGTGCATTGCATTAGAAAAGTGGTCATTTCCTCTTTCTAGCATGCGATTGAAAAAGAACTGCAGTTAGTGGCAGTTGATAGTCAGCCTGAAAACACTGTTGGACAAAGTGTAGGGTGCCCAAGCATATGCTCCTTAGGGGCCCACCAAGGTCTTTGACCATCCCGTCCCAGTTAGTGACACTCTGGGCACTTAAGGGAAACGCAAAGACTAGACGAAGTGTCTGGAAAAATGTCCCAGTGTCATGACTTCACTCTGACTAGTTTTAAAGACGGAGGCTTTGTGAGGTGGGCCCTACTTTACCTGCTGTGATAGTTAAGGTTTATTAACTATCCAGGCCAACAAACACATGTGGGATTAATTGTAGGGCAGGGAGATAAATGCCTCAGTAATAAGCCTCGCCTTTCTTTCTCTGGTTTCTTGTTCTCTGATGGTCAGACCAGTGTGCCTTAGCAGTAAAGCCTTAGACATTCTTTACCTGAACTGGTAAGGCTCACTTTCTGCGAGCCATCCCTGAGGAGAAGCCACATGGACCTACCCTGATGCAGCCCTGGGTGCTGGAGAAGCCAACTGAAGTCCCCTGCCAGTGCTGATATGATTACGCGCTCACTGATTCGGCTTTTCTCCTGCACCCGGCATCACTGCGTGTGCTTGGTAAGATGGAGGAGGACTTTGTGTATTGGTGGTGACATACAGCCTAATGTTGGACTTGTGAACTTGGGCAGCACTGGGTTGGGAGGTTTTTTTGGTGTGCATTTACCCTTTATTTAAAACTCTCTTATACATATGGGTTTCTGTGGATTTGTTTCTCTAATGTACCCAGACTAATACAACTGCCTAACCCAGTATCAGAGTTCAGTTTTCCTCAAAGTAGTGATACCACTATTGAGATAGTTAAAGTTTATTCTGACAACCTGGCCAACTAACACAGGTGGGGTTAATGGAAGGGCAGAGAGATCAATGGCTTGGTGAGCCTCGCCTTTCTTGTTCTTGGGTCCCTTGCTTTCTGATGGTCAGATTCGGTTGCAGCTGTCTTAGCCAGTTCTCTGCTTCAGGTGGCAAGGCTGACTTACTGCAAGACATCCCTGAGGAGAAGCCACATAGACCTGCCCCGATGCTGTCCTGGGTCCTAGAGAAGCAGACTGGAGATCCCTGCCAGCGCTGAGAGATGCTTACATGTTCACTTATTCGGCTTTCCTCCTGCAGCCGGCACCACTGTGTTTGGTAAGATGGAGGAGAACTTTGTGGATTGGTGTGGGACACATGGGCTAATGTTGGACTTGTGGGTTTGGGCAGCACTGGGTTGGGATGTTTTCTTGATGTGCACTTAACCTTTATCCAAAACTGTCTTTTATACATAAGATTTTCTGTGGATTTATTTCTCCAATGTACTTAGACTAACACAACTACTATAAGAAAAGCCAGGACACAAGTTAGCACCCTTGTCAGTTTGGGAATGACACTAAATACAGAAAAGCTATTCTCCCCCATGGCATCTCTGGGTGGCATCCCTGGATGGCACAAATAGTTAAGAGCTCAATTCCTGACTAAAATATACTTCTGAATCTATATGGTGGTGCCTCAGAAGACAGACCTGATGGTCTGCTTCTGAACGCTCACACAGCCTTGAAGCCCCTACCTAACACGGTTCAGTTTGGCTCTGCACACATGGTAGTTCTGTGACTTGAAATCAACCTCACAGCAACTGGTTTGGATGACAGGTACTCAGTCCCTGAGTTATGACCCGCACCATTCTGACGATTCTGTTATGAGTCAGTCCTGACAGAAGTCAAATATCTCATTATTCTTACCTTTTATTTTCATCTTTACACATCTGACCATCATTAGTTTGTGGGGGTTGAAAACATTGGATATAAACTTACAGCTAGAATGACATCAGAGATATATGCTATAGTATTACATGTAGTGCATGCTACTTATGGGAAATTTTCTAAAAAAGAAAGAAAAGCAGATGGTCATAATGCAGCTCATCTCAACTTGAATACAGCACAAATCAGAGATTGTGTTCTCTGGGTCTTTGAACTGATATGAGCCAATTCAGTTGTGGGCTGATGAAAAGAAGTGAAGTAGACCTGTTTTTAAAAGCTTTAACGATCTCGAAGGCTAAATGGAATGGGGGCAAATATGGTTTAAATCCCTGGAATAGAGATTTGGGAACCTTTCAAAAACCTGTTTCATGACACCAATTTACTTCCAACACTGTGGAGAGCGACACACTTTCAATGCAGCAAGTGGTTTGCTGCCATCTTTGAGCAGGCTCTATTATTTTCTACTCAGCCTATCCAGACATTTACTTGCATGCTGGCTTTATTTTTTTAAGCGAAATACGTTTCTAATGGCTTAAAATTTTTAAAATTTCTGTAGACCACATCATTTAATAACAAAGAAATTAAATAAAAACTGAACAAAGGAAGAGGTGGCTATAAAGTAGAATCAGCAGGGTTGTTGGGTAAAAGACAGGGACTGCAGGACACAGGGTTCTAGGAACTTCAGAAGCTTAGGGATTTGGGTGGAGACACTGATTTAGGCCAAAGTGACTTAATCCTGGCCACGACTAAACCAGGGTGAACCACTTTGAGAAGCTCTAGTGTTTTCTCCTCTTCTCGATTGTCTGATCTTCTCTCACCTGCAGCTATTGATTCCATGTCTCCTCTTCTCCAGGCTAGTTTTTCAGTGCATTGACAGCTCTTTGTAGACTTGTGACACACTCTTAGTCTGCAGGTTTGGAGTCTGGGGCTGGCTGCAGTTTTGTCTATGGGAGTGAGAGGGCCATCGAGAACAAAGGGTCTATTCAGATGGTCTCTGTGTCCTACTGGAGAAGTCAGACAGAACAGTCTGGTCACTAGTTGCCATCGCCCCTGGGACAGAGTTTTGGGTGCAGGAGAAGAAAGATAGGGATAAAAGTGATGCAAACACAAGCAAGTATCTTTAATACATAGATCCCTTCAGACTCCAGCCTGGACACTGTTCCTTTCTTGGTCTTTACATACACTCTCCCCTGATTCGAGAAACAGTTCTGAGTAGTCGGTGATTGTGACTGAGTAGGAGGGCTCACTGCCTAGATGTCGCATTTCCTAGGTCTGCCTGATGGCTGTTCCACCACAAGTGCTCTCTTAGTGTGCCTCCGTTTCCTTGTCTGGAAAATGGGGTTGATAGTTCTCCCCACCTCATCCACTTAGTGGTTAGTCAATTAAATAACTAATCACGCCAATAGGTTATTTAAAGTTAAGGGGCTTGCCTGCTAACCCAAAGGCTGGCTATTTGAATCCACCCAGAGGTGCCTTAGAAGAAAGGCCTGGTGTTCTACTTCCGAACTCTCAACCCTGGGAAACCTATGGAGCAGAGTTCTATGACAGACAGAGTGTCGCAAAGGGTGGGAACAGGTAGATTTCCACTCCTCAGAACCCTAGGGATCAGTTCTGCTCTGTTCACGTGATCACTATATATCAGAATCGATTTAATAGCAGTGGATGGCTTTAAAACTCACATTGAATCCCTATCGGGGCAGGGATTTAAGCATCTGGATGCTAACAGCAAGTTTGGTGTAAAGTTGAAGCTCTCTGCTCCCATAAAGACCCACAGCCTTGGAAACCCCGGTGGGGTTTCCTCCTCTGTCCTGCAGGGTCACTATGAATCAGAGTTGACTCTACGGCAGTAAGTGTGCTTTTGATGGCCTGTCCTTACATAGTTGGCTGGACAAGTTGCCCAAGGAGACCATGGGATGCAAACACTTCCCAGATGAAGTATGTTAAAGCTTCAAATTCACAGATCTATGTAGCCTAGCGTTACCAGTCACCCAGGCGTCTGTCACTATTCCCAGTTTCCCTATTAATTCAGACTTCTTTGCAACCATGGTTCAGGTGTAAGGCTTCCAGGTAAAACACAGGCTGCCCAGTTTAAACTGAATCCAAAATAAACAATGACATTTTCTTAGTACACACATCCCCCATAGTTATACTAAATATGACACATACTAAAAGCCTATTTATTGTTTGCCTGAAATTCTAATTAACCAGGAATTATATATTTTCATGTAAAGAACCTGGTAGGCAGGGCCACAGAGGGCTCTTTTAGTAGCATTAAAGAACACCAGCCCCCTTTCTGTAGCAGTATAGGCATCTCCCGAAGCCAACATGGGGAAGCACTTGGGCACAGGTGGTTTGAATGAGAGGTGGCCCTGAAAAACACAGTGCAAGAACAGCAAGGTGAGGCCAGGAAGGGAGGGAAACCAGTAAGAGGGAGTCACTAGGACTCAATCCCCTAGGAGGCTTCCCAGCAACCACGGAACTTGTCTTAGCATCAGGGCACAGGAGGAGTGAGGAGCTGGGGCTGAGCAATATCCTTGGGGCGTTCTTGCCTCTGCACTTCCGGGTGGCACTTGTGCTTGACTGAGCATGCCCATGGCAGAGAAGCAGAGAGCCTCAGGCACTTGAGGTGGAAAGCCTTCAGTGTACTGGAAACTGTCTCCCACAGCTGCTGAGTTGCAGTGCTATACCCGAGCAGAGAGTAAGGCGGATGTCTAGAGCCCCAGCTTGATTTGCCCGAAATCAACCTCTCAATCTTAGTTGGATGAAAGAAGTTGCTCAGTTGACCACAGAGGGTTGCTATGAAGATAAAATCCGAGAATGTGTGGAAGAGGATGTTAAAAATTGATAAGCACTACCAAAATGGAATGTATATTAAGCATTATTCAGTTAAGAATGAAAGGGAGAGAAAAGAGGGAAAGAGGGAAGGGCAGAAGAAAAGTGGGGGAGGGAAGAAGGAAATAGCCTCATAAAAATAACGTCCAAGTAACAAAATTATTTGGTAAAAAATTTTTATTGAGTGCCTTATTTTTTACCCGGTAATGTAAATAGGTAATAAGGAATAAATAGTGACTCAAACAAACCAAATGCCTGCCCTCACAGAGCTTACATTTTAGGGGGAAAGTAAAATGGATAACAAATTAGAAAAGTACTATTAAAAGAAACCAGACAAAGGAGCTGGGGTGGGAGTTGAGAGGGGGTGTTTGGGGAGAATGATAGGGTTTCTGTTTTGAATGGGATGGTCAGCCAGGGGAGGTGTCACAAAGGTGACTTTGAGATCAAAACCTGAAGGAGATGAGAGGGAAAGTGACACAGATCTCTGGAGGAGAGGGTTCCAAACAATGAGATCCTGTGGGCAAAGGTCCTCAGATGGATAGGTGCCTGGTCTGTGGCAGGAGTGGCAAGGCCACCAGCTTGGCCATATCACAGAGAGCAATGGGGAGGGAGGGAAGGAGGGAGGAAGGAAGGAATAGAAGACCCGTGGGCTGAAGGGATACTGAGGGAGATGTATACAGAATATACAGAGCTCTACAGGGCATTGTGAAGAATTTGTCTTCCTTGGGGGTAGATGAGCCATGAGAAGGTAGTGTGTGGGCATGACATGGCCCACCGTGCATTTTAAAAGGGCATTAGCTTCTGTGTTAACAGCAGGCTTTAAGGGAACAAAGATGGAAAGCAGTCAGTGAATTGGGAGGTTAGGAAAGCAGTGCAGGCATGAACAGATGGTGGTAGGGCAAGGGCGGTAGGAGTGGAAAGGGTGGGACAGAACAGGATTCTGAATCTACCATAATAATGGATGGAAAGAAAGAGGCAAGTTATGGATGCATCTACAGCACTTGACCTGAGCAACTGGAGGTAAGGAGCTGCTAACACTGAGCTACAGAAGTCTAGGGGGGAACAATCTTGAGTAAGGGGTGACGGAGAATGTGGCTAAGTTTGAGAGGCTGTGAAGGTCCAAGTAGAATAGCAATGGGTGGAGTCTGTGTCGTAGTCATGAATCTGGCAATCCTCAGTATAAGAGAATATTTCAAGTCACAAAATGGGATAAGGACATCTACATGGAAGGGTGTAGGCAGAGAACAGAAGAAATTCAGAGTTAGTCTTTGGGTAACACAAGAATAAGAGGTCAAGGAGGCCAGAAAGAACCAGCAAAAAAGACTCAAATGGAGTGGCTAGAGAGATGAAGAAAACCCAAAAAGCCAAGTGAAGCATGATATCATTGTAGAAGTGGGGCTCTGTGGACTAGCCGGGTGATACAACGAAAAAAAGTTCTCCTAAAGAGAGCATATTCCAATGGGTTTTCTACTTGACACAGTGCTTGCCTTTTAAGACAGGTGTTTGAACTGTCCACCATTTCCATCCATGCCTGGCCTCTACCCTGCCCTGAGCCGCCTCTGCCTTGTGGTATCACATCCCCTAGCATCTAGCCCAATCCTTGAAGCACTGTGAGCCCCAGACTACATGTGTCTGAGCTATCCCTATTTAGATCACACCTAGTTCCAGACCCATCATCTGTCCCCTCAAATCAGCAGTGGCCAGGGTTTGCGGCTGCGGCTGCTACTGCTGTTACACAGAGTCTCAGTGAGAGAGTTGGGTAAGCATTGGGCTGAAATTGTAAGGTCAGCGGTTCATACTCATCAGCCCATCCGCTAAGAACAATGTGCCTGGCTGCTCCTGAAAAATGCAGTCCAGAAATTCCAGGGAGTAGGCCTACTCTGCCCTAAAGGGTGGCTATGAGTCAGAATGGATTCCCTGGCAGTGATGTTTGTTTTGGAGTTAGGTGGTTGTTGTTAATGTCCTTGAAGTAGGCTCCCCTCATGGTGACCTTATGTACAAAAGAACAAAACATTGACCATGACTGTACCATCTTCAGAGCACTGGTGTGCTTGAGTCCTTTGCAGGGATACTGTGTCCATTGGTTTCATGGATGAGCTCCCATGGTTTGTTTACCTAATTTGCAAAGCATGATGTCATTTTTTAGCTATCAGCCCTTTGTGATGACATGTCCACAGTATCAAGCCACAACCTTGCCATCGTCATTTCCTAATAGGGTTCTGGTTGTATTTCTTCGAAGATGGATTGTTCATTCTTTTGATAGTCCACTGTAAATTCAATATCTGAAATATACCTGGGCCAACCTCTAATGTTCTATCACCACCCCTTATAAAATAGCACGACTTCCTGGCAATCAGCTTGCTTGTTATTTGTGTACTAGGTTAGCCAACAGGCTAGTGTAAGTCTTCTGGAACTTTCCAGGGAGCATAACTTCTTTCCTCCCACTTGGCCAACGCCAAAGTAATCCAGTATTACAAAGTCTTGATCTGCAGAACTGACTTGAATTTAACGGAACACACACACACACACACAGACACACACACACACACACACACACACACACACACACACGGCCACCATCATCCTTTGTAACTAGAGCCATTGCCGAACGACTCAGCTGTCCGCAGTTATTGGGAATCATGACTGAGTGATCCAAACTGTGAACATCGCATCTCTTCTTGCCACTCTGGGGCAGCAAGGACCCTTAAATACCCATTAGAACATCCTCCCCTTCCAGAATAAATAAATGCAGGTCTCTGACAAGGGAGCCAAAATGGGAGGCTCTGAAGCACTGGGTGGGTTTTTCCCTTGCCACAGCAAGCTCTTCACTCATCGGAGGCTGGCTCAGGTTTTAGAGAAAGGTAGGGCAATGACTCCTGAGATTAAAACATGCCTGCTTCTCAGACATGTATTCTAAATGAAAATGTGGTTTATGGGCATCAGGTTCTAAATCTAAAGGCCAAGCAATTCTACTTATGACCATCAATCATGGAAGTTACACTCGCAGAGAATGAAAATGTACACAACCACTGTTAGCCCATACCCAGCCAAGGAGCGTCTTCTACCAAGGAACCAGGTTTCCCTGACAAAAACTATCTGCCCTGTGTTTACTCATTGGTACCCAAACTAGTGGCATTGACTCTCAAACAAGGGGATTTATCAAGAGTTGCTCTCAAGGCCAATCTCTTCTGATTTGTAGAGAGGGCATTATATTAGGAGTCAGAAAAAAAGGGTTTGATTGCCACCTTGGCTGTTTACAACTCATGTAGAACTTGGCCATTCCCTCTCTTTGTCTCAGTTTTCTCCCCTACCTAGAAGTACCTAAGAGGCTGCGAATCTCCTTTGCATCACTTGCTATTAGAATTGTCTTTGTTCAGAATAGCATAGTGGTTAGTGAAGATCTCACACATCAGATTACTCTTGGAAATCTAACTCTTCTTCTTTTTTTTTTTGAGCCAAGTCTTTTTTTTCTTTCTCTCATCTCTTAATTTTTTTTCATTTCTTTTTTTTTGATTTTTATTATTGTATTTTATTGGGGGCTCTTACAGTTCATCATAATCCATACATATATCCATTGCCTCAAACACATCTGTACATATGTTGTCATCTTTTTTAAAAAATATTTTTATTGGGGCTCATAATGTTCTTATCACAGTCTGCACATACATCAATTGAGCAAAGCACCCTTATACATTCGTTGCACTCGTCATTCTCATAATTCACCTTCCACTTGGGTTCCTGGAATCAGCTTGGTTTCCCTTTTTCCCCCTATCCCCCTCCCTCCCAGATCCCACCCCTGGTCCCTTAATAGTTTATAAATAATTTTTATATCTTATCTTACACTCCCTGGCGTCTCCCCTCACCCACCACCCCATTGCCATCTCCCAGAGAGGAGGTTACACATAGATCTCCGAGATAGGTTCTCTCTTTCTACACCCCCTTCCCCCCTGGTGTCGCCACTCCCATCGCTGGTGTTGAGGGGTTCATCTGTCCTAGATTCCCTGTGCCTCCAGATCCCCACTGCACCGCTGTGCATCCTCTGGTATAACCAGGTCCGCAAGGCAAGGTAGAATTGGGGTCATGATGATTGGAAGGGGAGGAAGTGTACAGGAACTAGAGGAAGGTTTTTAGTTTCATTGTTGTTACACTGAACCCTGAGTGGCCCATCTCCTCCACACTACCCCTCTGGAAGGGGTGTCCAGCTGTCTCCAGATGGGCATTGGGTCCCCATCACGCACTCTCCCTCTTTCACGGTGATGTGATACTCACCACCACCCCACCTTTGTTGTTGGAGACCTGGTCTCCTCTGCCCTTCACGATCACCTATGTTGGTGTGCTGCTTCCGTGTGGGCTTGGTTGCTTCTGGACTAGATGGCCGCTTGTTTGCTTTCAAGCCTTCAAGTCCCCAGACGCTATATCTCTCAGTAGCCGGGCACCATCAGCCTTCTTCACCACACTTGCTTATGCACACTTTCGTCTTCAGCGATTATGTGAGGAAGGTGTTCACACAATGATTGTTTTTGTTCATTTGTATCTGCTACATGGTCCATTCAACACCTTGTATTCGCTTAGGCTGTGTGCTTCTTCTCGGTGGGTTTTGTTGCTTCTGAGTTAAATGGTCGCTTATTTGCCTTCAAGCCTTTAAGACCCCAGATGCTATATCTTTTTGATCCCTGGCACCATCAACTTTCTTCACCACGTTTGCCTACACACACGACTGTCTTCAGTGATCATGTCGGGAAGATGGGTATCCTGCAATGACTTTTTAGCAGGGCGAGGTGCTATTGTATTGGGGGATTATGTATGAGGAGGCCCAATGTCCATCTTCTACTCTACTACTGAACCTATAAATATATGCATATAAATCTATTGCCCCCATAATCATAAATATATTTACATATGTACATGTCTGTATTTAGGCTTCTCTGTATGCACTTTGCCTCCTACTCCTTTCCTCTATTTCCTTTCGCTTTCCTCCCGACCCATTACCATGTTTAGCCTTCATTCTGGATTCAGTAGTTCCTCTCAGTTACCTTGCTCTTGGTCACTCCCTTCCAGTCCTCCCCTCCCCTCCCTCCTCTGGTTTTGAACCACTTGCTGTTCCCTTGTCCCTCTGTAGGGCGACACCTCCTCCCTTCCCCTACCTCCCACGCTCTCATGTCCCTCCAGGACCGTTGGTCCTGTTGTTTTCTTCTCTTATTATTTGTCCAGCCTATCTTGTCTAGGTGGATCTGCTGACATAGTAATATGTGCATACAAATGCATAAGACTTTGACTGCGCCCAAGTGGCACATAAGAACATGGCTTTGACAGAAGCAACATCGACACGCTGATAAGCAGAAAAGCCACTAACATACAAAATTTAGAAGGTAAAAAACAAAACCAATTAAAAAAAGACTAAACAAAAAGATAGCAAATATTAAAAAGAAAAATTGCTAGTAGTTCAAGGTCAGTTCGTTGGCCTTTAGGAGTGTTTTCTAGGTGTAGCTTGTGAGGCGCCACGTCCTGGCCCGGAAGACCATCCTTTATACTCCCTCGGGATCCCTTTGCTCTGCTTCCTCCACTGCTCCATTGCACGCCCCCAGTGTTTGCCTCAGTGTGGCGGCGTCAGCTTAGTGGCACATCCCCCACTGTATCTTAGGTGCTGTCCCGTGTAGGGCCATGTGTTGGTGCAGGATGTTGCATCTCATAGTGTGGCCAGCTGAATGGTGGACCCAGGTGTACTCCACTAAGACCATTCTCCTTCTTTTGTTTCAGCTTCCTTCTGGATGTGGTGTGGTGGGTCAGTTCCTTTCCCACTCCAGACGATCTATTTTAGTTTTCTGTGGTATTCCCTTCAAGTGTGGGGGTCGGCCTAATTCTGGTTTGGGCCAGCGTGTCGTCCAGCCTCTTTGTGTAGACCTCTATACTTTGCGTTGACCTCCTTGTTTGGTGTGTCGTGGTGGGTCCATATTCATGTTCCAGATCTGTGGGGACACAACCGATACTCTCCCCCAGGTGGGTTAGTACCCTGCCCCACCCCATACCATCCATTCGGATTCTCCCCCTCCAGGTTCTCCCTCTCCCTGCCCCACTACTCCTTCTTTATGCTGGGCTCTCATGTACCTCCCTAAGTGTGGCCTGCCCTCCCTCCAACTATCTATGCTTCCCCCCATTTATTGTGGGATGGATGTTTATTCTTCTATTTCTGTCATGCTGATTGTACTTACCTCAGGGGACTCATGTTGTATCTGACCCTTTGTGTCTGGCTTACCTCGCTTAGCATAATTCCTTCCAGCTCTTCCCATGAAATAACGTGTTTCATGTGCTCATCGGTGCTTTTCAGTACTGCATACTACTCCATTGTGTGTATGTGCCAAAGTTTGCTAATCCACTCATCTATCGATGGAATCTTAGGCTGTTTCCAAGTCTTTGCTATTGTGAATTGTGCCGCAATAAACATTGGAGCGCATATGACTGGTCGTGTTTTATTTGCTGCTTCAACCGGGTATATGCCCAGTAGAGGGATGGCTGGGTCATAAGGTAGATCAATTTCCATTTTTTTTAGGTATCGCCAGATTGCTTTTCACAGTGGCTGTACAAATCTGCACGACCACCAGCAGTGGAGGAGGGTTCCTGCTTCACCACAGCCCCTCCAACACTTGTTGCTCTCTGATTTACTGATCTGGGCTAGCCTCAGGGGTGTTAGGTGGTATCTCATGGTTGTTTTGATTTGCATTTCTCTTATGGCAAGGGACTTCGAGCACTTTCTCATATGTTTATTGGCCATATTGATCTCCTCTCTAGTGAAAGTTCTTCTCAATTCTTTTGCCCACTTCCTTAAGGGGTTAACTGTTTTCCTCTTTTTGCAGGTCACGATGGTGTTGTAGATTTTAGTAATGAGCCCTTTGTCTGATGTGTCATTACTAAAAATCTTCTCCCAGTCTGTGGGTTGCCTTGTCACCCTCTTGGCGAAGTCTTTCGAGGTGCACAGGTGTTTTATTCTTATTAGATCCCATTTGTCGATTTCCAGTTCACCTGTGTGTGTCCCCTTCCCTGTTGCAGTGAGTCATGTGCTCCCTGGGCCAGTGCTCTGAGATTAGTCCCGATTCCCTCCTTAATGGTCCTGATAGTTTGGGGTTTGACTTCTAGATCTGTGATCCACCTTGAGTGTATTCTTGTGCATGGGGTGAGGTAAACGTCTTGTTTCATCTTTCTACATGTGGATATCCATTGTTTCCAGCACCACTTATTAAAGAGAGCATCTGCTTCCCACTTGACGTTTTTGGGACCCTTGTCGAAGATCAGTTGTCTATATGCTGATGATTTTAATCCTGGGCTTTCTATTCTTTCCCACTGGTCTGAGTGTCTATCATTGTGCCAGTACCATGCTGTTTTGACCACTGTAGCTGTGTAGTAGGCATTAAAATCAAGTAGGGCGAGTCCTCCAATTGTGTCCTTCTTCTTGAGGAGTTCTCTGCTAATTCTGGGTTGATTCCCTTTCCATATGAAGTTGGTGGTCAGTTTTTCCAATTCTTTGAAGAAGGTTGATGGTAAGTGGATTGGTATAGCATTGAACTTGTAGAGTGCTTTAGGAAGAACTGTCATCTTTACTATGTTCAGTCTACCTAACCATGAGCAGGGGAGGGTCATCCATTTGTGAAGGTCACTTTTGGTTTCCTGTAATAGGGTTTTATAATTATGCTTATAAAGGTCTTTAGTATTTTTTGTTAATCATATTCCTAGGTATTTCATGTTGTTCTTGGTTACTGTGAAGGGTACTTCCCTCTAAATCGCCTCTTCCATGGCCCTGTTCGATGTGTATAGAAACCCTACCGACTTCTGTTTATTGATCTTGTATCCTGCTACTCTTCCATATTCCTCTATTGCTGTAAGCCAACTGTGGAGTTTTGGGGGTATTCAATGTATAGGATCATGTCATCTACAAATAGCGATAGTTTCTCCTCCTCCTCTCCCAACTGGATCCCTTTGATGTCCTTCTGCTGTCTTATGTTGTTAGCCAGGCCCTCCAAAACGATATTGAATAGAAGAGGGGACAGGGGGCATCCTTGTCTTGTACCCTTTTTCAGTGGGATTGTTCTTGTCTTTTCCCCATTGACTATGATGTTGGCTGTTGGTCTTTCATAAATAGCTTGTATGAGCTTGAGGAACTTACCTTCCAATCCTATCTTCATGAGTGTTTTGATTAGGAATGGGTGCTGGATGTGGTCAAATGCTTTTTCTGCATCTATGGATATTATCATATGGTTTTTATCCTTTTTTCTTCTCGATGTGGTGTATGATATTGATGGATTTTCGGATGTTAAACCACCCCTGCATCCCAGGGATGAATCCTACTTGGTCGTGGTGGATGATATGTTTGATGTTCCTTTGTATTTTATTGGACAATATTTTGTTAAGGATTTTTGCATCTATTTTCATTAGAGATATTGGTCTATATTTCTCTACACCTGTGGGGTCTTTTCCCTGTTTGGGTATCAAAGTAATGCTGGCTTCGTAAAATGAGTTTGGGAGCTTGCCGTTCTTTTCTATGTTATGGAATACTTTGTGGAGGATCGGTGTCAGCTCTTCCATGAATGTTTGGTAAAATTCGGCTGTGTAGCCATCTGGCCCTGGGGCCTTTTACCTTGGTAGGTTTTTGATGACACTCTCTATTTCTTCCTTCGCTATGGGTTTGTTGATGTTCTTGATCTCTGTCTCAGATAATCTAGGGAGAGATTGTTTTTCTAAATATTTATCCATGTCTTCCAGGTTTCTGAATTCATTAGAATACAAACCTTCATAGTACTTTGTGATTATCCTTTTTCTCTCATTGGGGTCTGTTGTTATTGCCCCCGATTCATCCCTCATCCTGGCTATTGATGTTTGCTCCTTTCTATCTTTGGTAAGTTTTTCCAGAGGCGTGTCAATTTAATTAATTCGTTCATAAAACCAGCTTCTAGTTGCGTTAATCCTTTGCATTGTTCTTTTGTCTTCCCCCTGGTTTAACTCCGCCCTGATTTTTATTATTTCTTTTCTCTTGCTATTGGAGGGGTAGTTCTGTTGACTCTGTTCTAGATGTTGGAGGTTTTGTGTTAACATATCTGTCATATGCCTTTCTTCTTTTTTCATATATGCATTCAGTGATATCAAGCTACCTCTGATAACTGCCTTTGCAGTGTCCCATAAGTTTTGATATGTTGTAAGCTCGTTCTCATTAGTTTCTAGAAACTTCCTAATATCCCCTCTGATCTGAACCTTAACCCAATCATGTCGCAGGATATCATTGTTTATTCTCCAATTGGTTTTCCTAGCTTTTCTGGGTCCCTCTTATTAATATCCAGCTTTATGGCATGGTGGTCTGAGAAAGACGTCTGGATAATATCTATGTGTTTGAATTTACTCAGGCTGGCCTTGTGTCCCAGCATGTGATCTATTCTTGAGAAAGATCCATGTGGATTGGAGAAGAATGTGAAACCTTTTGCTTTTGGATGAAAGGCTCTATAGATGTCTATCAGGCCCTGTTGCGTAATTACATTGTTTAGCTCTCTGGCCTCTTTGCTGAGCGTCTTCCCCTGTGGCCTGTCTTTCTCTGATAGTGGAGTGTTGAAGTCCCCCACTATTATTGTTGTTTCCGTGATTTCTTGTCATTTTTTAATAGTTTGTTTGACGAAATTTGCCGCGCCATTATTAGGTGCGTAAATATTCAGTATGCTAAGTGCTTTCTGGTTTACTGAACCTTTGAGCATTATGTAGTGTCCCTCTTTGTCTCTTTTTATGTTTGCATCTCGAAATCCATTTTGTCGGAGATTAAGATAGCCACTCCTGCCTTCTTGGAGTTACCATTTGCTTGGTAAACTTTCTGCCAGCCCTTTATTCTCAGCATATGCTTTTCTGTTCGCTTAAGGTGTGTCTCTTGCAGGCAGCAGATTGATGGGTTATGTTTTCTAATCCAGTCCTCCAGCCTCTTTCTTTTAATGTACGAATTGAGCCCATTTGTATTCCGAGTGATTATTACTATCTCTGGCTTCATAGTTGCCATATTCTGTTTTGTGTTTTGGGTCTTTACCTATCTTCCTTTATATCAGTGTACTGCGTTTGAGTGGAGGGTTTCTATCATGTCCTCTTTTCCATCTGAGACCCTGTTGTCCTGGTACGTGTTGCTGGCATGTTGGCTTCTAGATGGAGATGGGCTATATGGTGGTCTCCTGATGGTTCTAGTTGGAGCTTGATCTTCTGGCCATAGTGAGTCAGCCAGTATGTTCTGCAGGGTCGGGTGACTTGCAGCATATTTTTTGAGTTCTTCCTTGTCCTGGAAGACCCTTATCTTACCCTCTATCTTAATGGATAACTTGGCAGGGTATAGGATTCTGGGGGAGGCATTTTTATCTTTCAGTTTTTGGAAGATGTTGCTTCATTCTCTCCTCCTCTTCATGGTTTCTGGTGATAAGTCTGAGCATATTCTTACCTGCGCTCCTTTTTATGTGACTGTCTTCCTTTCTCTTGCTGCTTGTTAAATTTTCTCATTTTTCCTCTAAGTTGGATGTTTTTACTATTATATGTCTTGGCGTGTTCTTCTTGGTGTTTAGCTTAGCCGGCGTCTTCTCTGCGTCCTGTATGAGAGTAGGATTCTCCTTTGTTAGGTTGGGAAAATTTTCTTCCAGAAATTCCTTTGCTATCTTGGCTGTCGATTTGTGTGTTATGTTGTGTTCCGGTAGACCGATTATTCGAATATTATTCCTCTTCATAGCATCTGTCATTGATCTCAAGCTGTCTTCTGTTTCTTTAATTTTCCTATCTGATTGTTTTTCTCGCTTGCTTCGTTTGTTTTGAGTGTTCTCTAGTTTACTGATACGGTTCTCAGCCTCCTCAAGCCTAGATGTAGCTTCTGTGACCTTTTGTGTGGCCTCTGCTACCTCCTCTGTTAGTTTCTGCAGTTCCTTTTGGTGGGTAGAATTCATCCCCTCTATTGTGGACTTAATCCCCTCTATTGTGCATTTCATCCCCTCTATAGTTGCATCCTTATTCTGGTTTGCTTCTGTTAGCTCCTGTATTACTGCAAGCAGAGTTCTGAAGATTTCCTTTTGTGGCTGAACTATATCTGTTTCTTCTATGAGTGACGTTAGGTCTGTTAAAGTGCCTGGTTTCTCTGATTTTTTGTTTGGAGTGATGTGGTCTGTTGATTTTTCCTTGATCCTTTCATAGGCCCCATGCTTCTGGGAGACAGGAGTAACCTTATCTATGTTATTGTTAAGGATTCTTTCAGGCAATTGCCTATGCCCTCCTGTAAGGGTGGGTCAGACTGCTGTGTAGACCGAGTTCCCTGTCGGGTTGGTGACCCGCAGTGCCGAGATGTTTCAGCAGCTGGAGTGGGTGCTGGGGCCTCAGTGAGTGCCCTCAGGCTGCTTTGACCCAGTGTGACAATGTAGCCTTAGCAGCCCCCTTTATGGGGAGGGGGGGTAAGTAATAAAAGGATTTAAAAAGTTAATGATATAAAAATAGTTTTTGACGGAATATTGGGCAGAGGAAGAAAAAATTGTAGGGAGGGGGAAGAGAATCTATAATAGAAGAGGGACAGGCTGTGATACTAGTAAAGGTGGAAGGAGAAGAAAAAGATAGAGAAGGAGAATCTATAGAAAAGGGGCAGAAGAGAAGTACAAGCATTAATGAAAAAGTAGGAAGGAAGGAGAGAGAAAATACAGCACAGAAAGTAAAAGAAAGGGAAGAAGGAAAAAAAAAACAAAACAAACAAAAACACAAAAAAGAAACACACACACACACACACACACACACACAAACCTATGCTGGATGGAGGACGTGTGGATGTGTATGTCTGAAAATTTCCCCCTTTCCCTCTAAGCGCTGGTGATGCCTAATAGAGCGCAGAGGTGGCTGAGTTCGTATTGTCCCACGATGTGGTGCTGATCTATGTGTTGTTGGGAATGCTCTTCAGCTCAGCAAGACCTCCCAGGTCCGGCCGCTCCCCACTGGCGGTCCTCGTGTTCTAGCTGGGAAGTGCTAGGGCAGCTAAGGGTACTGTGTGGAGGCACAGGCCACCATGCCCGTCTCCTGTGGTGGCTGGGGAGGGCTGCAGCAAGCTTAGGGCTGGCACTGGGGACCCCACAGGGCCCCCAGGTGGTGAGAGCCGGCTGGGGCTCACCGACGGCTCCGCAAGGACTGCAAAGTCGAGTTCCAGGCTCCGCTGCAGGTGGAATGTTTGATCTGCCCTGGCTGTGAGCGGGCGCGGGAAAGCCCCTCGGACAACCGTGCAGACAGCGGCGTGAAACTGCAGGGGACTATGGTGCCCGTCCTCCGCCACGGCTCAGAGCTCAGAACCGTGTGAACAGTGGCAGCTTGGCGCGAGACCGCAGGGGACAATGGTGCTTGTCCTCCGCCCCGCTCAGAGCCCAGAACCGCGCGGACAGCGGCGGCTTGGTGCGAAACTGCAGTGGGCAATAGCACCCGTCCTCCGCTCAGGCTCAGAGTCGCGGCCGCCGGGGTCCCCGCAGCACCCTGGGGAGGGTACCTACTCTTGTGCCTGGCGCTGGGAGGGGCCCTCGGCGGGCAGACTCAGTAGCGTGGGCCGCGGTGCTCCGTGGAAGCGCAGGGTCCCGGACACGCGTGGGTTGGGCTATGGCTCCCGCCGGCAGGAAGTTCTCAGCGCATGGGCCCGACCTGGAGTGGAGCTCGCACTAGGCTGCCGGGGGTCAGCGGGGGTGGGCGGCTGGCACACGGAGGGCCGGTGGAGAGGTCCGCGGCAGCGGTGCTGGTGGATGGTCCCCCGTGGGGGTTGCCAGACAACCCGCGGGTACGCTCCCCAGAGATTGGATGAATGGCTGGAGGGACGCGGGCCCAAGGGCAGATCGTTGCCCTGCGGGGAGAGGGGAACCGCGGGAGAGGAAAGCTTCTCTCCCAGTGGGGATCCGTGAGTGGGCCGCTGGTGTACGGGAGCGCTTGACCTGCTGCGCCTGTCTAGGCAGGGCAGGCAAGCGACTCTGGGCTGGGGTCTGGTTTGGGGATGGAGCCTAGGCTAGTCGCCAGTGAGCTCGCGGCAGCTTAGTGACCAGAGATGTCCCACAAGTCCGGTCCTCTTTCACCTAGACCCCTGCTCAGGACAAATGCGTGGGGTGGGACTGGGGTGCTGTCCCAGGGGAATATTTCACTCACCAGACTCCTACTATTCAGCTACCTGGTCACCAAATCCGCTTTGTTTGGAGGAGCTCTCAGAGTATGCGGGTGTCCCCGTCGGCCATCCTCCCGGACTCCTCTAACTCTTCTATTTACTCACTGTGTAACCTTGGGCTGATCATTTGACCTCTCCATGCCCTGACCTCCTCTGCCAAATAACAATAGTACCTGCCTCATACTAGCATTTGGTGAGTTGGAAGAATTAATAATTTTGCAGGATTAACCCTCGTCGCACCCACTGGCCTCAAAAGGGATACAGCTGCTGTGCTGTGGGTCAAAATGCCACAGCAACGCATGGTGTCAGGGCCCATGCAGGGCTGCGCATGCGGGAGCGCATGAGGGAGCGCATGAGGCAGGCAAGGAATCTGGAGCTTGCACAGGGGGCCCTGGTCGGCAAGCCCTGCTGCACCACTGAGCGCAGGAAGTCTGCACACAGCAGGCCCGCTGCATTGTGGGCAGTGCAAGTGTAAAGCCCAACGACCTCGGGCCGCGCATTTTACAGTATTAGCTGCCTGATGCTGGTGACCATCACATTGCCTTACATCTGGCCCAGGCGCAGGATCAGGTTCTCAGGCTGCTCACCCTGCTGCTCCCAGGTGGTGGTGTGCAGGGGGCGCCCGAACTGACGTCAAAGTGCAGGCTGGCCATGCCCCCAACAGCCACAGCCTGCTGTGAGGAGGGGTTGCTGTAAAGCATGGCAGTTCTGGCGCATCAGGTGATGTCCATTGTGTGGTGCAAGCATGTGGTCTTAGGCAGCTCCTGCGTGGTCCCTGGGTTGGGTGCACTGTGGGGTCTGGAGGTTGGGGCTGCTGGGGGAGCAGCCCAGCCCTGCCTTGCAGGGCATGATGCACAGGCGCAGGCCGCACAAACACGCGATGAAGTTGGGCTCCTTGCTCAGCGCTCGAGGCAGAGGCACATGGGCTGCCAGTCCCAGATGCAGCAGTTGGAGCCCTGTTGCATGAACACTAAGCCCTCACAAGAGGCAGCGCCTGGTGCTGTGGGCCCCTGGGACTGAAGTGCACCACCTCGCACCTCCGCAGGCCACACACTTTGGGGCAGCCTCGCTCTAGTCCTGCGCATTCCTGAGGATAGAGGGGGTGGCTCAATGTGGGCCTTCTTCTGCTGTTCTGCTCCTGCCAGGACCGGTCCACATACCTAGCCTTCCAATCCAAGACTAGGATTCTAGTGGTACATCCGCTCCCGAATCAGCCTCACTATTCTATTTACAAGTTTGTCTGCTATCTGGAAAGCTGATGAGTCATGCTCCTCTTGTTGGGTGACCAGAGTTAATGCCCCCCTTCTTAGGACCACCTCCACTCCCTCACCCAGTCAAGTTTCATTCTTCCAGGCCCAGAGCCTTCACCCCACTGCTCCCAGGATGCCTCTCTCACTCCCTAGACCCACTTTCAGAGGCCAGAGTGCAGCACCAAGAGATCTCTGTGTTCAGGTTGGAAGGAGTGGGATCCCAGAGTACGGAGATCCAGGGGTAGAGCCTGCATGGTACCCCCGAAGACCTATCCCCTCATGATCTTCTGTTGCTCTCCTCCCTTAAAAAAATGTGTAGGACTTACAACATTGTCCGGCAAATGGTAAGTGCTAAATTCTACTTCCTTACATAAAATTCATTCATTCAACATTTATTGAGCACTTATTATGGGTCAAATACTCAACCAGGCAGTGAGAATACAAAAATTATGGAAATGTGGTCACCCTTTAGGGAGTTCATATTGGAATGTGGGAAGCGGGCTTATGAGCCATTAATCCAAATAAATATTGAATCAGGGAAATACATAAAACATGAAGGCAAAGGGAACATGGACAGTGGAGCCAGAAGACAGACTTCCGAAGGCTTTACAGAAGACGTGGCCTTTGTGCTGGCTCTCCAAGCAGGGGCTGCATTGGCATTCCCGACAGGCACAACGCCTCATCAGAGCCACGGGAGTGTGGAAGCACACGAAATGTTGTGGGAATTCAAGGTCTACCTGTGACTGTCATGTCAGATGGGACACAGGAATGATAGATCCAGAAACATTGCTCAGAACCGATTTTGAAAGGCCTTGAATTCCAAGTTACTAAGTTTGAATTTTACCCAATAAAATCTTGCCTTAGATCAAGGTCCCCAGAAGCCAACTATGAGCATGATTCTTATGAAAATGATTTATTAGGTGTTACCAGGAAAAGCTAGAAAGGGATAGAAAAAAAGGTATACGGCAAACAAACCAAATAAGTCAAAGTGTGCTACCAAGTGCTATGAGAGACAATTTAGCTCAATCTTTCAGGGTCACTCTGGAGACTGGAAAAGTGACTCCTCAAGCGTGGTCTCCATGGAAGTAAGAGAATAAGAGACTTGTAGCTACTCACCCCTCAGTCACTGTTTCTGGGCTCCCCTGGGCACTCTATGGAATAGGGAGTTGTTCAGGCAGCCTGGGGTCATCAGAGGGTCTGAGAGGAGCATCTGCAGAGTTATGAAGAATCATTGACATTTTAAAACAAGACAATGATACAGTCTAATCCCTATGTCGGAAATCTAACTGGTAATGGCACACAAAATTGGAGATGCATCTAAGGGTGAGAAAATCACTCAGACAGCCATGGTCATGGTCCAGGCAAGAGCTACTGCAGGTAAAAACAAAGGTTACAGGTGAGGATGAACTAGAGAGGAGGAAGCGAATTGGAGAAGCATTTATGGCTAGGACCTGATAATCATTTGAATTTCAGGACGAGGTAGCTAACTTGTGTAGCCATCAAGGACGAAGGGACACAAAGTACATTTGCCAAGAAAGATGGGAGAATGATGTTGAGCATGTTGGATACCTGGAGGACACTCAGCTAGAAACACCCAGCGGATTGGTGTAAATGTGGGCCTGGACATCAGGAGAGAGGCCTTGGCTAGAGCCATACATTTGGAAGGCATCGACAGGTAGATGTCAGTTGTTGTTCTTGTTAGGTGCAGTTGAGACACTTCTGACACATTGTGACCCTATGCACAACAGAATAAAACCCAACCCAGTCCTGCACAATGCTTACAATTGTTCTTATCTCTAAGCCCATTGTTGCAGTCCCTGTCTCAATCCATGTTGAGAGCCTTCCTCTTTTTCACTGCCCCTCCACTTTACCAAACATGATGTCCTCCAGGGACTTGTCTCTCCTGACAATAAGTCCAAAGTACATGAGATGAATTCTTGCCGTGCTTGCCTCTAAAGAGAATTCTGAGTGTACTTTTCCCAAGATCTGTTTGTTCTTCTGGCAGCCTATGGTACTTCCGAAAACTTTTCCATAATTTGAATGTATCACTTATTCTTCCATCTTCCTTATCCAATGTCCAACTTTCACATGCATATGAGATGATTGAAAGTACCATGACTTGGTCCAGGAGAACTTTTGTCCTCAAAGTAACATGCTTTATTTTCAAACTTTAAAGAAAATTTGTGCAGCAAATATTTCCATCGTAATGCTTCATTGGATCTCTTGATTGCTACTTCCACGAGCATTAATTGTGGAGCCAAGAAAAATGAAATCCTTGAAAAATTAAAACTTTTCCCCATTTATCATGATGTTATCCATTGGTCCCGTTGTGAGGATTTTGGTTTGCTTTATATTGAGTTATAATCCACACTGGAGCTTGCTATCCTTGATCCTCAACAGTTGTTATTTTTAGGTCAAGTCAGCTCTGACCCAAAGCGACCCAATGCACAGCAGAACAAAACATTGCACTGTCCGCTGTTGCCTTCACAATTGTTCCTATACCTGAGTCCATGGTTGTCGCTATAGTGTCAATCCGTCTCAGGGGAGTCTTCCTTTTTTTCACTGCTCTTTTACTTTATCAAACATGTCCTCCTGCAGGGACCGGCCTCTCCTGGCTATATGTGCAAATTGAAGTCTTGCCATCCTTTGCCTCTACGCAAGTGCTTCAAAGTGTAAGGCACCTTGCTTGATCTTAATTCTTATAACATAAATCGTTTTGTCTTTTTAGGAGTCCATTTACCTTTCTATATTCCTCCCCAGCACCACAACTCAAATGCTTCTATTCTTCTAAAGTCTTCCTTATTCAATGTCCAATGTTCCCAAGTGTATGATGGAATGGAGAAGACTGTGACTTTGAGGATTAAGTGTGCCTGACCCAAGTTACGGTCTGATCTTCAATCTAAAGCAGTCTTGATCAGCAGATTTACCTAAAGCAGTACGCCTTTTGGTCTCTCAACTGCTGCTTCTGTGAACATTGATTGTTCATCCAAGTAAGACACAGTCCTTGACGACTAAAATCTTTTCTCCATTTGTCATGGTGTTACCTATTGGTCCAATGGTGAGGATTTGGGTCTTCTTTACAATTATTTGTAACCCACACTGAAGGCTGTAATCCTTGATCTTCATCAGCAAGTGCTTCAAGTCCTCCTCCCTTTCAGCAAGCAAGGTTGTTGAATATCTGTATATTTCATGTTTTTAGTAAGCCTTCCCGTCAATCCTGATACCACATTCTTCTTCATGTAATCTAGCTTCTCTGATGATTTGCTCAACATACAGATTGAAAAAGCATGGTGAGAGGATTCAACCCTAACACCTTTCGTGACTTAAAGCCATTCAGTTTGTCCTTATTCTGTTAACAGATCTACCTCTTGATCCATGTACATATTCTGAACATTGTATTGTGTTCTGGAAGTCCATTCTCCTTAAAGTTATCCACAGTTTATTATGAATCACAGAGTTGAATGCCTTTGCATAGTCAATGAATCACAAGTAAACATCTTTCTGGTATTCTTTGCTTTGAGCTAAGGTCCATCTGACATCACCAAGAGTATCCCTTGTTTCACGTCCTCTTGTAAATCCAGCCTGAACTCCTGGAAGCAGTTCCCTGTCAATATACGGCTGCAACCATTGTGGGATGATCTTTAGCAAAATTTTACTTGTGCGAAATATCAATGATATTGTTCTATAGTTGGAGCATTTTGTTGGATCACCTTGCTTTGGAATGGGGACAAATATTGATCTCTTCCAAGCAGCTGGCCGAGTAACTCTCTTCCAAATTCCCTAGTATTGATGAATAAGTGCTTCCAGTGCTTTTCCAGCTTGCTGAAACATTTCAATGGATATTCCATCAATTCCTGGAGCTTTGTGCTTGGCTAATACTTTCAGTGAAGTTTGAAATTCTTGCTTCAGCACCATTGGTTCTTGTTCATATGGTGCTTCCTAAAATGGTGGGATGTTGACTAGTGCTTTTTTGTACAGTGACTCTGTGTAGTCTTTTCATCTTCCCTTGATGCTTCCTGTATCATTCATTATTTTGTTTACAGAATCTTTAAAGATTCCAACTTGAGGCTTGAATTTTTTTCCTTGACCTTATGCAGAGCTTCTTCATCAGTAGGAACCAGAAAAAAGAGAACACCAAAGAGTGCCAGCTATTGAGATGAGGACGTGCGATTGATTGACCTGTATACTTCCCCACATAAAAATATGTTGAAGTACGAGCCCACTTAAAACTCATTGTCATCAAGTTGATGCCGACTCTTAACGACCCTATAGGATAGGGTAGACTTCCCCGGTGGGTCTCCAAGACTGTAATTTTTTATGAGATTAAAACAGCTCCATTTTTCTTCCTAAGTGCAGCTGGTGGTGTCCAACTAATGACCTTGAGGATTGCCGCTCAACTAGGCATGGTGAACATGACCTCATTTGGACGGGGGATTTAAACATGCCTAATTAGTTATACAAGGAGATCATTAGACTGAATCCAAATCGTGTATAACAGATGCCCTCATGGGAAGAGAATGGACACAGACCAATTCAAATGGAAAACTGTCAAGTGAAGAGAGAGGCAAAGATTGGAGTTGTGCTGTCATCAGCTAAAATTTTGCTGAGGCTACAAGAAGAAACAAAAAATTCCCTAGAGCGTTTGTAGTAAGCATGGCCCTGCTAACACCTTGACTTCAGTCTTCTAGCCTCCAGAACTATGAGAGAACTAAGTGTCTCTTGTGAACTGGTGGTGATTTGTTACCATAGTCCCAGGACACTCATGGAGCCTGGAAAAAGTGAGTATTAAGGAGCGTACAGCACTAGAAGAGGCATGTTTCAAGAGGCAAGGTAAAAGAAGCACCAAATAGGAAAGCATGCTCCCTTGGCATTTAATGATACACAGAGGTCACTGGAGGTCAAAGGATGAGCAGAGGTCATTAGGTTAGACTATATTCCTAAAGCATTGACCCCCCCCCAGAGAAACCATGATGAAGGGGAAACCATATTGTAAGAGGTTTAACAGGAGGGGGAAGAAGAATACAGGTGGCAAGTGAAAGCGTGATCTGTGGACCTGCAGCCTCAGCATCATCTGGGAGCTTGTTAAGCACAAACAGAGCATTCTTGGGCCTCGCTCCAGAACTACTGTATTTAGAAATCTGAAGGTAAAGTCCAACAATCTGTCTTAAGAAATCTTCCAGGTGATTCTGATGCCTGCTCATGTTTGAGGCCCACTAATGTCTACAACCTTAAAGAAGTTTGGGAGCACAAAGCAATATGACAGCTACCTACAGGGGAGCCAGAAACCGGTACTCATCACCTGTCAGTTTGTTGTACTGCAGTGGCTTGTGTATTGCTGCGATGCTGGAAGCTATATTATTGGTATTTCAAATACCAGCAGGGTTACCCAAGGTTAACAGTTTCAACAGAATGTCCAGACTAAGAGCAGACTACATAGAAGAAATAGGCTGTCCACTTTTGAGGACTTAGCCACTGAAAACGTTATGAATAACAAAGAATACACAACCAAAAAATTATCAGATGACATAGATAAGACTGGCATCCACCCGCAAATGGCTAAGATGAGTGCCCACTGGATATGTGACTTCTATTTCTTTGGGAGCACAGACTCATCACATGGGCTAAAATTGTGAATTGTCTCTCTCCATCACAGCATGTTATAATAAAATAGTGACCGATGATTGCCGTGTGTATCCAGCATGAAATAAACCATCAAATAGGTCACAAAAACCAATTGAACCTCTGTGTTTACACAGGCAGAGAAGTTGAAAAGCTAAAATGAGTTTGTTGCCACAAATGGTGCAATAGAACCCAAATTCTCATTCCTAATGTCCAGCATCACTCTAGTTTGTTGTTATTATTTTTGTTGTAAACCATCCACCCCAAACTAGTGCATAAAATATAAGGGGTGGGGAGTGGGAGGTGATCCTGGAGACGGATGGCAAGAAGTAGCTCTTTGGGTTGGAGGGAACCTGTGAGCAGCTCAAGTACCTGGTGAGCCAGGAGTGCCTGGCTTCCCTGATTCCTGAACAGGACAAAGAGCCAGTTCAAGGTCTGGTTCCAGAACCACTAGACCAGGTGCTGCAAGTGCCACATGGTGGAGATGTGGTTGGTCAAGAGGAGGCAGCCCTTTGATATGGAGAATCTGAGGTGGGTAGCTCAGGCACAAAGGGTGGTGATGAGTAAATCAGCTTCTGAGACCCCAACTTGAGCGATGGAAAGATTCTGTGGGCGCTGAAGTGCAAAGGTTGCCCTGGTTAGCCCACATGGCAGCTTCTAATCAAAACTGTGGCTTCTGAAGGGATCTGCTGGGCCAGTGAAATTCAAAACAGAGAGGGCAGCTCAGAAGGTGATGGTGACTTTTTTGGTTTGGGGATCTGACAGGGATCATCTGGATAGATTCTCTCAAGGGACACAGTACGCTCAAAGAACGTGTCAAAGCAAGTGATCCACGTCCCCCAATGATGCCAAAACGACCCTGTTGGACATGGTATGTCGTGTGACTAGAAGTGTATTGAGCAGAGAAAACCTCAGAGAATAATTACAGAAATCTGTAGAGCAGGGGTCAGGGATACACTGCGGGTCTCTCGGTCCATGTATGTGGCTCTGAAGTAAAATGGAAACCTTTCAAGGAAAGTTATTATTCAGATACACAAGCACTTCCTCAATGCATGAATACTTTCTTTTATTAAATTTTCACTGTGTGATGCTCACTCTCCCGACACAACTGCTGAAGCCAAAGTGGGTGAACAAGTAAATATGGCAAAGAAAGCCGATGCTGCCCGGCTATCAAAAGAGATAGTGACTGGGGTCTTAAAGGCTTGAAGATAAACAAGCGGCCATCTAGCTCAGAAGCAACAAAGCCCACATGGAAGAACACACCAACCTGTGTGATCGCGTGGTCCCAAAGGGATCAGTTATCAGGCATCAAAGAACAAAAAATCATATCAGTGGCTGCACACCTCCATGATACGATCACCGAAGACAAACAGGTACATAAGCAAATGTGGTGAAGAAAGCTGATGGTGCCCGGCTATCGAAAGAGATAGTGTCTGGGGTCATAAAGGCTTGAAGGTGAACAAGCGGCCATCTAGCTCAGAAGCAATAAAGCCCACATGGAAGAAGCACACCAGCCGGTGCGATCACGAGGTGCCAAAGGGACCAGGTATAAGGCATCATGCCCCCCCCTCCAAAAAAAAATATATATGTGTGTGTGAGATATATATATATATATATATATATATATATATATATATATATATATATATATATATATATACCATAGTGAATGAAGGGGGAAGTGCAGAGTGGAGACCCGAAGCCCAAGTGTCGACCACTGGAGATCCCCTCACGGAGGGGTTTAGGGAGGAGCCGGGTCAAGCAGGGTGCGATGTAGTACCGATGAAGAACACAGCTCTCCCCCAGATCCTGGATGCTTCCTCCCCCCAACTACCATGATCCGAATTCTACCTTGCAGGACTGGATAGGGCAGAGATTGTACACTGGTGCATATGGGAGCTGGAGGCACAGGGAATCCAGGGTGGACTATACCTTTAGGACCAGGGGTGTGAGGGGCGATGCTGGGAGAGTGGAGGGTGAGTGGAGGAGCTGATTAAAAGGATCCACATGTGACCTCCTCCCTGGGAGATAGACGGCAGAGAAGGGGGGGTGGGAAGGTAGACTCCGGATAGGGCAAGATATGACAAAATAACAATCTGTGGATTATCAAGGGCTCAGGAGGGAGGGGGTAGCGGGGAGGGAACGGGAAAAAAAAGAGGACCTGATGCAGAGTGCTTAAGTGGAGAGCAAATGCTTTGAGAATGATTGGGGCAGGGAATGTGTGGATGTGCTTTATACAATTGATGTATGTATATGTGTGGATTGTGATAAGAGTTGTATGAGCCCCTAATAAAATGTAAAAAATATTAAAATATATTTTTATTTCTTTGAAATAATTTTTCAATTGTTGTGAGGGACAAATTTGGCTCTTCTATCTCAAAACTTTGCCTCCTGGATGTAGACCAAGAAGGAGGCTATGTCTAGAAACAGTCGCCTCACATATTGATATTTTTGCTTAAGAAGTGTCTGTGGTATTGGAGCAATGCTTTCTGACTTACCCGCACATACTTTTACAGAATAAGTGATGAACCAGCTGCTTTGAATGGTGAACACATGGAAGCTGGGAAGGGTGAGGACCAGAAAGAATCACTAGACAATAAATAATGTAATACATCTGCGTCAGGACCTTGGCTCCAGAGCTACAACTTCAGTGTTGTGCAGCACATGTCTTCTGTTTTGAAACACAATTGCAGTCAATTATTATCTTCCTCATGAGTCATTATTTCCTATGGCTCTGGGGATTGGCAGTACTAAGCTAGCAGATTCTTCTGTGGGCTTGACGTCAGGCAATGGCTTATGATGGAGACATCTCACACAGCTTCCCCACTGGTAAGTACCAGACAATGGCCACTGGTGTTTGCTGGGACTTTAAGGGGGACTATTGTCAGCATCTGCATGTGGCCTCTACATCACACTTCCTCACAGCAAGGCGACTGGACTCCGAAGGTCTTGTGCAGAGAAGGAGCCAGGTGGGAGTTATATTACCTCAGAAGTCACAACGCACCTCAACTGCCATGTTTTACTCCTGGAGAGCCATAAGGCCGGCGTGCGTTCAAGGGAAGAAACATAAACTCCAACTTTGTATGGGGAATGACAAGATTCTGGAAGACCTTGTAGGGAAGAAGCAATCCCTGGAAGGCATTTTGTGAGCTACAGTCTGCCCCAGGACATAAACCTTAACTGGGAAGCTCAATGATAGCCTGGCACACTCTGGCTGGTGAGTTCCAGTGACTTTCTTTGAAGGAAGGAAGGAAAATTTGGAAGGGAACCCTCAGAAGCCCCCAAGTGACCTGAATGCGCACCTTGGCAGACATCCACTGAGCATTCCTTCCTCCTTCAGGGATTAAGCTGGGGGAGAGAATAGTTGCTGGGAAGACAAAAGGAATTGACTAACACTCTGGAATTACATCACTCCCTCTCTTTGTTGATTTTTCACTATTCTTTTCTTGTGTTGAATTTATCTTGTCCTTACTCTCCCCTAGGACCTTCCACTTAGATATGGGGTTGGGGTGAGGGGTTGATTGATCTTTGCTGAAATCAGGGAGGTTGGTAGTAATAGAAGGATCACCTTACTCCCCCATAGTTTCCATAGCAACCGGGACCAATTGGTGGGAGCAATGGGCAGATAAATGCCGCATTGTGGGGTTCGGTGCTTGGTGGAGGTGAAGGCTGACGTATCTAGAGTGGAGAGAGGAAAACAGCCTGGTGGGCAAATGTTGTTGGAGATGGCTTTGAGACTAGCCTCTGCTGGTCTCTTGCTCCTCACTCTCCCCTTGGTAGTGGCGTGTGTGTGTGTCCCCACCTGCCATCCCTTCATCCGCACTTGGAGCCCTTCTGGCTATTATTTCCTCATGGCAAAACTGTCAGCTCATCATCCTGCTTTCTTCCATTCATGCTTCTTTAGCTGTGTGTTGACTTCTAACTGGAGAGAATCGGAAAAGTCAAGTCCCCTCCCCACAGGGCCTTTGCTGAAGGAGACAGCCCAGATCTGTGCTGCAATCTGGGTACGGAATCTCTCCTAGCTCACTCTCCCACTTCTCCTTAACAGGTTTTTCCTGCCACTGCTCCTGGCTGGACGGGATGGAGTGTTCAAATGATGCCACAGAAGTCACAGCAAATGAACCAAGGGACTCGGCAAAGACCATTCATGAGGTGGAATATGCTATAAGCTCTTGAATGGGAAGCCACCATTCTGGCAGTGAACATGGTCCTATGGACCCTCCTCGTTCTAAGGCTTTAGTGCAGTCCTACCTGAGTGAGTGCTCCCCAAGTGAGTTCCTCCTGAAAGTGAAAGAAGGCTTATCCTTCGTTAGCTTTGAAGCTACTCCTTCTTCACCTGGTGGATTCATATATTGAGGATCTTCGCTTCCTGATTCCTGAGCTCAACTGTGCTGACTGATAGCTTCATGGCCAAGGACACTGACACAGCTCTGTATTCTCTATTCACTCTCTTTGTTTCCCATTGGTTTCCTTTTGTCTAATTGTGGAAAAGAAATCCCTGGGGATGGTTTGTTCTAGAGTAAAGTTCTTCCAATTCCCTAAAGGAGGGTATAGAGAAATGCAAAGTTAACTGGAGTCTCTCCAGCATGCACTGGCAGCCCAAGGGGGCTGCATAGGTCTCAATCAAAGGTGGAGGTCTGCTGCCTCACCCCTAGACAGGGAACACATCATGGGCAGGAGCCAAGTGCTGTTTCTATCTGGACCTTCAGGGTCTTCGCAGTGCCTGGCTCAAAGAGGAAATGAAAAATGCTTGTTTCTTCTTAACAAGTCAGAGATTTACTATTGTTGTTAGGGTCGGTCCTGTTGGTTCCCACTCATAACAACCCTATGTCAAACAGAACACAACGCCACCCGGTACCATCATCACAATTGTTCTCATGTTTGAGCCCATTATTGCAGCCCCCATGTCCATCCATCTCATGAGAGCCTTCCTCTTTTCTATTGCCCCTCCACTTTACCAAGCACGATGTCCTTTTCCAGGGCCTGGTCTCTCTTGACAGCATGTTGAAAGTACATGTCCAAAGGGTGGTAAAATCTGGCCATCCTTACTTCTAAGGAGCATTTGGCCTGTGCTTCTTCCAAGACAAAATTCTTGGTACTTCTGGTAGTCCATGGTACTTTCAATGTTTTTTTCTTTCCCTAGCACCATAATTCACATGCATCGATTCTTCTTTGAACTTCCTTATTTAATCTCCAAATTTTACATGCATAGGAAGTGTTTGAACATACTATGGCTCGTGTCAGATGCACCTTAGTTCTCAAAACAACATCCCTGCTTTTCAATACTCTAAAGAGGTCTTGTGAATATTTACCCAATACAATGCTGTGCATTTTTTAAGCTCTTGACTGTTGTTTGCATGAGTGTTGATCAGGATCCAAGGAAGAGGAAATCCTTGACCACCTCACAATTCTACATCTAAGCATATACCTCAAAGAAAAACAAACAGAAACTCAATGAGATAGTGCTATACAAGTTCACTGCAGCACTACCCACAAGAGCTGAAAGGTGGCTATTACCAAAATGCCTGGCCTCCAAACAATGGATAAACCAAACAATATCTAAGTCATACAATGGAATATTATTCAGCCTTTAAAAAGGAATGATGCTTTGGAACATGCTACACCATGAAGGGACCTTGAAAACCTTCTGCTGAGTGAAACATGTCAGACCAAAATGAGACATTGATATGAAATATGCAGAATCCATAGGCAAATCCGTAGAGACAGCAAGCATAGTCACTGTTGATAAGGGCTGGGTGACGAAGGCAATGGAGAGTGACTGGTTAATGAGCACTGACTGCGTCTCCATGCAGAGTGATCCAAATGTTCTGGAACTAGATGGGGGTGGTGGTTGTACATCATTTTGAATGTTCTTCACTGGATTGTACAGGGAAAAAGAGAAAATGCTCGGCTGATGTCACTGCCAGAAAAGAGGAGGTGTGGGAGCAAGGTTATGTGTCTTTGTAGTCAGAACTCCAGAGCCTCGGAGCACTCTGCTGATTTTCTTTAGATGCCTTTCCTCCCACATACCCAACAACCCGTTCCCCTATTTTAGCATTGAAAGTCCCTTCACCCAGGCCAACTGGTTTGATCATGTATTCGATTTGCATGCAGCCCCTCCCCTCTCCTGAGGGGTAGCCTCAGTGAAGGCACTGACAGGCTCAGAATCTTGGTTTCCTGACCTGTGCGTGTGCTGGAAAGTTTACATGGGATGATAAATAATAACACGGATCGCAATGAACAATTAGAAGCACTTACTATGGGCCAGACGTTGTTCCTCAGTGCTTCTAGCAGGCACACAAATGCCATGTCCTTGGGGCCTACAAGAACTCAGATTCCACTTCAGCAGATCTGAAGCAAGCTGTGAGAAATGGAGTTTCTAACTGTGACAACAGTGAGGCCCAGGATTCTAAGAAGGACTGAGGCATTCAAATGACCGTGATGGCAAAGACCATGTATTGAGTATACTGTGGGTGGCCAAAAGAATGAGCAAATCAGTCCTGGAGGAAATCGAACCAGGACATTCTTCGAAGAGTGTTCCTAGAAGATAGAATGGCAAAATTTTGTCATGCTGATTTTGGACATATCGTTAGGAAAGACCAATTGCGAGACGAGAATATCATGTTGGTAAAATAGTGGATCTGGGGAAACTCTTCATGACACGGACTGGCACAATAACCGCAACAATGACCTCACACCTGCCAATGGGCAGGAAGATTGCATAGGATCTAGCAGTAATTTGTCCTCTCCGGCATAAGGTCACAAGGAATCAAATTTGCTTTGCTGTCGACTAACAACAACAAGGTCTTTCTATCATTCAATATCAACCTCGAACACACAACCAAGAACTATTTTTCACTTCCCTTGTACACACAGCAGAACAAAGGGGGTTCAATGATTTTTCCGAGGTTATAGAGCTAGAAGGACATAGAGCCAAGACTGGAAAATGGAGCGATTTGACACCAGAGACATTAATCTTAAGCAGGACCTTTGTCTCCCACAATGATCATAGGCATAACCATAGCGGACTTGGCACAAGCTCTTCCACATGGCAACCTTTCAGCAGATAGTTGCTATCTTAGTGCCATCCAGTTGACACCAAATAAGCGACAGTATAGGGCAGGGTAGAACTGTCTATGTGGGTTTCTGACACTAAATATTTACAGCCGTAGAAATCCTCATCTTTCTCCGACAAAAGTCTGTATGATTGTTATTAATTGGGTCAGAAGTCACTTTAATGGTGACCAAATCCTTCCTCTTCTTGGATTCAACATTATACCCCACTGCTTCTAATAGCTCCTCTACCCAAACCAAAACAGGCACGAGAGAGTTGATTCTGACTCATGGTGCCTTATGTGTGGATTCCATAGGACTTTCAAGACTATAGGCTTTAAGCAGGTTTCCAGGCCTTTCCTCCATGGTGCCCCTGTGTGGGTTCCAACTGCCATTGATTTGTTGAATAGTTGAGTGTGGAACTCTTTGCCCTCCTCCAGGAACTCCAATACCCTTGAAGCTCTCTATTCACAAAGGACTGTCCTTCCAACCTAGGCTCAGAGTGCTTGTCTTCACTCTCTTGTTTTCCTTTTCATCAAGTTGTTTGGGACTCCCCAGGAGTTGGGTCCCAGGGACATATTTATATGTAATTATGTCCCTGTCATCTACAACATGATCATGATAAATGGAGAAAATACTGAAGTGATCAGTGCTATCTTCTTGCTGCGATCCACAATAAATGATCATGCTAGCCCCAGTGAAGAACCCAAAGGACGTATTGCATTGGGTAAATCTGCTCTATGAGACCTCTTCCTTTTTAAATTTTTTTGCAGCTGGGAAAGAGAAAGGGGAGATGGGCTCTTCTCCCAAGTTGGCATCCCTGCCAGGGCACCCCCTACTCAAATCTGGCCAACTTCACTCCCGAATAGAGTTCCCTGCTACTCCTGTAGAACTGCCCCATGGAAGGACCAATGGTCTAAAGATTCAGAATGGAGAAGACAAGTGCCAAAAGCCATAGCCTAGCCTTTCACAGCCAGAGTGTGACCCCACAAGGGCCCCCACAAACAGACACTTTCTAGGGATCTTAAGTTGTTGGGGCTTAAGGGGAGGGGAGTGGGGCTCTAGCAAGCTAGGATCCCATTCCAGGCTGTGGGCACATATCCCGAGCCTTTGATGGGGAGGCCTCACATACCCAGTGCGTCCAATGGAGTTCTGGGTATATGGGCCTGTGGGAGGGAAGCCACCTTGGGGACTGGACCAACCCAGAGCATCCCAAGTTGGATGGAGTGCAGGGGCCTGGGCAGGGTTCCTCCTCCTTTCCATCCCTCATGACCAACCAGACTAACAAAGTCTTGGGCAGGGAGGGGGCCTGGAGCAGGACCAGGGATGGGACACGTGGCCTGGAGCGAGGTCTCAGGTGGGTGGGCCAGGCAGGGCAGGAGTTCTGGTGCCTGGGCAGGCACCAGGTGGGCTGCAGACCTACATCAGGGGTTATGGTGGCAAGGCCCAGGTGGGCAGGAGTCTGGGATAGGGCGGGGAGGCCGCAGGAACCACACCTGGTCGGTGAAGCCCTAGGCCATGCCCATCAGGTCATTTTGGCCCATGGAGGTGGTGTGGCCCTGAGGCTGGCTCACTCAGCACTCAGAGCTTGGCCAGTTCAGGTCCTGAGCCCTTGGCCTCCACAGGAAGTGCTGGCTGGCCTCTTGCCTTGTCCTCAATAGTGGCTCCAGCTGCTGCCAAATAGGCCAAGGCTTAAAGGGGCCATGGGCTTCCACCTGTGCGCCCCGCCTCTTCATCCTGAAAGGGGCCACTCGTTGCAGCCAGAGACCTCTTTCAAAAGTGTTCTCCAAAGTGTTTAAGAGCAAGGATGTTACCTTGAAGCTTAAGGTGTACCTGAATAAAGCCATCTGAGTCATATTCAATGGCCTTGTATGCACGTGAAAGTTGGACATTGAAAAGGAAGATCAAAGAAGAATCAATGCATTTATATTGGGATGCTGGTGAATAATATTGGAAGTACTATGAACTGCCAAAAGAACAAACAAATGTGGGTTAGAAGTACAGCCAGAATACTCCTTAGAAGCAATAATGGTGAGACTTCCCCTCACATACCTTGGACATACTGTTAGTGAGAGGTCAGTCCCTGGAGGAGTAAGGACATCCTGCTAGGTGAAGAGAGATAAGCGAAAATGAGGAAGACCTTCAGTAAATGGATTGACACAGTGGCTGCAACAAGGGGCTGAACCATAACAACTATTGAGATGATGGTGCAGGACTGGGTGGTGTTTCGTTCTATTGTTCATAGGGTGGCTAGGAGTTGGAATTGACTCAATGGCATCTAACAACAGAAACAAAATCTACACCCACTTCTAACAGGACAGGAAGTTTTCCAACCCCTCGCATCTCTCAACCCCAGGAACAGAGATGCCACCTTCCTTCTAGCTGTATAACCAGTATCTAGAACAGAGCTCAACGACGAAGTGCCTAACAAACCTGAAGTAGCTGTTACTTAGCTCCATGCCTCATAGGTCTCAGTTCCCCAGCCCCAAAACAATAACATCGGTGTTGTTGTTTGTTGCCATCAAGTTGATTTCTACTTACACCTGCCTCACACCTGCCTACCTAGTAACCCACCTTATGAAAATAAGGCAGAAGAATGATTCTTTCCCACGGTGTCTGCACACTATGACTCACCACTCTGAAGGCACTGTCATGTAAATGTTGAATGGCTAGCTGAAAGGTTGACAGTTGAAACCCAACAGCTTCTTCAAGGTAAAATAATGGGGCTGTCTGTTCCAGTAATGTTGTACAACCTTGGAAAACTTACATAAGGAATTGACTGGACTGCAATGAGTTTGCTGTACCTGGAATGATGATGCGACCAGAGAAAGAATGAGAGGGAAGTCTGAAAAGAAAGCACTGCCCTGCCCTCCATCTGGCAGTTTTGTGATTTTTTTGCAGCCGTTGGTTCGAATAGAACAAGGAATAAAGAGGCGGAGGGCATGGCAGTCGAGCGCTATTTGCCATTCTGACCAAGTGCCACTGTGAGAAAAGGGGGAGGGGAGGGTTGATCTTGGTCTTGATCAAAGTCCAAGAAAATATTTGCATTTCCAGAAAGTGGGAGGTTTCCCAAGCCAGGGTAGTAACAGGAGCTGCTAGCTCTCACATCTGGCCCTGTGGACCCTGTTCAAAGAATCTCCTGCACTGGGTAAGAGGTTGGTGGTTAGGCAGAGAGACAAAGAGAGAGAGTTGAACTTCCTCTGGTTGTGTCTGGTCTGAAGGGGTTTGTCGACAGGCATCCTGGCTCTTTCCCAGCCTGAGCCCTTGAGCCTCCTCAAGTCCACTCTCCCGCTTCCCCGGCCCCCCACAGGGACACCTTCCAGAGGTCTTCCTGTACCCATATGTGGATTTTGGCTTTTCCTTCTTTTGGCTCTGCTCAGTGGCAGGGCATTTGAAGGGTGGTTGTGGGCTTTGTACAGTTGTCATAAGGACAAATGCGTGATAATTTCCTAAATTTCTCCTCCCGCAGCTGTAGGCTGTGTTTCCAAACTCCCGGTCCTCACAGAGGCTCTGCAGAGGGGTCAGTGGCTCTGATTCCACCTGGCAGTTCCTGGTTGAGCACATGGATGTCCCATCCCAGTCTAGCCATGGCACCAGGGATCACGGTGCTAGGAGAGGGGCAAATGAGTCCTCCAAAGGAGATGTGTAGTGACCACAAAAGTGACACACTTATGGTTATCTACTAATTGTACATGGTGGTGCTTGGCCCTCTCAAGGTGGAAACATACAAATTAGCCTATGCCTCTTCTCTAAAAGCAAGGGTACCTGCTTGTGACATGAGGTTTTGGAAAGTTCTTTCATGGGCACAAAGAAGGGTGGCTGATCCAACCCTTCAGCAGCTTAGAGTAGTGTCCAATGATCTAGTGGTGAAATGGGGTAGATCTGCGGGGCACTAGCTAGGGAGAGAATACGGAGTAATTTGAGCCAGAAAGAGTTATGAATGGGAGGCAGAATGAATATAGAAGGGATCTGGGAAATGAGTTTGGATCTATCTACCTCTTGAAGGATCTCACCCTTCTCTTTTCTCAACTGCTTCCAATGCAGCCTAGATCTGCCTGCTCTGGGCTTCCATACCACACAAGCGACAATGCAGACACACGCACTCACAGGCACGCGCACGCACATGTACACATACATGTACAAATACACTCCGAAGAAGCAAAACCTACTTCTGGTGAATCCAGCCAATTCAGATGCATAGCAATCCCAGAGGAAATAGTAGAGCTTCCTGTGTGGGTTTCTGACACCATAAATTTGTCCATTGTCAGACGGCCTCATCTTTCTCCCTCTCAGACCAGCTAGTGGGTTTGAAGTGCTGATCTTGTGATTAGTAGTGAGATGCTTAACCCACAGCATCACCAAATCTCCTTAGCAAGAAGGATATTACCACAATCACCACCACCATTTTCCTACTTTTCTGCGGGTTAGGGAAGGAAAGAGTACTGTTCAGCATTCGACTCCCTTTAAAGAAAATGGGAGGTCCAGGGTGATGACAGCAGATGGCTGGAACATTCCAGCCTGGCATCCTGGGTCACCCGGAAAGATTCTCCCTTGTGGGCTCTATGAAGCAGTCACACTCAAAGACCACAGAATCTCGTTCTCAGCTGTCAGCCTCGGGTCTTGGGTTTCTTTGGAGCTGCTGGTTGGAGAGGGGCTGCTCGATGGAGAGCCTCATCACCTAGCATCATGGCTGCTCCGACATGATACCTCTGAGTCATGTAATTTATATTTCATGCACAATTGAAGCAGCTAATGGTGTCATTCTCCAAGGGGGAAACAAGTTGTTACAGTGTGAATTACATTGCAGGCGTGTGCCCTTTCCTTTGTCCCCAAGTGCCCCAGGGGAAGTTCCCAGGTAGCCATCTTGTGAGTGTCCAAGAGAGTGGACAGGCCCCAAGTTGTCAGGGCTAAGGAGTGGTGGCAAGGCCAAAAATGCTTTCTCTGACTTCTTTTTGTGTGCATTGAGGTGGTGGAAGTAGAGGTGGCAGCTAAAACTGCCCAGTGGTCTCACCATTTTTTTCTCACCTGTACGTGTGGGATTGGGCAGGGCTAGAGTGTGACTCTTCAGTTCTCATGATAACATTGATCGATATTGGACAGTGGAGATGATGTGCAGGGGAAAGGATGCAAAATCCAACCACTTGTAGTCAAGACATCAGCAGAGTGTGGAGCTAAGCCTGTAGTCTCTGAGGTTGGTCTGCTGGGATATGAATTCTAGCTCCCCCTTTGATAACCTGGTCACCTCTGGGCTAGATTGTTTCACTTTTCTGTGCATTCATGTTCTCACCAATAGACGGGAGCTGATGCACTCACTACCAATGGGTCAGTCAATTCCAATTCATAGTGAGCCTGCAGGGCAGAGTGGAACCATTCTAGAGGTGTTCCTATAAGCTGTGACTTGTCCTGGAGAAATTTGATGCATCATTCTCAGGGGAAGCTGCTGAGGGTTTTTCTGAGCTTGTGGTAAATAGTCAAGGGCTTCTCTATTGCCCCACCAGCGCTCCTCTTAAAAGGGTTACAAAAGCCACCAAAACCCCACTGCTCTTGAGTTCATTCAGACCCATAGCAACTCGGCAGGATAAAGTAATAACTGTCCCGGCAGATGTCCAACCCTGAATACCTTTATGAGAGCTGAAAGCCCAATATTGATCCCGAAGAACAGCTGGTGGATTTGAACCACCGACATTCTGGTTACATTTCTAATGCTTCACCCACACCACCACCAGTGGGATGAAATGAGTCAATGTACATGCAATGCTTAGAACACTGGTACATAACATGCACTTAGTAATTGTGAGCTATTGTGGTAGGAGGGGAGTCCAAAAACCAAACCAACTCATTGCCATCAAGTCCACTCTGACTCACCATGACCTGAGTTCTACCCTATAGGACAGGGTCCAACTGCTCTTGTGGTTATTTGAGACTGTAACTTGGTAGGAGTGGAAAGCCTCATCTTTTTCCCTGGTCGTTTTGAACTGTTGACTTTGGGATTAGCAGTCCAATATGTAATCACCCACGCCACTATTAAATGAGAGCAATGAGTTTCTGACATTTTCTGTGAGGTGGTAGAATTATTTGTCATTTCTATATTTGAATACGGTAAATCGACTGAAACACAGCAATGGTCATGACTTTACAAAGAGAGGAGAGATGTCAATTTTAAGGATATATAGAGCTGGAAGTCAATCCTGGATAGTACAAATGGTGAAAACACTTGGCCATTAACAGAAACGTAGGAACCCAGAATACCTTGGAAGAAAGTCTGGCCATCTGTTTCTGAAAGGATATGCCCATTGGAAATCCTATGAATTGCCATGAATCACAATCAACTCAGTGTCAAATGGTCATTTTAAATTTCAGGATGGTTCCTGGGATGAAAGAAAAATCTAAGTTGTCTATTGAAGAGGTGGTTTGTGAGAGCACCTGGCCCATTTAAACACAAAAATGGATGAGGAGCCTCGCTGGGGTCACTGTACACAGACCAGGCCATGCTTTCTCCACATCTAGTTTTGTTGGATGCTGTCAAGTTGGTTTCAACTCCAAGCGATTCTTTGTACAACCGAAAGAAACACTTCCTGTTCCTGTGCCATCCTCACAATTGTTATGTTTTAGACTATTGCTGCAGAAACTGTGTCCATCCATCTTGGTGAGGGCCTTCCTCTTTTTGGTGCCCCTTTACCAAGCATGTTGGCCTTCTCTATGATGTTGCTCCTCATAGCTCCTGATGTTCAAGTATGTGAGACGAATTCTAGCCATTCTTGCCTCTAAGGAGCATTCTGGATACACTTCTTTCAAGACAGATCTTGCTCCTCAACTGAAATTCTTGCACAGAGAGTGAAAGCAAACCTGAGTTACCTAGAGTCTCGTTTCCCACAGTGGGCAACACCACCATATGTTTGGCATGGAAAAATCCAGGGATCTACAAAGCAGATATCTACATTTTATCCTGGATGGTGAGCTATAGTACAAAATTCTTTCATTACCAGGGGTCCCTGAGTAATTTCTTTTTCTGAAAAGAGGGCAGTAGGCAGAATAAGTTTCAGAACTTTTGGTCTAGAGCAGGAGCTGGAAACTTGTTTTTCTGCCAAGGATCATGTGATTTATAAAGTCATTCATGGGGCCATACAGGTCAAATATTTAATGAACTCACCCCTAAGGTGATGGCTACAAATGCTTCTCTTTGGTGAGATGTGTGATGCTGGCAGGTATTGATGATTTGGGGAGCCATATACAGCACTCGGGCCAAACGTTGTTCTAGGGTAGTGGATCTCAACTGGTGGGTTGCGACTTCTTTGGGGGTCGAATGAGACTTTCACGGGGGTTGCCTGATTCATCACAGTAACAAAATTACAGTGATGAATTCGAAATGAAATAATTTTGTGGTAAGGTGTCACCACAAACTGAGGAAATATATGAAAAAGTCACGGCATTAGGAAGGTTCAGAAACACTGGTCTAGGGAATGGTTGGGATCTCAATGTAGGCTACACATGAACTTCATAGGCATTCAGGCAGTGTAGCACTTGGGTTTCATTGGAGAGGAAAGAACTATTGATCTTGTTTCAAGGACAAACAAATCTGGAAGTAAATGCTTTTGTGCATGAAAACAAAACATAAAACAAACTCTTGAAAGATTTCTGTATGCTAGAGATGAATTGCAATCAAGAAAATTAAATGATATCTCTGAGGGTTCCAGCAGAAAACAAACCATTCTGAAGTTTTAATTAAAGAGAGTTTAATGAAGACTGTTAACAGTGGTGTGGATTGGGTTAAGGGAACCAACAAAAGATTGGGAGGCCCCAAGGGGTTAACAAGAGCATAAAGCTGTTGCCACGTGTCCTATGGAATTTCCTCTACAGCTCTTTGACTTCATATCTTCTCATTGTCTTAGCTACTCTATGATGTACAGCAATTCTGCCTCATAGGAATTTTATACATCTGTCCTCTCCCAATTTCCATTACTTTCCAACTTCTTTCGTGTTAAAATAGGCAGTATTTAATCAGATTTACTATGCTCTAAACCAGTGGTTCTCAAACTTCGTAATTTCTTGGCACTATAATGAAGTCCCTGAAGTTGTGGTGAACATCCATTCATAAAATTATTTTTGTTGCTACTTTATACCTGTAATTTTGCTACTAATAAGAAGAGGGCAACTCCTGTGAATGGGTAGCTCAAGCCCCAAAGAGGTCCTGATCCACAGGTTGTGAACCGCTGCTCTAAACTAAGAAGTGTTTCTTTAAGATGTAGTTCAGTATATTGTTAGACGCCCAAGTCCTGTTGTTGCTGTTGTGAAGTGCAATCGAGAGGGTTTTGGCTCACAGCAACTCTATGTACAATGTACTGAAACGCTGACCCATCCTGTGCATTCCTCACAGTGGTTCTTTGCTTGGGCTCTATGTTGCAGCCACTGAGCTATTCCAAATTGTAGGGGCTGCCTCTACTTTGCTGCCCTTCTACTGTACCAATATTTGTGTCATCCTCTAGGACAGTGATCTCAACCTTCCTAATTCCACAACACTTTCCAATGTAGTGGTAGAGCTTCAATCATAAAATTATATTCTTTGCTACTTCATAACTCTAGTTTTGCTACTGTTATGAATAGTGCCACCCTGTAAAAGGTTCGTCTAAGCCCCAAAGGGGTCACGACCCACATGTTGAGAACTGCTGCTCTAAATTCAGAGGAGTTTCTCTTAAGGTCTGCTTCACCATACTGTTAGAAGCTCAAGTCCATTTGTTGTTGTTGTTAGGTGCCGTAGAGTGGGTGTGTCTCATAGCAACTCTATGCACATTATAATGGAACGCCGCCCTGTCGTGTGCCCTCCTCATAGTGGTTCTTTGATTATGTTCAGCCACTGTGCTAATGTATCTTGTTGGGGACTGCCTCTCTTTTCTTGCCCTTCTGTACCAAGATTTGGGTTTTCCTTTAGAGCAGTGGCTCTCAACTTTCCTAATGCCATTTTCTTTTCATACTGATTCTCATTTAGTGGTGACCCCCAACCATAAAATTATTTTCATTTCACCTTCCTAAGTGTAATTTTGTTACTGTTATGAATCATGACACCCTTGTGTAATTTTCATTCTACACTACAAAGGGGTTGTGACACGCAGGTGAAGATCCTCTGCTCTAAACTAAGAGGAGATTCTCTTAAGCTAGAATTCAGCATATTTGTAGATGCAGAAGTTCTGTTGTTAGGTACCATTGACTGGGTTTTGGCTCATAACAACTTTATGCACAATGCAAAGAAACACTTTCCCGTCCTATGCCACAGTGGTTCTTATACTTGCGCTCATTATTGCAGCCACTGTGCTAAACCAACTTTTGGGTAGCTGCCTCTTTTTTGTGGCCTTTCTACTGTACCAAGAATTGTGTCTTCCTCTAGGGCAGTGGTTGTCAAATTTCCTAATGCCATGACCCTTTCATAGAGTTCCTCATGTAGTGGTGACTCACATCATAAAATTAATTTCATTGTTACTTTGTAACTGTAATTTTCTTACAGTTATGAATCGGGTCATACTTGTGAAAGGGTCATTCGTCCGCCAAAAGCGGTCGCGACCCACAGATTGAAAACTGCTGGTCTAAACTAAGAGGTGTTTCTCTTAATATCTATTTCACCCTATTGTTAGAAGCACAAATCCCGTAGTTATTGTTGTTAGATTCTGTCGCATAGCTTTCGACGTACAGCTACTCTAAGAACAATATATGGAAAGGTGTCCTGTCCTGTGCCATCCTCACAGTGGTTCTTTTGCTTACTCAGATTGTTACAGCCACTGTCGTATTCCATCTTGCTGTGGGTTGCCTCTTTTTTGCTGCCCTTCTACTGTACCCAGATTTATGTCTTTCTCTAGGGCAGTGGTTCTCTGCCTTCCTAATGCCACGACTCTTTCACACCATTTCTCTTGTACTGGTGACACCCCCCAATCATCAAATTATTTTCCTTGTTATTTCATAACTATAATTTTACTACTGTTATGAATCAGGCCACCCATGTGAAATGGTCATTCCTCCCCCTTAAAACGTTGTGATCCACAGTTTGAGAGCTGCTACTCAACACTAAGAGGAGTTTCTTTTAAGGTCTACTTCAGCATATTGTTAGAGGCACAAGTCCTGTTGTTTTTGGCTGCCTTCGAGTGGGTTTTGGCTCATACCAACTCTATTCACCGTGTAATGAAATGCTTTCCTGTCCTGTGCCTTCCTCACAGTGGTTTTTTTGCTCATGCTCATTGTTGCAGCCACTGTACCAATCCATCTTGTTGGTCACTGCCTCTTTTCCTGCCTCTGTACACAGATTTGTGTCTTCCTCTAGAGCAGTGGTTCTTAATTTTCTGAATGCCTCTACCATTTCACACCGTTCCTCATGTAGTGGTGACATCCCAACCATAAAATATATTCATGGCTACATCATAACTGTAATTTTGCTTCTGTTATGAATCAGGCCACCAATGTGAAAGGTTCATTAGTCTCCTCAAAGGTGTCACGACACACAGTTTGAGAACCAATGTTCTAAATTAATAGGAGTTTCTCTTAAGGTCTACTTCAGAATATTCTTCGAACCACAAGCCCTGTTTTTTATTGTTAGGTGCCTTTTAGTGTGTGTTGGCTCATAGCAACTGTATGCACAATATAATGAAACCCGGCCCCATATTGTGCGATCCTCACAGTGGTGATTTTGCTTGTGCTCATTGTTTCCGCCATTGTACTAATCCAACTTTTGGAGTGCTGCCTCTCTTTTGCTGCCCCTCTAATGTACCAAGATTTGTGTCTTCCTCTAGGGCAGTGGTTCTCAAATATGCTAATGCCATGACCCTTGCATACATTTCCTCATGTAGTGATGAACGCCCAATCATAAAATTATTTTCATTGCTACTTCGCAACTTTAATTTTGCTGTAGTTATGAATTGGGCCTCCACTGTGAAAGGGTCATTTGACACCCCCACAAAGGGGTCGCGACCCACAGGTTGAGAATCGCTGCTCTAAACTAACAGTAGTTTCTCTTAGGATCTACGTCACCATATTGTGAGAAGCACAAGTCCTGTAGTTATTGTTGTTAGGTGCTGTCCAGTAGTTTCGGCTCACAACAACTCTACGCACAATATAATGAAATGCTGCCACCACTTATGCAATCCTCACAGTGGCTCTTTGCTTGCGCTCATTGTTGTAGCCATTGTGCTAATCCATCATTTGGGGGTCTGCCTCTCATTTGCTGGCTTCCTACTCTACCAAGATTTCTGTCTTCCTTTAGGCCAGTGGTTCTCAACCTCCCTAATTCCACAACCCTTTCATACCATTCCTGATGTAGTGCATACACCCAATCATAAATTTATTTTCATTACTACTTCATAACAGTAATTTTGCTACCGTTATGTACTGGGACATCCCTGTGAAAGGGTCATTCATCACCTAAATGGGGTCCTGGCCCACAGGTTGAGAACCGCTGCTATAAACTATGAAGAATTTTTCTTTAGATATATTTAAACACATTGTTAGAAGCACAAGTCTTTTTTTATTGTAGTTAGGTGCCATAGAGTGGGATTCAGCTCACAGTAACTCTATGCAAATATAATGAAACACTGCCCTGTGCCATCCTCACCGTGCTTCCTTGCTTGTGCTTTGTGTTGCAGCCACTGTGCTATTCCAACTTGTGGGGGCTGCCTCTCCTTTGCTGCTCCTCTACTATACCAACATTTGTGTCTTCCTCTCAGACAGTGGTTCTCAACCTTCCTAATTTCATGACCCTTTCATACAGTTCCCAATGTAGTGGTGGACCCCCAGTCATAAAACTTTTTGCTGCTGAAATCAGGGATGTAGGTAGTAATAGCGGGAACCACTTACTACTCCCATAGTTCCCATAGCAACCTGGACCAATTGGTGGGAGGAATGGGGGGTTTCGGTGCTTGGTGGAGGTGAAGGCTGACGTGTTTAGAGTGGAGAGAGGAAAACAGCCTGTTGGGGAAATGTTATTGGAGATGGCTTTGAGACTAGCCTCTGCTGGTCTCTTGCTCCTCACTATCCTCTTGGTAGCAGCACGTGTGTTCCCCTCCCCACCATGCCTCATCCCAACTTGGAGCCCTTCTGGCTATTATTTCCTTATGGAAAAGCTGTCAGCTCATTATCCGGCTTTCTTCCATTAATACTTCTTTAGCTCCGTGTTGACTTCTAATAGGAGAGAATCAGAAAAGTTAAGTCCCGACCCCACAGGGCCTTTGCCGAAGGAGACGGCAAGCTGTGTACGGAATATCTCCTAGCTCACTCTCTCACTTCTCCCTAATAGATTTTTCCTGCCACTGCTCCTGGCTGGAGGGGATGGAGAGTTCAAGTGATGCCACAGAAGTCACAGCAAAAGAACCAAGGCACTTGGCAAAGACCATTCATGAGCTGGAATATGATAGAAGCTCTTGAATGGTAAGGCACCATTCTGGCAGTAAACATGCTCCTATGGACCCTCCCAGTTCTAAGGCTTTAGTGCAGCCCCACCTGATTGAGTTCTCCCTGGGTGAGTTCCTCCTGAAAGCGAAAGAGGGCTTATCCTTCTTTATCTTTGAAGCTATGCCTTCTATACCTACTGGATCCAGATATTGAGGATCTTCGCTTCCTGATTCCTGAACTCAACTGTGCTGATTGATAGCTGCATGGCCAAGGACCCAGACACAGCTCTGGATTCTCTGTTCGCTCTCTTTAGCCACCATTGGTTTCCTTTTGTCTAATTGTGCAACAGAAATCTCGGAGGATGCTTTATTCTAAAGTTCTTCCACTTCCCTAAGGCGGGTATAGAGAAAGGCAAAGTTAACTGGAGTATCTCCAGCACACACTGGAACCCCAAGGGGGCTGCATAGGTCTCATCCAAAAGTGGAGATCTGCTGCCTCACCCCTAGCCTGGGAACCCATCATGGGTAGGTGCCAAGTGCTGTTTCTATCTGGACCTTCAGGGTCTTCGCAGTGCCTGGCTCATAGAGGAAATAAAAAATGCTTGTTTCTTCTTAACAAATCAGAGATTTACTATTGTTGTTAGGGTCGGTCCTGTTGGTTCCCACTCATAACAACCCTATGTCAAACAGAACACAACGCCACCCGGTACCATCATCACAATTGTTCTTCTGTTTGAGCCCATTACAGCAGCCCCCATGTCCATCTATCTCATGAGAGCCTCCCTCTTTTCCATTGCCCTTCCACTTTACCAAGCATAATGTCCTATTCCTGGGTCTGGTCTCGCCTGTCAACATGTTGAAAGTACATGTCCAAAGGGTGACAAAATCTGGCCATCCTTACTTCTAAGGAGCATTTGACCTGTGCTTCTTCAAAGACAAGTTTATTGGTGCTTCTGGTAGTCCATAGTACTTTCTATGGTTCTTTTTTCCTAGCATCATAATTCAAATGCATCGATTCTTCTTTGGCCTGCCTTATTTAATCTCCAAATTTTGCATTCATAGGAAGTGTTTGAACATACTATGGCTTGTGTCAGATGCACCTTAGTTCTCAAAATAACATCCCTGCTTTTCAATACTCTAAAGAGGTCTTGTGAATATTTAGCCAATACAATGCAATGTATTTTTTAAGGTCTTGACTGCTGCTTGCATGAGCGTTGATCATGGATCCAAGGAAGAGGAAATCCTTGACCACCTCACAATTCTACATCTAAGCATATACCTCAAAGAATAACAAACAAAGACTCAAAGAGATAGTGGTATACAAGATCACTGCAGCACTACCCACAATAGCTGAAAGGTGACTATTACCAAAGTGCCCGGGGCCCGAAGAATGGATAAACCAAACAATATCTAAGTCATACAATGGAATATTTTTCAGCCTTTAAAAAGGAATGATGTTTTGGAACATGCTACACCATGCAGGGACCTTGAACACTTTCTGCTGAGTGAAACAAGTCAGACCATAATGAAATTGATATAAAATATGCAGAATCCATAGGGAAATCCATAGACAGCAAGCAGAGTCACGGTTGATAAGGGTTGGTTGACGAAGGCAATGGGGAGTGACTGGTTAATGAGCATTGACTGTGTCTCCATTCAGAGTGATCCAAATGTTGGCCTGATCCTATATTCGGTTTGCATGGAGCCCCTGTCCTCTCCTGAGGGGTAGCCTCAGCAAAGGCACTGACAGGCTGAGAATCTTGGTTTCCTGACCTGTGAGTGTGCTGGAAAGATTAGATGGAGTAATAAATAATGACACTGATCACAACCAATTATTATAAAGCACTTATATGGGCCAGACGTTGTTCCCCAGCCGTACTTCTAGCAGGCACACAAATAAAATGCCCTTGGGGCCTAACAGAAACTCAGATTCCACTTCAGCAGATCTGAAGCAAGCTGCGAGAAATGGAGTTTCTAATGAGGAAAACAGTGAGGACGAGGATTCTCAGAAGGATTGAGGCATTTGAATGGCAGTGATGGCAAAGACCGTGTGTGGAGTATACTGTGTGTGGCCAGGAGAATGAGCAAATCAGTCCTGGAGGAAATTGAGCCAGGACACTCTTCACAGAATGTTCCTAGAAGAGAGAATGGCAAATTTTTGTCATGCTGATTTTGGTCATGTCGTTAGGAAAGACCAGTTGCGAGAAGAGGACATCATGTGGATCTGGGGAAACTCTTCATGACACGGACTGGCACCATAACCGCAACAATGACCTCAAACCTGCCGATGGCCAGGAAGATGGCATAGGATCTGGCAGTGATTTGTCTTATTAGACCTACGGTCAAAAGGAGTCAAATTTGACTTACTGGAGACTAACAACAACAACAACAACAAGGTCTTTCTATCTATTGATGCATTCAATTTCAACCTCGAACACACAACCTAAGCACTATTTTTCACTTCCCTTCTACACACAGCTGCGCAAAGGGGGTTCAATGATTTGCCCCAGGTCATGGAGCTAGAAGGACATAGAGCCAGGACTGGACAATGGAGCGATCTGACAACAGAGACATTAAACATAAGCAGGGCTTTGTCTCCCACAAAAATCATAGGCATAACCATAATGGACCTGGCACAAGTCCTGCCGCATGGCAACCTTTCAGCAGATAGGTGCTATCTTAGTGCCATCCAGTTGACAGCAAGTCAGCGACTGTATAGGACAGGGGAGAACTGTCTGTGGGTTTTTGACACGAAATATTTACAGCAGTAGAAATCCTCATCTTTCTCCCACAAAAGTCCCTATGATTGTTAGTAATTTGGTCAGAAGTCACTTTAATGGTGACCAAATCCTTCCTTTTTTGGGATTCAACATTATACCCCACTGCTTCTAATAGCTCCTCGCCCCAAACCAAAACAGGCATGAGAAAGTTGATTCTGACTCATGGTGCCCCCATGTGTACATTGCATAGGACTTTCAAGACTATAGGCTTTAAGCAGTTTGCCAGGCCTTTCCTCCATGGTGTCCCTGGGTGGGTTCCAACGGCAAATGATTTGTTAAATAGTAGTGTGTGGAACTGTTTGCCCCCCTTCAGGAACTCCAATATCGTTGCAGCTCTCTATTCAAAAAGGACTGTCCTTCCAACCAAGAGCTCAGAGTGCTTGTTTTCTCTCTCATATTTTCTTTACATCAAGAAGTTTGGGACTCCCCAGGAGCTGGGTCCCAGGGACATATTTATATGTAATTATGATCCTGTCATCTACAACATGATCATGATAAATGGAGAAAAGACTGAAGTGATCAGGGCTATCTTCTTTCTGGAGTCCACAATAAATGATCATGCGAGCCCCGGTCAAGAACTCAAGGGATGTATTGTATTGGGTAACTCTGCTCTTTGAGATCTCTTTCTTTTTTTGCAGTTGGGAAAGAGAAAGGGGAGATGGGCTGTTCTCCCAAGTTGGGGTACCTACCAGGGCACCCCCAACACAAACCTGGCCAACTCCACTCTGGAATAGAGTTCCCTGCCACTTCTGTAGAACTGCCCTGTGGAAGGACCAATGTCCTAAAGGTTCAGAATGGAGAAGACAAGTTTCAAGAGCTACAGCCTAGCCCCTTACAGCCAGAGTGTGACTCAACAAGGGCCCCCACAGGCACTTTCTAGGGATCTTAAGTAGTTGGGGCTTAAGGAGAGTGGCATGGGGCTCTAGCAAGCTAGGAGCCCATCCCAGGATGGGGTTACATATCACAAGCCCTTGATGGGGAGGCCTCAGGTAAGCAGTGGGCCCAATGGAATTCTGGGTATGTGGGCCTGGGGGAGGGCAGCCACCTTTGGGGCTGGACCAACCCAGGGCATCCCAAGTGGGATGGGGTGCAGGGGCCTGGGCAGGGTCCCTCTTCCTCTCCATCCTCCATGGCCAGTCAGGCTAACACAAGGTCTTGGGCAGGCAGGGGGCCTGGGGCAGTGCCCAGATGACCCAGGGGCTAGCTGGGCAGGGGGTGTTTCCTGGGTAGGCAGAGGGCCTCGGGCAGGGTCTTTGTGGCAGGCCCAGACCCAGGTGGGCAGGAACCTGGAACAGGGATCCCAGGTGTGTGCCAGGCCTGTACTGGACCCAGGGTTGGCAAGGGCCCTGATGCAGGTTCCTGGGTGGGCAGCGGGCCCAGGGCAGAGTCTTGGTGGTGAGCAGGCCAAGGGTGGGGGCTGGGGGTCTGGAGTGTGTCCTGGGTGTGTCAGCTGGGCAGGGCAGGGATCCTGGTGGCTGGCCAGGTGACTGGTGGGCTGCAGACCCACATCAGGGGTCATGGTGGCAAGGCCCTACCTGGGGGGCAGGAGTCTGGGAAGGGGCAGGAAGGCTGCACAGACCACACCTGGTCTTTGAAGTCCTAGGCCTTGCGCATCAGGTCATTATGGCCCATGGAGGCAGTGCGGCTCCGAGGCTGGCTCACAGCCTTCAGAGCTTGGCTCGCTCAGCTCCTGAGCCCTTGTCCTCCATAGGAACTGCTGGCTGGCCTCCTGTCATGTTCTCAATAGGCTCCAGCTGCTGCCAAGTAGGCCAAGTCTTAAAGGGGCCATGGGCTTCCACCTGTGCGCCCCTCCTCCTCACCCTTAAAGGGGCCGCGTGCTGCCGCCAGAGACCTCTTTCAAAAGTGTTCTTCAAAGTGTTTAACAGCAAGAATATTACATTAAGTTGCACCTGACTTAAGCCATCTTAGTCATATTTTCGGTGGCCTTCTATGCACGTGAAAGTTGGACATTGAAAAGGAAAGTCAGAGAAGAATCAATGCATTTGAATTGGGAGGCTGGTGAAGAATATTGAAAGTACTATGAACTGCCAAAGAACAAACAAATGTGGGTTAGAAGTACAGCCAGAATACTCCTTAGAAGCCAGGATGGTGAGGCTTCCCCTCACGTACCTTGGACATACTGTTATGGAGAGACCAGTCCCTGGAGGAGGAAGGACGTCCTGCTTGGTGAAGCAGAGAGGCAGTGAAAATGAGGAAGAACTTCGGCCAATGGATTGACACAGTGGCTGCAACAAGGGGCTCAAACATAACAACAATTGAGAGGATGGTGCAGGACAGGGTGGTGTTTTGTTCTATTATCCATAGGGTGGCTAAGGGTTGGAACTGTCTCAATGACATCTAACAGCAGAAACAATGTCTACACCCACTACTAACAGGACAGGAAGTTTCCCAACCCCTCTCATCTCTCAACCCCAGGAACAGAGATGCCAGGCACCATCAGATCTGTTTCCCTACACTCATATAAATATATTTACATATGTACATTCCAGTCTTTGGACCTCTATAAATACCCTTTGTCACCTAGTTCTCTCCTCTATTTCCTTTTACTTTCCTCTTGTTCCACTATCATGCTCAGCCTTCATTTGGGTTTCAGTAATTTCTCTCGGTTACCTTGCCCTTGCTGAATCCCTACCAGACCACTCACACCCTCCTTGCTACTGATTTTGGATAACTTATTGCTCCCCTGTCCCTGGGTTTTTCAGCACTACCGCTTTGCCCCCTTCTCTCCCACTCCCCTATTCTCCCGGAACTATTGGTCCCCTTGTTTTCTCCTCCAAACTATTCATGCAGTCTATCGTATCTAGATAGATCTGTAGAGATAATAATATGCACCAAAAATCAAGTCATTGCAAGATAAGCAATTAGTGAGAACACAAGAATGACAACAAAAAGGAAACCAATTACCCATAGAAGAATAAATTAATTTTGGAAGGCAAATGCTTTGAAAATGATGAGGGCAAAGAATGTACAGATGTGCTTTATACAACTGATGTAAGTATTGATTGTGATAAGAGTTGTATGAGTCCCTAATAAAATGCTTTTTTAAAAATAAAATAAAAGAAAAAAATTGTAAAGAAAGAAAAACCTATACATAGATGAAGGTCTGATTTTTAATCTCTAGGCGTGTCCTTCAGTCAGGTCCAATGGGGTACCATGCTTTGGCCCCAGAGTCTGTCCTTTGTACTACCTCAGGGGCTCCCTGCTCTGCTCCCACGGTTGCTCTGCCACACACTTTTAGTGGTTTGCCTCAGTTCCATAGGATCAGTCTGGGCCAGTTCTAACCCTGAGTCTCCAGTGTTGTCCCCCTTAGGGCTTGGGCCATCAATGGACGGTGTGTCTCGTAGTGGTATCAGCCACATTGTCCACTCTGTCCATTGACTGTTCAGAGCCGGGATATCGTCCTCCAGGCCTGATGGGCCAGGATGTGCTCCACTCTCTCTGCCTCCCCCTCCTTTGCTCTCATTTGCTCTGATCAAACATGCCCCTCTCTCCTAGGTGCAGCTTCAGTGCTGTCCTCTGAATTAAATTCTTCTGGGGACAGGGGCAGTTGTCCACATAGCTGGTATGGGAGCCCAGCCTTCAGGCCCCACCACTGGCTCCCCACTCCGTGCGGGCACACTGCATTCATCTGTCACTGGCTTTATATCTGGTCACTCTTTCCCTGTGGAAACACAAACAATACCCTCCCCTTGGGTGGGACAGTCAGGCACCTTTTCTCTGGAGCTTCCCTCAGCACCACCTTCGGTTGTGTCCATGCCCATGCCCAGGTCCAGGAAAGGCTATGTGCCATGCAGGATGCTTGGGAGCAGGTCTTTCAGGCCTGGGAACGGAAGCAAGGGAGACGGCAGGCCATGCACCGCAAGCAGCTCTTCCTCAGACAGTGTGGAAGCTAGACAAGATCCTGCAGGCCCAGGAGACAGCTCCCCTCACCACACACCGGCACACTGACACCAGGACCTCCAGTCCTCCTGTAGTACCACCCCAATCCCCCTTGCTTCCTGGATCACTGGCTGCTATTCTGATACGGAGCTAGATAGTGTGTCTTCCCAAGTGGCCAAGGGGACACCTGAGCCTCAGGTCACTCAGGGCCATCTCCTCCCCACACCTGGCCCCGGCCAGCCAAGCCCTACGCGGTTTGGTTGGAAATTGATGGGGCTCCTCCCCACCTCGTCAGAAGTTGGGATGTTCCTAACTGCCCCCAGGTTGGAGTGTTCTTCTTCCTCAGATTCCTTCCCCTCCTGCTCAGCACCCACCTCCCCACCCCCAGCCGCAGGCCCCTTGATGCACCCCCAGAGAGCCCAGGCTGTAAACCAAGGTTCTGGCAGATGTTGCTGTCTAGGGTTCCCTTTGAACCACCATCTGTGCCCCTGATCCCCCCACCCCACCTCTGTGTCACCTCCATGGCTGCCCAAGGTCTTCCAGGAAGCCAGTGCCCTGGAGGGCTCTGTGGAAGAGGTGGAGCGGCTGATCCAGAAGCATGGCACCTTCCAGAGGTGCTGAGCACACAGGAAAGGGAGGTGATGGCCGGGACGGTCATGGGCGTGACCCTGATAAGGCCGGGGTATCCAGACTATTGGGGGCACACGGGTAAGGTGTGTATGCTCACCGAACCTGTGCTGGTGGGTGAGGGATTACCAAGGAGCCAGGGGCTCCAATCCAGGGCTGGTGACCAAGCCGAGGTGCCCAAACACCCTGAAGCGCATGGGGATGGGTTAGGCCACACTCTGGGGACCACAGAGGGCATTTGGATCTGCCCATATCACATGGCCCCTGCTTCCTTCTGCCTAGGAGCCTGGCCAACCCTCAATTGCAGAGCTGTTAGTGAGGGTTAGAGACTTATAGTGATGTCTATGGGCTGTGAGCCAGCCCCAGCAGGGGTACACTCGGTACTCAGGGCTGGGTCCACCTCCCACCTCCCACCTCCCAATACGCAAGAGGCTGCGCTGAGAGAGCAGGCCAGGGTGCTGCCAGGCCCCTGGGTTCAGGGCCTGCTGGGCAAGATATGAGAGCGGCTGGCTTGAGTGGAAGCCCTGGAAGAAGGTCAGCCACACAAGCTTCACACCTCTCTGATTACTGCCGGCTTACTCAGGGCTGCTAGCCAGGTCAGAGGGCACCCCACCTGAACCCCATTTTACCTTTACAAGTGACCTTCAGCCCCACTAGGGGCCAAGGGGCGGCCTGCGGTGGAACCAGATGTGGAGAGTTTAATGGCTTTTCCAGGGGCAAAGCTAGGACTGGAGTCCAGGGCCCTTGATTCTCAGACCGGTGTGGACACCTGTCATCCTGATGGGCAGAGTAGACAGGGCCCCAGGGGTGGGTGAGGGGCACCCTCCACATGAGAACCCACCCATGGCCCCTGCCCAGCCACTTCCTAGATCTGAAGACTGATGGGCCTGGGCCCTGTCATCTGGGTGAAAGAAAAATTATTGTGCTGTCCCTGAGCCTGGTCAGCATTTCACTCCTTGGCACAGCCCGAGGGGTAGACGGGGTCACCGCTTGGGGCCAAGACAGTATGAACATCAGGGCACTCATGTCCCCACAATCACACAGGATGGCGACTGGATCCAGGGGTGGGGCCAGCAGCTGGAATAGCCTGTCCCTCTTGGGGACCACAAAGAGAAACTGATGCGGTTTCAGAAACACCTGGCCTATGAGACAGAGACCCCATGGAAGGGAGGCAGGAAGGGAATTGACAGGAAGACCTGGGACCCCTGCTAGGTACTGGTTTTCCATCCAGCAGCCTTGTCCCCAACACCCGCAGTGTCACTGTGCAGACACTAATCAGACTCTTTCACCTGCCTGAGGCCAAGGCCAAGACCGGCCAGAAGAAAGGATCAAAGAGAACCCTGGGCAGAAGGGTAGAGGCCAAGCCTGTAATGTGCCCGTCCTCCACAGGGTGCCCTTGCTAGAGTCCTGGACCTTGGGAAAGCTCTGGAGAGCATGGAGAGGCTGCTGCACAGACAGAAGGCCTTGGAGCAGGAGATGGGCCTCCTCCAAGTTCAGGGGCAGGTATACCACTGGGTCTAGCATCGGGGCCAAGCCAGGGGACCTCTTCTGTGGGACCCTGCGAGTAAGAGCTGAGCCAGTACACTCCCATGCCCGGGGCCTCTTGAGCACAACCTGATCCCCTTCCTCAGCCTCCGGACATCTCCCATATCCCGGAGGAGAAGGCAGACCTCCTCTGCCAGAGAAGCCTGGGGTCAGCCCGCACCCTGGCCACAGGTGCCAACAGTTTATGGACAGCTGGCAACAGCTCCAGAGCAGAGCCCAGAAGTGGTATGGACACCCTTTGGGTCCATTTCTTCACTCCTGCCCCCCTTCAGCAATCAAGTCCCATGCATCTCCTTGACTCCTTGTTTTAGGGTACAAAAGAGACCTTCAGGACAGACAATGTAAAGAAAACATCGATCAAGTCTTAAAAGAGACCACGACCACACAATGACCCAGACACATCATACGTGAAACAAATCCAGGGAGACTCATATGTGTGTAAGAAAGAGGCCTACTGGCGATATCTAAAAAAGATGGAAATAGAGTTACCATATGACCCAGCACCCCCCCCACCCTTACTGGGCAAGAAACAAACCAAGATCAGACATCTGTGCTCCAATGTTCATTGTGTCACAGTTCACAATTGCAAGGAATTGGAAACAACCCAAATTTCCATCACCTGACAATTGGATTAAAAACCTGGGGTACCTCTACCAGTGGGGATCAACGATGTAATGTTACACCGGAAGTTCTCGGCGTCCCAGCATGGGTCTCTGGGCTTCCTGACTCAGAAGCGCAGTAGCCGGCACAGTGGGAAGGTGAAGAGCTTCCCCAAGGATGACGCCTCCAAGCCGGTCCACCTGACGGCCTTCCTGTGCTACAAGGCCGGCATGACCCACATTGTGCGCGAGGTCAACAGGCCAGGCTCCAAGGTGATCAAGAAGGAAGTGGTGGAGGCCGTGACCATCATTGAGACCCCTCCCATGGTGGTGGTGGGCATCGTGGGCTATGTGGAGACACCTCGCGGCCTCCGGACCTTCAAGACGGTCTTTGCGGAACACATCAGTGACGACGAGTGAAAGCCGCGGTTCTACAAGAACTGGCACTAGTCGAAGAAGAAGGCTTTCACCAAGTACTGCAAGAAGTGGCAGGATGACAAGGGTAAGAAGCAGCTCGAGAAAGACTTTAGCAGCATGAAGAAGTCCTGCCCGGTCATGCGCGCCATCGCCCACACCCAGACGCGCCTGCTCCCCCTGCGCCAGGAGAAGGCGCAACTGACGGTGATGCAGGTGAACGGGGGCTCTGTGCCTGAGAAGCTGGACTGGGCCAGAGAGAAGCTGGTGCCAGTGAACCAGGTGTTCGGGCAGGATGAAATGATCGACATCACGGGGGTGACCAAGGGCAAAGGCTACAAAGGGGTCACCAGTTGTTGGCACACCAAGAAGATGCCCCGAAAGACCCACCGAGGGTTGCGCAAGGTGGCTTGTATCGGGGCCTGGCATCCTGCCCGTGTGGCCTTCTCGATGGCCCGCGGTGGGCAGAAAGGCTACCACCACTGCACAGAGATCAACAAGAAGATCTATAAGATTGGCCAGGGCTACCTCGTCAAGGACGAAAAGCTTATCAAGAACAACCCCTCCACCGACTACGATCTCTCTGACAAGAGCATCAACCCCCTGGCGACTTTGTCCACTACGGGAAATGATCAATGACTTTGTCATGCTGAAGGGCGGCATGGTGGGCACCAAGAAGCGAGTGCTCACTCTGCACAAGTCCCTGCTGGTGCAGACCAAGCGCCGTGCCCTGGAGAAGATCGACCTCAAGTTCATCGACACCACCTCCAAGTTGGGCCATGGCCGTTTCCAGACCGTGGAAGAGAAAAAAGCTTTCATGGGACCACTCAAGAAAGACCGGATTGCCAAGGAGGAAGGCGCATAACAGATGGTACAGCTGGTGGGACCAGAATAAAGACTTCTTTTTCAGTGGGGGGAAAAAACTGTGGTACATACATATAATGGAGTACTACGCATCGCTAAAAAGTAGTGATGAAAATTTGAAGCACATCACTGCATGGGAAGAACGGGAGGAAAGCATGCTAAGCGAAGTAAACCAAGCAAAAAAGGACAAGTACACATTGAGTCCACGGAGGTAAGCTTTAAAAAAAATGCAAAAGGGACATAGGGGAAAAGCTACTGTATGAACATTCCTGTGGTGAGGACCAGGTAATATGGCAGGGACCTGACCAAATTCAGGGATACACATGGTAGACAGATAAAAAAGAGTTGGGGAAAGGAAAAAAATAATAATAATAAATAAATGGGTAGCGGGGTCACAGGGCACTAACCCGCCCAAGGGTGCCACCGTGAACCCGTATATCTCCGATCTCCCTGCCTCTGTGCCTTTGCCTGTGCTCACCCTTTCTCTACTTGGCTCGGTCCTACACCTGTTCTTTTGTGTCTGGCTTATGTCATTACCAGCAGCCCTGCTGGCGTAGTGGTTATGAATTGGACTGTGATCTGCAAGACCGGCAGTTCAAGTCCACCAGCTGTGCCTTGTGAGAAAGATGAAGCTTTCTATGTCTGTAAAAGAGTTGCCATCCCCGGAACCCGTGGGGGCAGTTCCACTCTGCCCTTTAGGGTTACCATTAGTCAGAGTTGACTGGATGGCAGTGAGTTGGGAATTTTATTTATTTCATTCCCAGCATGTCTTTTCAAGGTTCATTTGTGACCTGACATTTATCCCCCTATTTTAATGAAAGGACACCACTCCGTTCTAGAACTCGAACTCATTGACTTGGTCCGTCCATCTGTCCACGGACTCAAAGGCGGCTTCCACCTTTGGCTGTCGTAACTATAATGCAGTGATGTCCATAATTTAAAAGAAAACGTTTTGACATGATGTTTTTAGGGGACACAGTGAGACCAGAGCATTTGTCCCTGCCGGTGAGGGGACTGGAGGTCAATCCTTTTTTTTCCTTCTTTTTTAAGTGTCTCTATTCCCATCTACAAAAGATGGGCCCCAATCAGGACTGTATATGGTTTCTCTCCTTGAAACAAAAAAATCCATTGTTGTGCCCATTACATAGAGGGGGGAACGAAGCTTACAAGCTAGTGCCCAGAACCAACACCCACAAGGCTGGTGGCTGGAGGAGGTCTGTGTGCCCACTGTGGCTGCAGGAGGGACAGCGCGGCCTGCAGAGGGGCCACAGGGCCTCAGAGACCTTCCAGGCGAGGCTACAGGAACTGCAGAAGCTCTGGGGCGAGCTGAGGGCCAACTGTAGGAGGAAAGAGACCACGCTCCAGGAGGCCTGCAAGGTAGGACTGTGCATGCCCTGGGCCAGGTTGGATGGAACCCCAGGTTGCCCAGTGCCCACTGCTCACCCCACGTCCTGCCCCAGGCCCTGTATACGGGGGAGCATCTGGGAGCTGGAGAGCTGGCTGCATCCTGTGGAGGGGGAGCTGCGAGTCCCTGGCAGTGGATAGGACCGTCCTGGGGTGGATGAGCTCCAACTGGGGGCAAACCAGACTCGTTTCAAACACCAGCTCTGTCTCCTCTAAGGGCCCGTGTACAACTGCGACAACACAACATTGGGTCCTGCTGGGTCCCCATTAGCATCTGGGAGGAAGGCTATTTATTACAGGGAATCCTACCTTTGTCCCTTGGTGTTAATTGCAGACTCACTGGGTGACAGATTGTATCTGACACGCACCACATTTGCCGCGGCAAACACCAACACTTTGTCAAACTCCATTTGGTATTGCTCCATCCCTCCATTATTCTCCCTAATGACAAAAATAATTAACATATTCATATAAAAGTACAGGATGAGGAAAGCTTTAATTTATGCATCCAGTTCAGGGTCATCCCTCTTATCAATATATGACAATCTAATGAGGCTTAATTAAAAAGTAGCAGTGAAGCAATTTAGGAAACTGAGGGATTGTCACGAGTCCTGGTTGTGACAGCATGTTTTGTGCACCATGGAAGATAACAGATTTGTCTTCTGTGGTATCTCATATCCATCATCCCCAAACTACCTGCTCTTAGGGGTAGAGAGAGCGAGCTTGCCTTTGAAAAAATTGCCTGGGTTTGGTAGCTGCTCACAGGATGGCAGGTGTAATGTATTATGAGAACTTAACAAGGCTCTGAGAAGATGGCTATTGGAAGGTCTGGGTGGAGGGCAAAGTCATGGCCCTGAAGGATTCAGGACCCAGAAGTCAAGTCAGAATTGGATGCCAGAGACTTTCTCAATCCAGCCCTCTTTGCCCCTCCCCTAAGGCCAATACATTTCTAAGGGTTATGGATTCTACTTCAGAATCTTTCTCAAACCCAGGGCCCTCTTCACCATTATTATCTACACATGGTCACCTCTTGCCTTATAAATAAAAATATGGGTTTATTGTAAGTCTGGGTCTGTTAGGTTTCTCGGGTGGGAAATGTCTCGGTCCTTGGCTACACACTGGAAAGAAATTCACACCAAAGCCTGGTTGGTAATCTGAGTGGGTTTACATACATGAGAGAAGAAGGTTCCGGCATTACACTAAACTGAACACGGGCACACTCATGACACTGCACACCCAGCCCTGCTGAGTGGAAGGCAGAGAAGCAGCTGAAGGGAAGGGGCGGTGGTCTCCAGATTCCAGCCTTTTAAGGGCTTTCAGCTGTTAGGCGTCAATTAAGGTCTCCTGGCTTGGGCTTAACCCATATTGGCTTCCAACCTCCCGTAGGGGGCCCCCTAAGCATGGAGAGGAACAACCCCTTGTCTTGCTACATTGAGATGGAACTAGCACCTTTAGACAGCCTGTGTGGTTCACCAGGAGACACGGGCCCCAGTGTTCCCTGTGACCACCTTAAACCTTAAACTACTGTTGGAGTTTATATTACCTGTGTGGGTCTGTGTGCATGGGACGTTTCCATGCCAGAGACCTGAAGTTACACAAATAGGCATCCAGAATAGAACTCATACAGGCTCTAATAAGATGCTCAGATGCTACTCGCTAGGATGAGAATTCAACGAAGTGTGTGAGCAGTTCAGATCTTGTAAGGGAGAACAGGTCAGTAGGGTATCCAGAGAAGAGAGCAAAGGTCAGGGGAAAGGGAGGGGGCCCACAGACATCTGTGCTCTGTGTTTGGCCACAAGACAAGAAACCGGTCTCCTTGCCAAAGAAAGCAGAACAGCAAGTCCCTCAGAACTACGACATTTTTAAACATGACCTATACAACACTCGGCTCTGGGAGGCGCCTTGGAAAACCATAAAAGCCCTAAAAGAGGGGCAAGGAGGAAGCCCAAGTCTTTGATTTTCCCTGCTGTGCTTTCAGTGTTGAAATGTCTGTGCACGGAGCCTTTGAAATTTCAGAATCAGAGAGTGGATTCACAAGCCAAGCTCCTGCTTTATTCTTCAATGCATTTTGGCCCAGCTTCTCCTTGGTGAGACATGTAACAGAAATTCTGGACTTAGGAGCCACTTGGTCCTTGGACACTAGGAGATTTCAGTGGAATCTGAAACAGGGCTCTAACCACCAGCTGGACTGGCCTAGGAAGCCCAAGTGTTCAGTCTCCCAAATACCAACCTCCCGTTGCTCTTCATCTGCCTCCACCTTGTTCAGCTTTAGTGTTGTCCGTGGAAGCGTTTGACACCCATCTGATGCTTCGGAACCCAGAAAGGAGGAAAGGTAAAACTGGGATTCAAATGAAACAGACTTAAGCAGGACCATAGCCAATATGTGCACAGGGCTCCTCGCAGCATTTGTCACCTTCATTTCCCTCTTCGGACTCAGACGTGGCAAGGTTCAGAAACAAGCTTTACCAGAAAGAACAGCTGTGAACCCAGCCTGCTTCCAAGTGAGAAAAAGCCCTTTACACATGAGTTCCTGAGGTCAGCCCAGCCCTGTGCGTCCCCACCACTCCCAGAGTCCCCGGCTCTCTGGCGAAGCATTAAAGCAAGTGGAAGCAGAGATTTGCTCAGAATAAAAAATCATTTTTCACAATAGCACGGCACGTTCTGGATGGCAATCACGGCTGCAGAAACCATATCCATCATCCAGCCATAATGTTGGCGCCTCAGTGACCACGCACATACATTGTGTGGGAGACTCAGAGCCTATTCCATTTGTGGTCAATTGTTTCCTCCCTCTCCATACTTTGCACTTAGGAGACATGCTCTCTGGAGGTGGTTGAGGCTTGTCTTGTCACCAATAATCATCTCCTACGCCTTCCTTTACAGTCACTAATTTGATGTGCTCACTCAAAGAAATGCCAATAATATGAGGTTTCAGAGGAGAGCTCCTAGAGCTCCCCCAGACAACAAGGAGACCGAGTGTCACCGTCATTATCCTGAGCTGGGAGGGGGCACTAGTGTTCCGGAAGCTGGGGATCCGTCACTGCCTGCCCACCGCACAGACAGAGCAGGTGCTGGTTATAATTGCTTCTAGACGTCCTGCCATGCTGAGTTGAAAGTCAAACCAATAAACGCTGCCCGACTACAATAAAACTGGAGTACACAGACATTTCTGCATCATTGCTGGGTGAAAATATACTGAGTGGAGTTGGATGAGATGGCAGCAAGTGCCTAAGGAGGGGATGCTGTGGGAACACCAACAAGATGACTGTCAGTCGCCGTTTCCTCTTCTCGTCTGCTTCCCCCCCCCCCTATTTTCAGGACAAAAAGACATGACAAATATGTAAGGAAACAAATTTGTTCATTTTTAGAGGAGTGTCCCACCCCACCCCACCCCACTCCCATCCACCTCTGGCCTCCTTTGAGCAAGTCAGTAGAACTTTTTTTTTTTTTTTTTTAACCTGGCTTCTACTATGGCAATTTCCGGAGTTCCTATGTGGCTGTGTTTAAAAGTCGCCTTTGGGATCCAGAGCACAATCCTTGTCACAAAGGCATTCTCCCAGTCCCAAATAGCAATGCGACCTCATTTCAGAAGGTTGTTCTTGTTTCTGTAGACCCAGAAAGGAGTTCAAGCTGTTGATCTTGTCCATGGTGGTCGAGTCAGCCACTCATGGGAACCTCATGGGAAGCGGAGCAAACTAAGCCAGTCGGTGCTATCACCAGGGCTGGGAGGGAAAGCCAACTGTGGCGGGCCATAGGTCGATGTGTGGATGGAGATAATCAGGTCTTTTGTCCTTATTCTATTTCAGTCTGGAAACATCACTGAAGCCTGCTCAGTGTCATAGCAACACACAAACTTTGACTGACAGTCTGGGGCACATTGGCTGCAAATCGAACCCGGGTCTTCCCGGTGAAAGACGATGAGAGATCTACCACTGCAGCACCGTGGCCCTCACCTCAAACCAGGGCAGTCATTTCCCACAGATCTACCAGAGTTCAAACCAGACCACAATGCAGGATGACTGAGATTGCCACCAGAATCTGATACTGATGCAGAAAAAAACCTAACTACCATTTTATTGACTCCCACTCATACCGGCCCAATAGGACAAAGAACTGCCCCTTTGGGGTTTTGAAACTTTAAATCCTTACAGTAGCGGTTCTCAACCTGTGGGTCGCGACCCCTCTGGGGATCAAATAACCCTTTCACAGGGGTCAACCAATTCATAACAATAGCAAAATTACAGTTATGAAGTAGCAATGAAAATAATTTTATGGTTGCAGGGGTCCACAACATGAAATGTATTAAAGTGTGGGGGCATTATGAAGGTTGAGAACCACTGCCTTACAGAAATAGACAACCTCATATTTCTCCCACGGACGGGCTAGTCAGTTCAAACCCCCGACCTTGCGATTAGCAGCTTAATGCACAGTCCACTACACCACCTGGGCTCCTAATGCTATAATAAGAGATACTATTGTTAGATCTATCCTGGGAGAGATATACCTCAGGCCTTGGCTTCGCGCGAGAAAGAATTCACTTCGAAGCCTGGATTGTGATCCAAGTGAGTTTTTTGAGAGAAGAAGTTTCAGGTTTACACAGGCACCTCAGGGCCCCTCACGGGGCACAGCCTACCTAGAAGCTGCTGGAGAGAAAGTCACTCAGTGGGCTCCGGGATCCTGCCTTTTTTCTTTTTTTAAAAATCGTTTTATTAGGGGCTCATACAACTCTTATCACAATCCATATATACATCAATTGTGTAAAGCCCATTTGTACATTCATTGCCCTCGTTATTCTCAAAACATTTGCTCTCCACTTAAGCCCCTGGCATCAAGTCCTCATTTTTCCCCTCCCTCCCCGCTACCCCATCCATCAAGAAACCTTGGTAATTTGTGAGTGGTGATACTGAGAGGGTTGTGGGAGGGTGGATTGGAAAGAGGGAACTGATTACAAGTATCTACATGTGACCTCCTCACTGGGGGACGGACAACAGAAAAGTGGGCGAAGGGAGACATCGGAGCGGGCAAGATCCTGCCTTTTCAATTCCTCCACAGGGAGGCATGGTTGACGGTCATGGTCAACCCCAATGGCTGGATTGAATTCACCTGGCCCAGATGGGCCAATACAGGTGTAATGCCCACCTAGGTGTACCATCCCTTCCTGGCCGGAAGTTTGAACCTGAGCATATGTAATGGATGACCCAGTCCCTATGCTAAACCACCTAATAGTATTTGCAAGATGCCAAGCACCGTTCTAAGCTTTTTGTGTATAATAATTCAATTATTCCACTTAACAAGCCTATGTGTGGACTCTATTCTGGCCTCATTTTACAGATGAAAAATCAGTGGCACAGGATGATAAAGTCATGAGCCTAGGACCACACAGTGAGGAAGTGGGAAGGAGAGATTTGGACCCAGGCTGCAGAGCCCATGCCTTGGGTGCCTACAGCTGCCATGTAGGACACAGAAAAGCATGGAGCAGACTCGGCGTAAGACATTAGGGATTTGGGAGGACTGTAGCATGAATGTATGTGCTATGACTTCATGAGAGTAGCTGCTACTCAGATCCAGAAGAGAATACAAGCCTTTTGCAAAAATTATATTTGCCAAGAGAGGGTGGAAAACTGCATCTTGTGTGAAATCCCCCCAACCTGCACATGTGCATAGCTATTTCAGAAGGTTCCAAACAATGTGTGCTGTGCGGCAAACCAAACTGAGCTCAGGGGGAGCTGGTCTGTGGGTTATGTTAGCCAGAAAGTGAACAGTTTGAACTCACCAGTCACTATTCCAAGGTAGAAAGAGGAGGCTTTCTGCTCTCATGGACTTACAGTCTTCGAAGTGGCAGGGAGCATTTCAATGCGTCCTATGATTAGGATCTCCGAGGGTGAGGGTGGAGTTGTTTGAGACCTGTCTTCAGGCCATTTCCCAGAAGGGCTTCCTGCAGTGCTTCTGCCTTTAGGAATATCTGATGACCTTGAGGGCAGCAAAGTCCTAAACACACTCGGGCAGTGGTTCTCAACCTTCCTAATACAGCTCCTCTTGTTGTGGTGATGCCCCCTCCCCCACCATTAAATGATTTTCTTGCTACTTCATCACTGTAATTTTGCTACAGTCATGAATTGGGTGAGCACTGTGAAAGGGTCATATGACTCCCAAAGGGGTCGCAACCCACAGGTTGAGAACCACTGCACTAAGTGTTCCCCTCCCAGGCAGCCCTACCAGTGTCTGGTGTGCATAGTTCTGTGAGGTGAGAGAAATGGACTTAGTGTCTGCTTCTGGTGACAGTTGATGTGGGTGGGCTTTCTCCCTATGTCAAATCCCTCTGGAGCCATTTGTCACCACAACAGAGGGAGCCATGCACAAAAAAGCAAGAAGAGGATGCAGCACAGCAGGACAGCAAGCAGAACAATGATTGAATAAGCACAATTCACTTCAATCATGAATCGGGTGCCCTTGAGATGTGAGGAAGACCCCAGTCTAGTGACATTAGATCAGGTTTAGGGATTGAGTGAAGGGACCCCTCTTGGCTCCCCTCAGCCCCTATTTTGCTTTCCCATTGACCCTGACCCTTGCATCGTGATTGGTCCTTATTCCAGCATGATGGTTGGTTTCATAACCACGGCATATGAGAATGTGTTAGTCGATAGGTTATACAGGCACAGCCTCTGGAATGGGTAAGTGAGGAGGCGATTTGGGCTCGCTCATGCAGACCTCTAGTTGTCCTTGACATGACTGGTAGAATGGATCATGTGAAGTGATTTGAGATCGGCGTTGAGATCTGATAGGTCATGCAGACTTCTAGCTGATCCTGGCAGTACCCTATTTTAAGGAATCAGAATGCTTGGCGTTTAAGTCGTATTTGAGCTTAAATTTTGAGCAATAGGCTGTGGCTCACAGTGAGAGTCTATGTGGAGACCCTACATCCATTTTGAGGGGCCACTGATTCAGCCGCCATTGAGTTCTTTCCTACTGCTGACTGGCGGTGGAAAGCTTGTCCCTCAGGCAGTGTGCTTGCGTCCACTCCCCGGGCCAGACTCAACAATATACGGTAGTGTGCACATCCCAATGAAGGTCCCGCTCATGCTCTCACAGGCCCTCCTGAAACTCCATGAATTGATCTGTCTTCAGTCACAATTTTGTGACAAAGTTGTTTGTTTTCTATGTCTTATTTAAGTTTTCAGGTGCCCAGGTGGTAATGCTGGATAGTGTTGGACTATTAAGAACAAGGTCAGTGGTTCAAAGCCACTAGTCATTCCACAGGAAAAAGATGAGGTTATTGCTTCCTGTAAAGGTAGCAACTTCAGGATCCCTACACAGAGTCAGTATGAGTCAGTGTCATTTTATTTAAGTAACTGTGGCTTTGGGTCCTTCTGACACCATTGTGGCCTCATGCGGATGCTCTCCTTCATCCAGAACAATAGCTTGTGCCTTTCTCTTGTGTAAAACTTAGCAAAGGAGTTACTAATAAAATATAGTTGAATTGGGGGCCTTTCCCTCTAAAATCAAAGTAAATACATAAATAGAAACGAGACTATGGTACTAACAACCAGTTGGAGAGTTGAGAGAGATGAACTCTCAATCCTGATAGAAACACATTGTGACTGAGAACCTGCTCAAGGTCATACACAGCCTATGAGGTTGAGCCTATGTGTTGGGGAGTAATTGTGTACATAAAGTTAACAATTTATCTTTCTAAAAATTCTGTCTAAAACTTACTTTAAATAATAAGTTTTCCCCTGGGCTAGGTAAAGTTCAGGGAGTTTAACCCCCTAGTATCCACCCCCTCTCAGCATTCATCATGTTAGGCCAGAGGAGGCAAATCACACCCACTACCCAGGGAGCACTGCTTCCAAAAGCACATTGCCTGTGCCGGGGCAGAGGGGAGGTACCCGGACTAGAAATGCTGACAGAGTGGAACCAGAGAGCTCAGCCCCCAGCTTCCCGAGGGAGCAGCTGTGATGGTTCACTTCTGGATGAATATGTTTAAGCAAAGGCCAAGGGCATGACTTGGGCAGCACAAAAAGCAGATATGCAGAGGTTGTTCACTGCATTCCAGAAGTTCACACACTCTCTGGAGGCTCCTTGGCTCAATGGCAGGAAGTCATTGGTGGCTTCCACCTTCAATCCCAAAAGGTCACTGCCGTCCAGTGGATTCCAACCACAGTGACCCTATATGGAGTGTTCAAGACTGTAAATCTTCATGGGAGCCAGCAGTCTCATTATCCCCCTTGGGACAGGGAGCTAGCAGCCCGTTTTGCCACCAGGGCTCCTTCCTCTCTAATTCTGGATCCAGTCCCTCCGAATATCCTGCCCTGCCCTTGTCTAGGCTTCTTAAATGCGTTCCACGCTGCTTATGTTAGTCTGGGTGCATTCGAGAAACAAATCCACAGAAACACTTATGTATAAGAGAGTTGTATGTAAAGGGTGAGTAGACATCAAGAAAACGTGCTCGCATGTGCTTATGCACCTGCTTTGTCTTCAGCGATCATGTCAGGGTAGGCTGGTGTGCTTTTTCCATGTGGGCTTTGTTGTTTCTTAGCTAGATGGCCCCCTGTTTATCTTCAGCCTTTAAGACCCCAGACACTATATCCTTTGATAGCCGGGCACCATGGTGCTTAACTACTACACCACCAGGGTTCGTTAGCATGTGACTTACCTCCTGTCATTCACACTAGATGCTCAAAGTAGCAGGGACCAAGTTTCTCCTTTGTGGCCACACCAGGTACTGACAGAACCAAGAACAGAGACACAGCTATATATCTTGACTATCATTTGCATATTATATGCCAGGAATCCCTAGGAAGTGTCTTGGAATTGTTCTACTCTGGTTCAAATTTCACACACCCTCCCAGTTTCCATACTGACTCTGCCAAACCCCTAGAAACTGATTTGCACCTCCTATCAACTTGGGGAAAAGACCCTATGCCAGATATAGAAGTGGACATACTTGGTACCCAGAAAACCTCTTCAGTGTTTTGAGGGCAGCTCAGCAAACACCCTATGTCAGACATAGAAGTGGACATACTTGGTACCCAGAAAAACTGCTCAGTGTTTTGAGGGCGGCTCAGCAAACAAAATGGGCACAGTGAATAAGCATTCAGCTGCTAACACAACGGTCAACTCTGTAGTGGTTCTGAAAGAGAAGGACATAGTAGTTGGCTCCCCAAAAGAGTTACAAACTTGGAAACCCTATGGGTATTTGTATAGGGTCGCTATGTGTTCCAATTGAGATGATTGTCATAGGTTGGGTTTGGTTTAACCCGTCTTACTGAGGAGAATCCTTCTTTACACGCGATCAGTTACATTAGAGGAAAAAGACATGCCTGTCCCAGAACAATCCAAGGACTGGTAAAGGCAACACCCACAAAGACACTCCCTCTGCCTGCCTAACTCTAAAATGCTGCCCATAAAACACTCTGCCTGGTAATATCTGGGCAGCACACTGGGGAGGTGCAGCAAATGTGTGTTGAATGTATGAGGCCATTTCATAGTTTGGCTGCACGATCAGGGTGTCTGTCATAAAGCCGATCTCTTTGACTCCACTTCTCAGCAGAGATGAACACAAGCTTCCCGTTTTTTTCTCGGCAATGTCCTTGTCAAATAAAAATTCCTTGTAGATCAGTAACTTGCCACAGAGCAAAAGATATGGGAAGAGGCTCATTTTTCTCCTGGCTATGAAATAGAATGGCAAGCCCCTCCCTCCAACACACACACACACACGCACGCACGCACACACACGCGCGCACACACACCCCTGCCTTACAACTACATTCGGTTGATTAGCAAACAAAGCTCTAAAACCCAAATATGTGTTTTTCTTCTCCAGAGGAATGACGGACTTACATACCCTGCATTGTCTTTTTTTAATGGAATTGCCCCAGTTCTCCTCACCTTTCCTTAGATAGTGCAGTGAACTATTAGATGACTGCAGGTATTGAAAACTAGTACTGATTTCCAGTTTGTGTCACCTTTGGCTTTGAGCACCCTCCACTTTTCTAGTAAGCTTTCCATTGCTTTGGGGAAATGTTCTCTCTCTGAATTTATTATGTGAGGGGGGTAGGGTAATAATCAATGTGCCTATGGAGGACTACCCTTCATGACCTAAACTCATTAAGGGGCAGTGCCTGATGGAGCATCAGGTTGGAGGAAGGCTTATTAACAACCTGTATTAAAGAGATGACACAATTTTGCAGAAAATGAGAAGGACTTGTTTCACTTGCTGATGAAGATGAAGGATTAAAGCCTTCAGTTTGGATTATGACTCAAGGTAAAGAAAGCCCAGACCCTCACAACTGGACCTATTGATAACATCATGATAAATGGAGGAAAGATCGAAATTGTCAAGGATTTTGTCTTGCTTGAATCCACAATCAATTCTCATGGAAGCAGCAGAGAAGAGAACAAATGATACATTTCACTAGTCAAATCTGCTACACGAGACCTCTTTAAAGTGTTGAAAAGCAAGAGATTACTTTGAGGACTGGGGCGGGTTGACCCAGGCCATGGTATTTTCAACTGTCTCATATTCATGTGAAAGTTGAACACTGAATAAGGAAGACCAAAGAAGAATAGACATATTTGATTAATAGTGATGTAAAAGAGTAATGAATGTACCATGGACTGCCAAAAGAACAAACCCATCTAACTTGGATGAAGTACAGCCAGAATGTTCCTCAGGGCAAGGATAAGGAGACTTCGCCTTAACTTTGACATGTTGTCTGGAGTGATCAGTCCCTGGAACAGGACATCGTGTTCTGGAAAGTAGAGGGACAATGGAAAAGAGGAAGGCCCTCAACAAATGGGATTGACACAGTGGCTGCAACAATGGGCTCAAAACTTAAGAACAACTGTGAGAATGGTACAGTACCGGGCAGTGTATGATTATGTTGTATGTATGGTCACAATGAAACCAAACCCTCCCTATGACACTGAACAACAACAACAACAACAACAACAACCTAACTGAATCCTCTGGGAGGACTCTTGAATGTGAGAAAAATGGAACGAAGCCAGCGGAAGGATTGGAGGGTGTCTTAAGTTCCTGTCTTAATCTCCTTAACCAAAAATTATCCAACAAGTCAGTAGCCTTAAAACACTTTTCCCCCTGCTTTGGAGCTTACAGGTTCAAATTGGGGTGTGACTCTAGGTCAGAGTCCTTCTTTGTGGATACCAGAAAGTTCCTTGGCATTCCTCGCTATCTTTCTCCCCGTACTGTGTGTTACTGGGTCTATCCTGGCCTTTAACTCAAAAGTGTTTAGGTTTAGGCTCAAGCCTATTCTCATATGGCCTCATATTTTTAACATTTTATTAGGGGCTCATACAACTCTTATCACAATCCATACATATACATACATCAATTGTATAAAGCACATCCGCACATTCCCTACCCCAATCATTCTCAAAGCATTTGCTCTCCACTTAAGCCGTTTGCATCAGGTCCTCTTTTTTTTCCCTCTTCCTCCCTGATCCCCCCTCCCTCATGTACCCTTGGTAATTTATACATTGTTATTTTGTCATATCTTGCCCTATCCCGAGTCTTCCTTCCCCCCCTTCTCTGCTGTCCATCTCCCAGGGAGGAGGTCACATGTGGATCCTCATAATCAGTTCCCCCTTTCCAACCCACTCACCCTCCACTCTCCCAGCATCGACCCTCTGACTGACCCATCTCCTCTTCTAAACCCCTCTATGAGGGGATCTCCAGTGGCCATACGGCCTCATTTATATTACAAAAGAACTCCCTTCTTTTCAAACAGGATCATGTCCACCAAGGCTCAAATTTCTCACATATTTTGAGGGGGCTACAGATCAGTCCATAATGGTTCTTTGGGTAGCTGTAACAAATGGCTACCAATCGAGTGACTTAAACAGCAGGCATTTGTTTTCTCACTTTTCTGAAGGGCAAAGGGTTAAAATTAAGGTGTGGGCAAGATTCATTCCTTCTGAGAGCTCTGAAGCAGAATCAAAGTAGCCTATCTCTGCTTCTGATCACTGCTGCTAATCCTTGATATTTCTTGGCTTATAGATGTACTGATCCAATCTCTGCCGGTGTCTTCACACGGGGTCTCTGTGTGCCCACTCCTCTTCTTATAAGAACACACCAATCAATCCATGTAGCATCCATCTGAAATCTAAACCCAGAAAGATGGAGCTCTTGAAATCCTTAAGTAAGCACATCTGCCAAGACCTCCTCTCCAAGTAAGGCCATAGCCTCAGCTTCCATGTGAACATGAATGGGTGTGTGTGAATGTGATTTAATGTACTACAGAAGGCACGCTTTGGCCTCAGGAGGAGTGTTTCGCCAGTACCTGCTTCACAGCCCTGAGATTGCCCAGGCATTTGCCACATTTTCTTGTCTTCCCACTATTTATCCACCATTAGGCCTTTTTCCCTAAGTTAGTCAAGCGTCAGTTTCTGTCTCTTGTGATCATGACCCTCCCTCCCACCCAGGTCACAAATTTAAACTGATACAGGCAGTTTCTTTAATGAGCACTATGTTATCCTGACTAGCAAGCATTGCTAAGGAGGGAGGATGAATCAGTGAGAACCCGCTTGCTTCATCTAGCTTCGGGGCAGTCCACAGAGGATTGATCCCTGAGCCACTAACGAATTTTGCAACTGTCACAGAACAATGCAAATAAGTAAGATCCACATCTGCTGAACACCATCATGAGGTCAAACTGTGTGTAAATAAATGCCTGTTTCAAGGAGTGAGTAAATCCTAAGGTAAGGAGTGACAGGGCTTTGTTGGCATAAACCCAGCAAGGCATTATGGGTCGGATATTAATGAACTCATGCTCCTGGGCCTCACAGAGCCCCAGCTCAACTACTTCAGCTTTGACAAACTGAACTCAGGGTACCCGGAGAGAGTACTACCATTTTGATGAACAGGGTTGGTTGGGGATGATGCTTCCTAACGTGCATTTTAATACAAATTTGATGCTTCATCTGAGCAATGTGGAAAGAGCATTCAGATAAAAGAGAGGGCCAAACATCAAGTGACCAGAGGATGAAACTTCTATCTAATCTGTGCCCACTGGAATTGCTTCGTGGGAAGGTATTTTTTGGTGGTGTGGGGTTGTTCCCCTACCCTGCTCCAAGCCTTCCTCCTCATGCCCACCCACACCCCAGCATATATCCTACTGGGAGAATGTCTCTGAAGAATGAAGTTTTAATAAATGAAGCTTTAATGAGCCTGATAGTCTGCCTAAGACCCCTTCAAACTGTAGTCTTTCATTTGTATTCTTCCATCCTTTCTGAAGAAATGAAACTGATGGCAGGTAGTATGTTTCTTTTCCAGGATGAGCTGATAGAGCCTATCGCTGCTGCAGTGGGAGGTGAAACATTAAACCCATCTCAACCAACCCAGTCTTCATTTGCACTGCATGCCCTCTCTGAGCTCCAACTGCATGCTTCATTTGAGGATGACAAAGCCTCTATTGACTGAGAAGATGCGCAGACATATGAACTAATCAATGCTCCCCCTGTCCCCGGGGGGGGGGGTGAAATTCTCCCAACATGACCCACCAGCTTCCCTGGAAATTCCTGTCTTAACTCAGGCACTTAATATCATTGGTGTCTCTGCTTCCTTCCTTCTTGCACAGCCCCCAGGCATTAACTGTCATCCTTCCTCTCCCTAAAATATACTTTGAATCTATTCACTTCATGCCATCCCTACTGCCCCAAGGTGTGTCTTGCATTGACTATGAAACTAGATTCTGTATCCACTTTCCAGGGCTGTCAAAGCAAAGCATCGTAAATCAGGTGGCTTTTAAGAACAGTCCACCACCTGTCTATCACTTCGTGGTGCAGTGGTAGGTAGAGTTTTGCTGTGAAATTGGAAGCCGTGCCACCGATATGACAAAACCCAGAAGGGTCAGCAATGATGGGCAGGCTTCAGTGGAACCTCGAGCCCTATAGTGCTCAACCTTCCTTTAATACAATTCCTCATGTTGTGGTGACCCCCAAACATAAAATCATTTTCCTTGCTACTTCATAACTGTAATTTTGCTACTGCCATGAATCGGGTGACTCGTGTTAAAAGGTCGCTGGACCCCAAAAGGGGTCACAACCCACAGATTGAGAACCACTGCTCTAACCTAAGGCAGACTAGGAAAAAAGACCTGGTGATCTACATCCAAATATTAACAAATGAAAGCCTTATGGGTCACAACAAAATATGGTCCTATAGAGTGCTGGAAGATGAGCTACTGACCTGCACACAACAGCTACAAAAATAGACTCAAACACACCAACAAAGGCCTGCAGAACTCCAAAGCCCTAACAAACCCACTGTCCTCAAGTCCATGCCAACTCATAGCGGCCCTATAGGACAGGGGCGAACTGTGTATTAGTCTGGGTATGCTAGAGAAAACTCGAGGGAGACTCCTGTGTATGACAGAGAGTTGGTGATTTTTAAAAATCATTTCCCTATTATTTAATCATTATATTAGGGATTCATACAACTCTTATCACAATCCATCCATCCATCCATTATAAAGCACATTTATACATTCATTGCCCTCATCATTGTCAAAACATTTGCTCTCCACATAAGCCCCTGGCACCTGCTCCTCGTTTTTCTCCTCACTCCACGCTCCCCCCTCCTTATGAACCCTTGATAATTTTATTGGGGGCTCATACAACTCTTATCACAGTCATTCCATCCATCCATCCATCCATCCATCCATCCATCCATCCATCCATCCATCCATCCATCCATCCACCCATTGTATGTCAAGTACATTTGTACATGTGTTGCCCTCATCATTCTCAAAACATTTGCTTTCTACTTGAGCCCTTGGTATCAGCTCCTCATTTCCCCACTTCCATCCTCCCCCCCTCCCTCATAAATCCTTGATAATATATAAATTATTTTGTCATCTCTTACACATCTAACATCTCACTTCCCCCACTTTTCTGTTGTCCGTCCCCCAGGGCAGAGGTTTTATGTAGATCCTTGTAATCGCTTCACCCTTTCTACCCCACCTTCCCTCCACCCTCCTGGTATTGCCACTCTCACCACTGGTCGTGAAGGGATCATCTGTCGTGGATTCCCTGTGTTTCCAGCTCCTGTCTGTAACAGAGTACATGTTCTGGTCTAATTCTACCTTATAAATCCAGAGAGAGAGTTTTATATCAAACAGTAATTGTACATTAAACAAACGTCCCAGCCCAGTGCAGATCAAATCCACCAATCTATAAATTCCTTTTAAGACCCATAAAACATGTGCAGTGATGCTGAATGCAGGATAATCACAGGCCAATGGGTGGAAAGTCTTGTGGATCCAGTGACATTGTAAGCATCTCAGTGCTGGCAGCGATCTCTCTGAGGCTTCTTTGGCTTCAGAGGTCTGGTCGCATCCATTTGGCTTGCCTTCTGCAATGTCTCCCAAGGAGTAGCAGAGAGAGAAAGAGAGAGAGAGAGGTGTCTTCCACCTCCAAGGAGGAAGTACCAGATTTCTCAGAGTTCTCAGGAGAAGGCTATGCCCACATAAAAATCTCACTGACTATCTCCAGATTGGCAGCCTAGACTCCTCGCCTACACTCCTAATCCTTAACTTGACACAAGATTAGGTGACTACCACAGGCTCCTAATCCATAACAAGCCCATATATTTTTTTCCCTGCATACCGACCCCAATCCAATACCCAAAGCTTTACCCAATGGGTGGAGATCTACTTCTAAAACATGAATATAGAAAAATCGCTTTTGCTTGAAGGCTCTCAAGGAAATGCTCACTGAAAACTCCATTCCTATTATCTCACCTCCCCCAAATTAGTCTTCTTCTGGGCTTTCAGTCACACCATGATCTCTCCTGCCCCAAGGCCTTTACATGCACTGTCATCTCTCCCAAGCCCTGAAGTGCCAAGTTCAAAGTTCCAGTTAATCTCCCTGATCCTGAATTTTAAGAACTGTGTGTGTGGGAGGGAAGGGGTTGGGCTGTTTGTTGAACTGCTGGGTTTTGGAGCCATTTGTTATGCAAACTCATTTTGTCAATGACTGGTTAATTAATGCACCATTCATCTGCCCTTCTTCCACGCACAGCACATGGCTTGTATCTTTGGGAGCACTCTTCCACCATGCTCCATCTCCATGCTTCTGCTGGCATTGACCCAATCTGCCAGCTCCAGGCCTGGCTAGTCAGGGCATGACTTTCCTCTGTCCAATGGGACTGGGTCAGACTCAGTATGTGACTCATGCTAGGTTAATGATATCTAACCCTAAAAAATGCCCCAGAAACAATTCCCCCATTGCCAATGAGTCCATTTTGAATCATAGAAGGTCCCTGTGGGGTTTCTCAGACTGTAAATATTTATGTGAACAGAAAGTTCCATCTTTTTCCCTATGAGGTAGCTGGTAGGGTAGCACTGCCAACCTTGCAGTTAGCAATCCAATGCTTACCTGATAGTACCACCAATGATTAGAAAGGAAAAGAGACTCTCTATAATAGAATTCCTGAGCTTCTAGATAAAACTACAGCTGTCATCAGGAAGCCTGCATGAAACTCAAAAGGAAACAGCACTGAAAGGAAAAGGTTCAAACTCTGATGGTATCAACTGAGTGCCAGAACCCAGCTATTTCTGATGCTCTGTCTCCAGACTTACAAATTCCATAAACCTACCCATTAATTTCTTCTCCTGCTCCTTCCCTTCTCACGACCCAAGGTACTTTGACTTAGCTTTGAAGGCACTCACAACTTCACGGGTTCTGCCTTGCACAGGTGTCTGCTTGCTTCCAGTTCAGTCCTGACATTGTCCCTATCTTTAGCAATGTTAGGCTTGCGTCCTAGAGCTTTCCTTTGCTTGTCTCCCTATTGCTCTTGTCCTATGAAGTCTGTGGCTTTATCTTTAAGTCTAAGTCCTGCCCTTTCGCTTTCGTAGAAATCTGTCTCTGTATCTTGGCTCGTGGCAGGTTGTGTCCTTCAAAGATGACTGTCCTAATGTTGCGCATCGCACATTCTCTTGTGACAAGATGAGTTTGTGTTCACTATTCCAGAAACAGGGCCTGCTTTCCCTCTTCCTTGCATCTTGGCAGGCCTTTGAATATGGCAGAAGTGTTGCTCTGTGACTTCCACCTGGTCGTATTGAGTTGTTCACCATTGAAACCCTGTCAGGATGTTGCAAGGAAGACCAGGCCAAATGAAAATGTCACATAAAGGGTTCTTCTTGAGCTCCAACCAATAGAAGTATCAGTCGTGTGAGGGAGTGAGTCTTAAGAGAGCTGCAGCCTCTGTCCTTTCAGCTACCCCAGCTAATGCTTGATGAAGCCAAAACTAGTGTCGTCACTGAACTCTGTCCACATTGCAGATTTGTGAGCAAAATTGATATTATCATTACTTTAAGATGTTATTTGTGATTATACTTTCTGTTAGCAGCAGATCATCAGAATACTGACTAATCAGACAGCATTGCCAGTTTTACACTCTCTCCATATATAGAGATATAGATAGATATATAGATATAGATATAGATATAGATATAGGTATAGGTATAGGTATAGTTATAGGTATAGGTATAGGTATAGGTATAGGTATAGATATAGATATAGATACAGATACAGATATAGATATAGATATCCTCCACTCATCTGTCAGTTGGTTGTACTATAATGGTTTGTGTATTGTTATGATGCTGGAAGCTCTGTTCCCCGAATTTCAAATACCAGCAGGATTGCCCATGGTGGACCGGTTTCAGTGAAGCTTCTAGACTAAGACAGACAAGGAAGAGGGGCCTGCCAGTCCACTTCCAAAAATTACTGAAAGAAAACCTTATGGATCACAAGAGAACACTGACTGACTAATGTGTTTTGGACACATCATCAGTGGACAATTGCTAGAGGAAGACATCATGTTTGATGAAATAGAGGGACATGGAAGATCCTTATTGAGGCAGATTGACCTAATCGCTGCAACAATGGACTTCAACATTCAGGAATGTGTGACAAAGGTGCCAGATCAGACAGCACTCCATTCCATTTCATATAAGGTCTCCATGGATCACAGTAGACTTGATGGCACTCTCTATATGTTTGTCTTCAGTGACTTCTCATAGGGCTGCTCTGCCTGGCAGTCTCTATTCTTCATACTTCCAAATGGGGAGCACAACAGGTCCATAGTCACTGATATTCCCCTCAATCCCCAGGTCAAGTAAGGAGGCATGAAACTAACTATGTTGTTCTCTTTGCCTTGTCTCTCTTCCTTTTCCCCTCCTCCAACAGGGCTAGAGGGGGTAAATACTTACCTTGCAGTCTAGAAGAGAATTTCTTCCACACCAAAATCTTCTCCTTCCTCAAAAGGCACATACATGCTTTTCTCCTTGTTTTGAATTAAAATGGCAGATGGGATGGTAGGAAAGAAAATGAACTAGTCTAACAGAATGGCCAAACAGATTTACCTTCCACATAAGAATGCAAATAACTCCTCAATCTTGTTATAGAGTCATGATATGATGAGCTCCATCAAAGCAGAGTAGAATACCACGGAGGTCAGACCAGAAAGACCATATTGAGTTGATTTTGTATGAGAGATTCTAGTTGCTAATTATACTTTTCATAACAGACAGATGGCAGGTATAGAAGCCCAGACTTAAAATGTCTTTATCTAATTGCCTGCGTAAATATATATTTGCAATATGGTCTTCAAAGGGAATACTTTATTTACCTTAAATTCCTTTTCTTTTTCCCCTCTTTTATGTAATTTTATTGAAGTATCATTGATGTACAATAAACCATAGTGTGTTTTGCTCTTTGAGGTTTTTAAAAAGAATCATTTTATTGGGGGCTCCTACAACTCTTATCACAATCTATACATATATCCACTGTGTACATTTGTTGCCATCATCATTCTCAAAACATTTGCTTTCTACTTGAGCCCTTTGTAGTAGCTCCTCATTTCCACTCCTTCCCCCTCCCCCTCCCTCATGGACCCTTGATAATTTATAAATTATTATTCTGTCCTATATTACACTGTCTGACATCTACCTTCACCCACTTTTTGTTGTCACTACCTCATGGAGGAGGTTATATGTAGATCCTTGTAATCAGATCCCTCTTTCTACCCCACCTTTCATCCACCCTCCTGTTATTGCTACTCTCAGCACTGGTCCTGAAGGGGTCATCTCTCCTGGTTTCCCTGTGTTTCCAGTTCCTATATGGACCAGTGTATATTCTCTGGTCTAGCCAGGTTTGTAAGGTAGAATTGGGATCATGATAGTGGGCGTGGTAGAATTCAGGAACGAGAGGAAAGTTATATGTTTCATCGTTGCTACACTGCATCCTGAATGGCTCATCTCCTCCCAGCGACCCTTCTGTAAGGGGTTGTCCAGTTGCCTACAGATAGATTTTGGATCGCTAACTGTACCCCCCATCATTCACAATGATATGATTTTTTTGTTCTTTCATTCCTGATACTGACCCCTTCTACATCTTGTGATCACACACGCTGGTGTGCTTCTTTCATGTGCACTTTATTAGTTCTGAGTTAGATGGCCACTTGTTAACCTTCTAGTCTTTAAAACCCTAGAATCTTTATCTTTTGATAGCTAGGCTCCATAAGCTTTCTTCACCTCATTTGTTTATACACCCACCTTTTGTCTTGAGTGATTGTGTCGGGAAGGTGACCATCATGGAATACCAGTTCCTTAAATTCCATATCTATAGGCTCAAGTCTTACCCACAGGAAGCCTATTTTTATTTTATCCCTTGAACAAAATCTTGCAATAATTTTCTCTTTTTGGGTAAGTCTATCCTCAATCACTTATCCTTTAACATTTATAAGAATTTATCTGTAACCAACCCCATTTACATAGTCTCATTCATGCTATTTCCACAATAATTGCTAATAACCCTATTTTTTAGAATCGGCAGAAAGCATCAGCTTCAATATCCCATTGCCACTGAGTTGATTTCAACTCATGGGTACCCTATAGGACAGAACAGTATTGCCTCATGGGTTCTCAAGACTGAAAAAAAAATCTCTTTATTGTGAGTTGGGTGAAGGTTTACATAATACATCCGTTTTCCATTCGACGGTTCACACATATTTTGCTTCATGATATTGACTGCAATCTGCTCAATGTAATATCACTTTTCACACTTCCTCCTTGTATTTCCTGTTTCCATTCCCCCTTCTTTCCTGACCCTTCTGAACTTTATCTTTGAATAAATTATATCCTTTTGATTCAAATAGTTGATTAGTGTTACTTTTTAACTTATAGATCTACCTATTGTTTGGCTGAAGATTGAGCCAAGGGAGTGAGTTCAGTTCCAGATCTGAAGGTGCCTAAGGACAACAGTCTTGTGGGTTCCAAGAATCTCTCTCTGAGTAATACCCCTGAACTTTTAAAATAAGTTTAAACTTTGTTGCACATATTTCTCCTATTCTATCCCAAAATTCCAAAGCAAACTCATTATCATTGTGTTGAAGCTGACTCATAGAGACCCTACAAGATAGAATAGAACTTCACCCTTTGATTTTCCAAGGCTTAAATCTTTACCAGAGCAGACAAACTCATATTTCTCACATGGAGCAACTGATAGGTTAGAACTACTTACTTTGTGGTTAGGAGCTAATGAGGAGTCCACTCTGCCATTAGAGCTCATTTAGAATGCTATCCAGGATTCCCTAATGCTATCCCTCTCAGATCAGTTGGTAGTGGTAATAAATGTAAATCTTAAGGGGGTCAGACTGCCACATCGTAACTCTTCCTTGGGGAAGATGGTGGGTTTGAACTGCTGATTGATTAGCCCTTAAGTGCTTAATTACAGCCTCACCAGGGTTCTTCTTAACATTAGAACAGTGGACACTTATTGGTTTATCTTGCTGGTCTCTGTTCCCTAAACATTGCACTGCATCCACAGGGTTTTCTTCCACAACACACAGCTGCTAGTGTTTTTGATTTGTTTTTCCACATGACTTCACCTTCCTGGTGAAAGCTGATTTGTCCAGGGCTAAACACACAATGAAAACATAGCCATATTTGCACACTACAAAATTTGAAGTGAGACAGCGAGCTATTTGTTGAGATTTTTGAATGACAGAAGTCTAAAAGGAAGTGTTATGATACAGGAAACAGTGAGTTTTGATGTCTAGGATCTATGCTGGGGACCCAGTTGGCACTCCGAATGACTATTCAAAGTGATGGTATGAATTCTCCTCTTCCATGACCTACACATATAATAGATATAACCACTAAGTCCATGATTTGACAAATGTCTTGTGTGATTCAGTTTGGGTTCCCCATAGGATTCGATCCTGAGTCAAAGGTTTTAATTAAGCCATTTTGGGGGGAGATATCAATAAGGAAATGGGAAATAGAAAAGGGAAAGAAGGCAGCCAATGAAAACTACATTATCAAACAATTTAAAATTGTGAGCAACTGGAGGTTAATCTTACTGGAGACACTGTAGAAAATCCACTAGTTATTCTGCCCAGAATGTGAGGGAGTGTGGCTATTTGTCCAACAACTCCTATGGGTCATTGGTTAAGGGTTACTCCAGGAAGCAAGAATTAACTCCACAACCTCCTAAGTCATGCATGCTCGGTACAGTGGTCTACAGAAACTAGAGAAAGCAAGAAGAGAGATATGATGGCCATTCGGAATTAGGCTAGCATGTCAAGTTGTCAGACATGTCAGGTTCTTGCACTATCATAACTTGTGAGATATACCACTGGTATTTCAAACACAAGTATAGTTACCCGTGGTGGAAAATTTTCAGAAAAGCTTACAAGCTAAATAGACTAGAAAAAATAACCTGCCAATCTACATCTGAAAAAAATAGTGGTGTTTGTGGAGCACATTGATAGCAGTGGAATATTGTTTCATATAGTGCAGGATGATGAACCCCTCAAGTTGGAAGACACTCAAAATATAATTGGGGAAGAGCTGTCTCCTCAAAGTAGAGTTGACCTTAGTGATATAAAGTTTTCAGGACCTATATTTGTTGATGTGGCAATGACTCAAAATGAGAAGAAACAGCAGTACTGCAATAACCACTAACAAGAAGATGGGATGCATGAAATATGGATCTAGAAAAAATTGGAAGCCATGAAAAAATGGAACACATAAAGATCAAACACTCTAGGTGTTATTGAACTGAAATAGACTGGTATTGGCCATTTTGAATGTCATAATAATATGGTTTACATACCAGAGTAACAAATTTGAAAGGAATGGATGACTTTCATGTTAAAAAAGAGAATGTTTCAACATCGATTCCAATGTGCACCATTGTTAGGTGTAGGATATATTACACCTACAAGGATGGATAATCAATAAAGTTCTTTTTCAAATTTACACACCAACCACTAATGCTAACAATAAAGCCATTGAGGATTTTTACCAAACTTTTCAGTCTGAAATTGTTGAAACATGCAATCAAGATTACTGATGACTTGAATGCAAAAATTGGAAACTAAGGATGAGGATCACTAGTTAGAAAATATGGCCATGGGGATGGAAGCCACATGGGAGATCTCATGATAGAATTTTCCAATAAGGATGGCTTATTGATTGAACATTTCTTTTTCAGTGATGTAAACAGTAACCATAGACATGGATCATGTATATTGGATAGAAATACACAGGAATTAAATCAACTACATCTGTTGAAATAAACTACTATATATACTCGAGTATAACCCAAGGCAACTAATTTTACCCCCCAAAGCTGGAGTGTTTTTTCAGCATAAAAAATGTGCTGAAAAAAAAAAACTCGACTTATACTCAAGTATTTACGGTATAAAGAAGTTTAATATCATCAGTCACGAGACTGGAGACCAACTTGGAATAAACCATCAATGGCAAATTCAACTCGAATTCCAACAAAATTAAAACAAGTCCCCAAGAGTCAAAGTATGAATTTGAGTATATCTCATCTAAATTAGAGGATACTTCAAGAAGAAAGTTGACACATTGAACACAAATCACCTGAGATGATACGAGTTCTGCAATAATATCAAGAACATCATAAATAAAGAAATTCAAAGATAATTAAAAAGATAGAAACTAAAGAAATGACAAAATGGATGTCACCTTGAATGTGGAGTAGCTGAAGCCAATGAAAGAAATGATGAAGTACGGAAAAGATAGAGAGAGAAATATAGAAATAATTGATGAAGTAAAGACGCTGAATAAAGAAGCTGAACATAAAATTTCAAAGGGGAATTCAAAAAGATGGAATAAAGAATTATATTAAAAGGTGCAAAGACCTGGAATTAGGACAGCAAAAAATGAAAAGCAAGTGCATTTCACTAGCTGAAAAAATTGAAGAGAAATTCAAAATACAGAATTACACAGATAGCATCAAAACAACATGAAAGGGATTCACTGACCACATGAAGCCCAGGCTCCACAGCGCTGAGTCCAGAAGACCAAGATAGCATAGGGTTCTCACTGCAGATTGCTCTGAAAGTGCTCACAGTAGTAGGCCCTGGATCAACTGGGGAAAATGTAGAACTCAAAATAAGAAGACTAACCTTAGGATAGGATAGGCACTAGTGGAATTCCCATTTGACACCTGACCTCACCTCCATGGCTCAACTTTCAGCCCCCAAATAGGAGACCTATACTGTCAACGATGTACAATTCAGAGCCCAGCATTTGTCAGGGAGTTACCCAGAAGGCAGGAAGGAATGGGAATGAAAGACCAATGGAAACGGCAAACAAAGGGAGGGAATAGGAAAAGTAGTATTGCATTGCAGGTATTGAAATCAATATCATAAAACATTGCATGAATTGTAAGGAAAATCAATTTACTCTGTAGATTTTCCCTCACATGACAATCATAACAGTGTAAAAAGAAAATAAGTCATATGACCGAGTACACTGGTAGATCTTGCTGAAGACCAATTTCCAGTGTTAAAAGATGTCACTTTGAGGAATAAGGCACAGCTGAGCCCTAGTGGTATAGTGGTTACAAACATAATGCGTCAGAACCAACCCAGTTGGGTTGCACAACACAAGATCAACAGTTCTGCTCCCATACAAAGTTCCAGTACTGGAAACCCACAGGGATATCTCTCCCCTGTCCTATAGAGTTGCTAAGGGTTGGAATCAACTTGATGGCAGTGAACTGGATGTAAGCCAGGCTGACTAGAGACACAAATCAAGTGACACTCATATATGTGCAATAAATAGTTTTCTATCAAGAAGTCACTGTAGTATTTCTATTTCAAGGAAATATCCCAGGCCAGTCCAACTCAAGTCCAGAAGTCCAACACTAGCCCATAAGTTCCTTTCCAACTTACGCAGTTACATGCAATGATGCAGAATGCAGGGATGTCAAAGGCCAGTGATTGCAATGAAGTGTGGACCCAAGTTCGATGGAAGCATGGCAAGACTCTGGCAGCTCTCAACGTGGGCAGGAAGCAGTCAGGTGAATGCAAAGAGAAGGGGAGTTTCCCAGGGCCCTCCTTATGAGAAGGCCATGGCCACAAAGAGGCACCACCAGGCTATGGTGTGATTGACAGATTGGATACCAACCTTACACTTTTACATATCTTCAAACTGACATAAATTATATAACTATCATACTATGGCATTTTCAATCACCTCATATGTACTTGAAAATGGACAATAATTATGAAAGATAAAACAAAAGTTGAGGTCTTTGAATTATGATGCTGCTGAAGAATATTGAATATTCTATGGACTTTCAGAAGAAGGAACAAATCTTTCTTGGTGGAAGTAGAGCCAGAATGCTTCCTAGACGTGAGAATGGCAAGACTTCATATCACATACTTTGGACATGTTAACAGCTGAGCATAGTCCCTAGAAAAGGATATCATTCTTGGTAAAGTGGAGTGGTGAAAAAAAGAAGAAGGTCCTCAATGGGGTGAATTGGCATACTGGCTGCAAAAACGGCCTCCAACATTAACTGTGAGGAAACAGGCTGTGGGTGCTATGAGTTAGAGCCAAATTAACAGTGTCTAACAATGACAACTCCCCTCCCCCGCCCCATCTGTCAATTTGCTGCACTGTGGTAGCTTGTGCTTTGCTGTGATGCTGGGAGTTAGTCCACTAGTACTTCAAATAACAGGCAGGATCTCCCACGGTGAACAGATTTCAACACAGCTTCCAGACTAAGAACTGACAGGACGACAAAACAATCAGTCCACTTCTGAGGGATTCACCATTGAAAACTTTCTGCATAGCAGTAAAATATTGTCTGATATAATGCCAGAAAATGAACCCCTCAGATTGCAAAACAATCAAAATATCACCGAGAAAGAGAGCTTCCTCAAAGTAGAGTCCACCTTAATGATAACTCAAAACCTCACAACAGGAGCTGTAGATAACATCATAATAAATGGAGAAAATATTGAAGTTATCAAGGATTTCGTCTTGCTTAGATTCACAACTAATGCTCATGGAAACAACAATCAAGAAACCAAATAACATATTGCATTAGGCAAATCTACTGCACATAACCAATTTAAAGTACTGAAGATCAAGAATTTCACGGAGGATTAAGGTGCGCCTGGCCCAAGGCATGGTATTTTCCGCGACATCTTATGCATGTGAAATTTGAACATTGAATGAGAACGACTGAAGGAGAACTGGTGCATTTGAATTAAGGTACTGACAAAAAAATACTGAAAGTACCATGGGTGGAGAGAAGAACAAACAAATCTGTCTGAGAAGAAGTGCAGCTAAATGTTCCTTGGCAGATAGGATGGCGAGACTTCATCTCATGTACTTTGCAGATGTTTTCAGGACAGACCAGTCCCTGGAGGACATCATACACATTACAGTGGAGGGGTTGCGAAAAGAGGAAGACACCCGATCAAATGGATCGAGACAATTCCTACAACAATGGGCTCAAACATAACAAAAATGTTGAGTATGGGGCAGGACCAGGCAATGTTTCATTCTGTTGTGTAGGCATTATTATGAGACAGAACTGACTTGAATGCATCGAGCAACAAAGTGTACTAAAGCTTCTGGCACCTTCATTTGCTGATGGATTATAATTCAAAATGAGAAAAATCATTGCAACCATTCATTAATAATCAGAACATGAAATGTGCAAAATAAGAATCTAGGAAAACTGGAAATCATAAAAAACGGAATCTGACCTATAAAGATCAATATCCTAGGTATTGGTGAGTTGAAATAGTCCCTTTGAATCTTAAAATGATAAGAATGACTACGCTGACAATGACAAATTCAAAAGAATGTCTCTTTCATCCTCAAAAAGAGCATTTCTAGATCTATCTTGAAGTGCAATGCTACCTGTGACAGAATAATATCTATCTTCATACACAAGGAAGGCCGGTTAATAGAACCATTATTCAAATTTTCTTACAAACCACTAAAGCCAATGAAGAATTTTACCAACTTCTTTAGTCTGAAAATGATCACACATGTACTGAAAATGCATTAATAATTGTTGACAATTGGAATGCACACATGGAAACAAAAAGGAAGGAAGAGTAATTAGAAACTATGGCTTTGGGGATCGAAAAGAAGCTGAAGACTGCATGAAAGAATTCTTCAAGAGCAATAACTTCCGCATTGCAAACACCTTTATTCAACAACAGGAGCGGCATATATACATGTGGAATACACAGGAATGGAATTGATTAAATCTGTGGGAAGACATGATAGAGAAGCTCAATATCATTGAGACAAAATAAGACCAGGGCCAACTATGTAACAGACTATCAATTACTAATATGCAAGTTCAAGTCAAACCTGAAGAAAATTAAAATAAGAACGCAAAAGAGCCCAAATACAGCCTATATTATATCTGTGGTCGGCTGGGGTTTCTAGAGAAACAAACCAGTGATACTGATACATGTAGAAGAAGGAAATTCATATCAATAAAGAATTTTACATTAAGAAGTCCACACAACAAGAAACCCCAGTCCAACTCCAGCCCATAAATCAGATGCAAACTAGAGGCCCTTCCAGACTCATGAAGCTGTTGGAGGAATAGCCCAAGAAACAGGAAAACCACAGGTTGGTGGAGGCAGAGTTGGGAGAATCCAAAGTCAACAGGCAGTTGGCAGGCCACAGACAGCTCTTAGGGTCAGCAGGTCTCATGGTGATTGCCATCCCAAGAAGCCAGACGTAGGGTCCAGGGTCTTTTCATCAGGAAGAAAAAGAGTGAGCCCATACTCCACAGTCTACTTATAGCTATGAAATAGGTCACACCCCCAAGGAGATTGTGACCTGCACCTTCTGAAGATCCTGGTCAAGCTATATTGACACCAAACCTTACTATCACAATATCTCACCTGAATTTAGAGCCTATCTCAAGAATGGTTTGGACATATTGAACATTAATGATCACTACCAGAAGAATTGTGAAATAGCATCAAGGTCATCAATCTTTTTTTTTTGTCATGTCATCTGTGGCTATTTATTTATTTATCATAAATCATTGTATTGGGGGCTCCTCAAAAAGATCATTATAATACAGTAAAGAAAGAAAATACTACAGTGGATATCAGAGGAGACTGTGAAACTTGCTCTTGAACCTAAAGCAGCTAAAGCAAATGGAAGAAATGATGAAATAAACGAGTTGAACAGAAAAATTTGAAAGGCCAGCTTGAGAAGATAAAGTAAAGAATTATATTGTAACGTGTAAAGACCTGGAATTAGGAAAGCAAAAGGAATGAGTATAGTCAGCATATCATAAATTGAAAGAACAGAAGAAAAAATTCAAGCCTTCGATTAAAATGTTCAAGGATTATTTATCAAACTATTGAGTTTTGCAGGGAGAATCCAAAGAATATGGAAGGAGTATACAGAGTCTCTGTACCCAAGAATTAGTTGAGGTTCTACTAGTTCAAAAGGCCAAGAGGAAGTTGAAGCTGCAATGTAAGCATTAGTGAAAAGCAAGGAAGGGATAGGAATGGAAATATTTCAACACGCTCATGCAGTGATAGTCCACGTCAAGAAATTTGGAAGATAGCTATCTGGCCAACCAACTGGAAGTGATTAATATTTGTGTCCATTCTAAAGAAATATGATGCAACAAAATCTGCAAATTAATTTAAAATAACATTAATATGACATGCAAGTACAATTTTATTGACGATAACTTTAAAAGTAGTTATAGCAATATGTCAACAGGAAGCTGCCAGAAATCCAGGCTGTATTAAAAGAGGGCATGAGGCAAGGTATCTCAATGCTGATTTCAGATGGACCTTGGCTGAAAGCAGAGGATATAAGGAAAATGCTTACTTATGTACTATTGACTATGCAGAGGATTTTACTGTGTAACATAACAAACTTTGGGTATCATATGAATACATATGAGAACAATGGGAATTCCCGTACATTTAATTGTGCTCCTGTGGTACCTGTACATAAATCAACAGGAAGTGGTTCGAATAGAACAAGGGGATACTGCGTGGTTTAAAATCAGGAGAGTGTGTGTTGTGGTTATATCCTTTCACCATATGTGTTAGACAGGGTTCTCTAGAGAAACAAAACCAGGACATTTATGATTTGATAGATTGATAGAACACGAAGGAATATAACAGCTAATTAGTCCACATAGCAGTACAGAGGACTCAGTTTAACTCACTTCCATGCAACAGTAAATATGGCAGTACAGCCAGGCAGCAAACTGCAGAACTAGGTAAGGCAGCCACACACTGGTCTGGTCACCAGAGAGCAACTGAGAGATAGGAGTGGCTTGCTGAGCCATTTATCTCTTTGCCCACTAATCAAACTGCAAACTTATTAATCCCACATGTTCTTATTGGCCAGGTTGGCACTATAAACCTACCTATCTATCACACTATACTTATTCAAATAATCTGAGAAACTGCTCTGTATGAAGAAGTTGAGGCATCTGGATTGGAGGAAGAATCATTAACAACCTGTGTTATGCAGATGACCCAATCTTGCTGGCTGAAATTCAATAGGCCTTGAAGTACTTACAGATAAAGCTCATATAGTACACCTTCAGTATAAATTAGTCTTCAACACTAAGAATACAAATGTCTTCTCGGTGTGGTGGGATCAGGTCAGGTACAATTCCCACACTGTGTCTCCGGTGCTGTCGCCTGTATCGCCCTTAGTCACTGAGGGGCATCATGTCTCATAGTAGGGCCAGCCATGTTGTTCTCTCTGTGGACTGGCTGCTCTACTCAGGAACATCATCATCACGGCCTGGTGGGCCAGGCTGTGCTCCACTCTCTCCTCCTGCCCCTTCATCTGCTCCCGTGTGCAGAGTGGAGACCCAAGGCCCAAGTGTCGACCAATGGAGATCCCCTCATAGAGGGGTTTAGGAGAGGAGATGGGTTAATTAGGGTGTGAGGTAGTATCGATGAAGAACACAGCTTTCCCCCAGATCCTGGATGCTTCCTCCCCCCAACTACCATGATCCGAATTCTACCTTGCAGGGCTGGATAGGACAGAGGCTGTACACTGGTACATATGAAGGTTGGAGGTACAGGGAATCCAGGGTGGATGATACCTTCAGGACCAAGGGTGTGAGGGACGATGCTGGGAGAGTGGAGGGTGAGTGGGTTGGAAAGGGGGAACTGATTACAAGGAGCCACATGTGACCTCTTCCTTGAGAGAGGGACAGCAGAGAAGGGGGGAAGGGAGACCCCGGATAGGGCAAGATATGACAAAATAATGAGGTATAAATTACCAAGGGCATATGAGGGAGGGGGTAAAGGGGAGAGGGGGGGGGAAGAGGACCTTATGCAAGGGGCTTAAGTGGAGAGCAAATGCCTTGAGAATGATTGGGGCAGGGAATGTATGGATGTGCTTTATACAATTGATGTATGTATATGTATGGATTGTGGTAAGAGTTGTTGGAGTCCCTAATAAAATATAAAAGAAGAAAAGAGAAAAAAATGATTAGGGCAAAGACTGTACAGATGTGCTTTATACAATTGATGTATGTATATGTATGAACTGTGAAAAGAATTGTATCAGCCCCAATAAATTGTTAAAAAAAAAACAAATGTCTTCTCAACTTGACAAATATAAACACACAACATCATTACAAATAGAGAAATGTAGCTAAACTCTATTTTGCTTGGACCCACAATCAATACTCACAGAAGCAGCAGTCAATAAATCAACGTATTTCATTGGAAAAATCTGTTGTAAAAGACCTCTTTAAAATGTGAAAGAGCAAATGCTTTACTCTGGGGATTGGCAAGTTATGCCTGCTTTTAGCCTTGATATTTTTAATCACCTTAGATGCATGTGAAAGGAGTCTTAATTTCAGTGTCTGGTATGGGTTGAATGACTAACAGCAAGGTTGGTGGTTCAACCCACTTGCTGCTCCACAGAAGAAAGAGGAAGCTATTTGACCCTGTAAAGATTTACAGCCTTGGAAACCCTATATGGTCACTATGAATAAGAATAGACTTGATGGTAATGTTTGACATATGCATGTGAAAGATGGACCATAAATAAGGAAGACTGAAGAAAATATGATGCCTTTCAAATATGATGTTGCAAATAATATTGAATATACCATGAATGCCCAGCAGAACAAAGAGGTCTGTCCCGGGAGAAGTACAGCCAGAATGTATTTTAGAAGTGAGGATGGTAAAACTCCATTTCATATACTTTGAACATGGTATCAGGAGAAATTAGTCCCTAGAAAAGGACAAAATACTTGGTAGAGCATCATCCAAAAACAGGTAAACCCTGAATGAGATGGATCAACACAGTGGCTGTAACAATAGGCTAAAATATGACCATTGTGAGGATGTCACAGGACTAGAAAGGCTTTTATTCTATTGTGCATAGGGTCACTATAAGTGGCAGTGCGTGAGATTTTGTTGATTAACAACACTGGGATATGAGCAATGTCCCCATGGCATATGCTAAACTATCACCATGCTGGACACAGTTGATCTTTGTGGCTTTAGAGGGTAATTATTTAGAGGGTTATGATTCCACTAAATTTTTTTCTGTGTATTCAAACTATTCCATCCTAAGATTCCACAGATCTATCCAAACCAAGCTCACTGCCATTGAATCAATGCTAACTCATATCGACCCTACAGGACATGGGTAAAATTGTACCTGTGAGGTTCTGAGACTGTACCTCTTTACAGAGTAGAGTCCCATCTTTCTCCCGAAGAGCAGCCGGTGATTTCAAAATACCGACCATGCAATTAGCAGCCCAATGTGTAACCAAGAACTATTCAGGGAAGCTAGAGGGAGAGCATGAAAAGAAATGAGTAGTTGAGGTGGTTGGATGCACATCCATCCCTTTGTTCTACTCTCTATGACTTTTTCTGAGTTCATTCAAAATGTAAATTAAGACACAAAATAGAATTCTACCCAACCCTGCTATATGCCTCAACAGTATCCATTTTTCTCATTCTTACTACTAATAGAAGCTCAATTTTGTTTAGGGTGATAATGTACCTACTTAAATCGCTCACTCCTAGGCTCCCTTGTTGCTATGCATGAGCATTTGACCCAGTTTGGGCCAGATATGTGTAGGTGAAAGATACTGAGTAGGACTCCCAAGAAAGTTTTTGTTGTTGTTTAAGGCAAAACACTTGTCTGGCATAACCCATTTCATTTTTGTCCTTGGCTCTTCTGCTGTCATGCTCCCTAGTCAGAATATTGAAAGATGGGAGAGTCACATAGGTTACATGAATTTGGCAGACCAAAAAGCATGCATTCTCCTATATGCAAGATGAGTCCCTGAGCCAATACGCCAGACCTAGGCTACCTATTTCAAGACTTACTATTGTATAAGACAAACCCCTGTGTGGTGCAAAGGGTTAACACAATTCACTGCTAAGCCAAAGATGCCTTGGAAGAAAAACCTGGCAATCTACGTTTAAAAATTCAGCCCTTGAAAACCTCATGGAGCACAGTTCTACCCTGAATCATATGGGGTAACTGTAAATCAGAATCAATTCAGTGGCAACTGGTTTGGTATTTTTGGTGTTAATATAAGAAAAATGAAGCTTTTGTGATTAGACCACTAGAGTCGGTTTGTTTTTTTCCATGTAGCCAGATGCAATTTGGACTGATAGAGAAATAATTAAAAGAATGTAGAGTTAAGTAAGCGTAATGATTATGGAACTAATCATTTAGCAATGGGCTGCTAACCACAAGGTCAGTAGTTCAAATGCACCAGTCACTCAGGGGGAGAAAAGTGAAGCTCTCTGCTTCTGTAAAGATTTACAGTCTTGGAAGCCCTATATGGGGTTGCTATAAGTTGTAATCACCTTGATAGCATTGTATTTGTTTGAGTTTGGTGACTAGTATGTAAGCTTTGAGGGGGTAGTAATAGATATTTTGAATAATATTCTTAGCACTATAGGTATTATGTCCTTTGTAAATGGATAAACGAACAAAAGCGATATTCATTTTGTGTTTTCTGTAGTTTGCCTTATTCTTCCACGAAGATTCCTCAAGTGTTAAGACCCAGTCTTCTCTGGCATACTTGAATAAAAGAATAACTGATAGACACAGACTTGAACCCTGGCCTGTGTGATCTTGGGTGTGTCACTGTTTTTCAATCCATTTCTCATCTGTGAACTGGGGATTACACATGTAGCCCACAGGGTTGTTTTGGAGATTCAGAGTAATGTGTGTGTCTTGGATTGAGTGCCCTTGCATGCCGAGCTTATTCCTCAGGCCTGGGTGCAGGGAGTCTATTTGAGATTAGATGGCAGGGAGTGGGAATAGGAAAGCGGACGCAAGATTGAGTTAGGGGGAGAACAATCACAATGGGAACGGGGTGTTAAGGCTTTTAATGTAGGATACAGGGGCTTGATTCCCCCAGGTCTTCTGAGGAACATGGGTTCTGTCCTAGAATTGCCTACCAGAAACAGGAGGCTGGGCTCTTCTTCGCCTGTAGTGTTGTTGAGCATTCCTCCTAGTACGGTGACCTCTCCTACCTTCCTGGGTTTGGCTTTCCATGCCTTTGAAAAGGCTTCGAGGCAGAAGGACATGGAGAGCTGCGTACTGCACAGTTGTGATAAGACACCATTTCAGCAGGAGCCTGCACTTACATAGAGCCGTTCGCCACTGCTATGATGGATATCAGGAGGAGCCCTGGAAGTGCAGTGGTTACAAGTTGGTTTGCTAACTTCAAGGTCAGCAATTCAAAACTACTAGCTCCAAGGAAGAAAGATGGGGTTTTCTACTCCAATAAAGAGTTGTAGTGTTTGAAACTTGCAGGGGGCAATTGTACACTGCCCCACAGGATCGCTATGAGTCGGTATTGACTGGAAGGCAGTGAGATGGTGTCAGAGATGGGTCAAAGAATGTGGCATGGCAACCCTAAGAATCTGCTACAGAACCATAAAGTGCCTGGGATAGATGAGTTTACTGTGCTTGACCTTTTAAAACCATCAAACGGGAAACAGTTAGAAAGACAAACATACCAAGTGTCATTGGAGATCCAGGGAAAGCAGAGAAACACTGCTAATGATGCAGGTTTGCTGCACAGCAATCTGGCAGAGCTTAGTGAAAGCCCATTGAATGTACCCTAGGACCTAGTAAGCCCCTCCTGGGCGTACAACCAAAGAAGCGCAGTCACTGAGTTGACTTTCATTCCTCATGACCCTATCAAACAAAACTGAATGGTCCCATGATGTTTTCAAGGCTTCTATTGGGAAGTAGACAGCCATGCCTTTATCCCACAGTGTGTGGAAGACGGCTTCTAACTACTGACCTTTGGGTTAGCAGCCAAGCACTTAATATCTCCCCCATCAAAGCTCTCTCCTGGATGTAGAAAAACAAACAAAACCCCAGTTGATTCTTCCTCATTAGCAACCCTACAAGGCACAGTAGAATTGCTGCTTTAGGTTTACAAAACTAAATTCTTACGACAGCAGACAGCCTCTCTTTGCTCCATGGACTAGCTGGTGGGTTGGAACTGCTCACCTTGGGGTTAGCAGCCCAACGCATAATTCCTGGGTATATAGGCCAAGCTTTTTATCCAATTCACAGGGCCCTTGGGGCATTTTTACAAGAATGGTCACCACACTGATGCCTGCAGTAGAGAAGAGTTGGAGCCGAATTGGATGCCAATCAACAGACAACTGAAGAAGGAAACAAAAGAAAGATGATGATTGCTCATGACCAAGTGGCACGCAGCAGCACATGCAATTGATATTCAGCATGGCAATAACTCTTAATGACATTGCAAGGAGTTGAAAAGGTCAGAAACTGAATGAGATTTATATTGCAGTACCATTCATGGAAGCTGAAAGCCCATTCACCAAGCAGCATGGTCTAGTGCACATGGCTGTATGCCTATAAGGACACACACACACCAAGCACCCAGCAGGGGGTATTAGTCTGAAGAGGGGAATGGAAGTGATGTGAATGTGGAAAAGGAGGGACAAAACACAAGCAGGGCCTGACATTGATCAGGGTTCACGGTGTGCTATAAAGTAGGCATGATTAATCACTTCCCTGTACCAGAAGGCTGAGCTAGATTTTTAAAGCAATTCAAGTGCCTGGAACACAATGGTTGTTAGCTGCTGTTGAGTCAGCCTCCAGTCCAACTCACTGTGACAACCAGCTCCCAGTGACTCCATGGGCAATATTCTCCCTGGTCATGCACCATCTCTTTGGTTGTGAATCAGATTGTGATACACAGGGGTTTTCGTTAACTGGTTTTCAGAAGTAGAATGCCAGGCTCCTCTTCATCGCTCATCTTAGTCTGGACACATCACAGAAATGGGTTCAGTCTCATAGCCGCACCCAACCAAGCTCCCCCATTTCAGTATCATAGCAACACAGAAATCAGTTCAGTACCACAGCAATAAACAAGCATCCCCCTGACAAATGAGTGTTGGATGCACATGAGTTGCATTGTCTTTGACTCAAACCCAGATCTCCCACATGGAAAAGGAGAATTCTACAACTGAACCACCAATTTACCCTCAGAATATAATAAGTATCCAGTAAAATATAAATGGTTATTAAGAATGTGGCTGCAAGGAAAATCCAGCAATTTCCTGCCAAGGCTTAACACTAATATCTTCCCCCACACACTAGAAGGCTGCAAAGGAATGACTTTCTCCATGCCAGCCCTGGTATCTAGACAAGGGACCCTAACACTGAGCCACTGAGCCCCAGCCGGGTGGGGAGCAATGTCAAATTGGATGAGGGATATTCCTGGTTGAGTTAGTTTCCCTAAGCTTGCAGGGAAGTTTAGCATGTCCACAGCTGTGTTCAGAATAGCCATGTGATTACCACCGAGAGAAATTCTACATGCTTTCACACCCCATGCTAGTCGTTGCAGCCATCGTTGAGTACAGTTCCTGCTCATCACTATCTAGAACTCACGGTGACGCTGTGGGTGAGCCATTGGGCAGGTAACCTCAAGGTTGGCAGTTCAAAGGCACCAGTTGTTCTCTGAGAGGAAGGTGAGATGATCTGCTCCTGTAAAGATTTAGCCTGAGGAATTTTATATAGGGTCACAGTGAGTCAGGATCAACTCAATGGTGTGGGTTTGGTTTATTAGACCCACCATCAGATCATATTTAATGTATTTATTAACATGTATATTTGCCACAAATCCAATGTCTTTTATTTTTATCACTGCATTTCAATACAATTTGTGCCTTTGTGATTCTGTATTTCATTGGAGGTATTTGGAAATATTATTCTGGGGAGTGGGCAGGTGTTCCATAGCCTTTCCTAAATGCCAAAAGGATCCATGGGGTTGCAATGGTTAAGACCCTCTAATAGAGTTTATCAAAGAGCCCTGGAGGCACAATGGTTAAGTGCTCAGCTGCTATCCAAAAGGTTGAAGGTTTGAACCCACCAGTGGCTCTGTTCTTGGAAGAAAAACCAGGCAACTCATTCTTGTAAAGATTACAGCATAGAGAAGCCTAGAGCAGTGGTTCTCAAACTTCCTAATGCCACAACCCTTTCATACAGTTCCTCATGTTGTGGTGACCTCCACAACCATAAAAATATTCTCATTGCTGCTTCATAACTGTAATTTTGTTACAGTCACCCTGTGCAAGGGTCCCACAGGTTGAGAACCATTGGTCTAGAGAGCTCTGCACTGATGCATTGAGTCACTATGAGTTGGACTGGACTAGAAGGTTCCTAACAAAAACACCAACAATTCTTTTTTACCATGACCTTGTTAACTCAAAAAGATTAATAAGCATATTCACAAATGAGGACATCCAGTTGCCCCTCCAAACTGGAGAAGCATGAGTTAAATGGTGACCCTGACCCCACGGTGTCCTCCAGCTGGTTCCATGCTGCCTTTATTCCTTCTGCCTCTCAGTTCTGTGGAGAAGAAGGGGAAAGGGAGGGAAAGAAAAAGAAAGAAATGAAAAGGTAATTTTTCCAGCTTCTTCACATCACTGAATTGAACTTTACTTTTAGTAAAAGTATTATGAAATGGAAATGGTGCTTTCACTATTTTGCTTTTAGGTGATATTCAGAGACATGGTGCTGGTAATTATTTGAGCCGGGGAGGTTAGTGTGCAGATTTTCTGAATATGGTTGAGCCAGCATGCCCCCTTCCAGGCCTAGCATTTCCCTGGGATATGAGAAGTTATAGAGAGTCTACTCTCTTCTTCCTCTGACTTCGCTGCAAACCATGGACACACTGGTTCTGACTTGACCTGGCTCCAGTACAGAAAAAAAAATATCCTCCTTGCATAATTGTAGTGCTTGCATTGGAAGGCACCCAGATACAAATCTCTCTTTTGGTGGCATAATGGGTTATGTGTTGGGCTATTAACTGCAAGGTCAGCAGTTGGAATTCACCAGTCACTCCTTTGGAGAAAGATGAGGCTTTCTTCTCCCATAAAGAGTTATAGCCTTAGATGAGTATAAAAACTCAAAATGCATTGGCAGAGATTCCATAGAGAATAAGCCTCCATTAAATCCCCTGGGACCATTCACCAGGGATGGGATTAAACCCTGCTCACCGTCAGTACATCTGAAAGTATATTGTTGCAGATATGATTAGGTTAAAAATTAACATCTTATCATTTGTCTTTACTCTTAACACGTTTTTCATTTGTTCTTTTTTTAATTTTCTGCTTTCCTTTTTATTGAAAAAAGTAACTAATGTCACTAAACAAGTAGAGAATTTGTTAAATGAAAATCTAATCGGTTATGTAAACTTTCACTGAAAACATAACACACTTTTATTTTTACAAAGAGTTATAGCCTTGGAAACCCAGGAAGCCGGAGTATTTTCTCTCGATAGGATTGTTATGCACCCAACGGCAATGAGTGTTGTTGGATTTTGTTTCTTTATTGTTTTCTGTAGCAATGGTGGGGTATAGGGGTTATGTGTTGGGCAGCTGAACGCAATGTCTGAAATGGCAAATTTGAAATCCCCAGCCACTCCAAGGGAGAAAGATGAGGCTTTCTACTCCCCTAAAGAGTTCCAGTCTCAGAGCAGCCAGTCCACAAAGAGAACAACATGGCTAGCCCCACTATGAGACATGATGCCCCTCAGTGACCAAGGGTGATACAGGGGACAGCACTGGAGACACAGTGTGCGAATTGCACCTAACCTGATTCCACCACACCGAGGCAAAGTGTGGTGAAGTGCAGTGGAACAGGAAGGGAATGGAGTGGCAAGGTCCCCAGGGAATTCTCAAAGTGGACTTTGGGGCCAGGTTGTGGCGCCTCAACAGACTGGATTGGAAAACACTCCTAAGGTCCAACAAATGATCCTTGAACTAACTACAAGCTCTTCTTTCTTGTTGTGTTTTGTTTTGTTCTTTGTCAGTGGTTTGTTTTTGTTGTTTTGTTGTCTGGTTGTATACTGTTGCTTTGTTTCCCCTGTCTTGTTTTCGTGCATGTTAGTGTCTCCACAGGTCTGTCTAAATAAGACAGGCTGGATGAACTATCTGGAGGAAAAACAACAGGACCGACAGTTCCGGGGGCACTTTGGATAGGGGGAGGTGCGGGGGGGGGGGTAAGGAAGTGGTGTTAACAAACACAGGGACAAGGGAACAACATGGGACTCAAAATGGTAGTGAGGGGGAAGTGGCAGGCCTGGCAGGGAATGATCAAGGGTAAGGTTACGTAAAGAAGAGGTATAGCTGTAACCCAGGTGGGGACAGAGCATAGTAGTGGGAGAGGAGGAAAGTCAAGGGAGATGGAGGAAAGAGCTAGGAGTCAAAGTGCATTTATAGAGGTCTAGACAAAGACATGTACATGAAAATATAAATATCATACAGTTTCCTTTGTAATGGTAGACCCCCAATCATAAAATTATATTCTTTGCTAATTCGTAACTCTCGTTTTGTTACAAGTTATGGATAGTGCCACCCTGTAAAGGTTTTGTCTAAGCCCCAAAGGGGTCACGACCCACATGGTGAGAACCGCTGCTCTAAATTTAGAGGAGTTTCTCTTAAGGTCTATTTCACCATACTGTTAGAAGCTCAAGTCCATTTGTTGTTGTTGTTAGGTGCCGTCGAGTGGGTATGTCTCATAGCAACTCTACACACAATATAAAGAAACGCCGCCCTGTCCTGTGACATCCTCACAGTGGTTCTCTGCTTGCGCTCATTGTTGCAACCACTGTGCTAATGCATCTTGTTGGGGACCGCCTCTCTTTTCCTACCCTTTCATTCCAAGATTTGGGACTTCCTCTAGAGCAGTGGTTCTCAACTTTCCTAATGCCATGATATTTTCATACCGATTCTCATTTAGTGGTGACCCCACCCCAACCATAAAAATGATTTCATTGCAGCTTCATAACTGTAATTTTGTTACTGTTATGAGTCACGACACCCCTGTGAAATTTTCATTCCATACCCACAAAGGGGTCGCGACACACAGGTGAAGATCCCCTGCTCTAAACTAAGAGGAGATTCTCTTAAGATAGAATTCAGCATACTGGTAGATGCACAATTTCTGTTGTTATTGGTGTTAGGTACCATTGAGTGGGTTTTGGCTCATAGTAACTCTATGCACAATATAATGAAACGCTTTCCCATCCTATGCCATCCTCACAGTGGTTCTTTTGCTTGTGCTCATTGTTGCAGCCACTGTGCTAATCCAACTTTTGGGTAGCTGCCTCTTTTTTGTGGCCTTTCTGCTGTACCAAGACTTGTGTCTTCCTATAGGGCAGTGGTTGTCAAATTTCCTATTGCCATGACCCTTTCATACAGTTCCTCATGTAGTGGTGACCCCCATCATAACATTATTGTTACTTCATAACTGTAATTTTCCTACAGTTATGAATCATTTCATACCTTGAAAGGGTCATTCGATCGCCAAAAGTGGTCGCGAACCACAAGTTAAGAACCGCTGGTCTAAACTAAGAGGAGTTTCTCTTAATATCTACTTCACCCTATTGTCAGAAGCACAAATCCTATAGTTATTGTTAGATTCTCTTGTGTAGCTTTCGACGCCTAGCAACTCTAAGCACAATATGATGGAAAGGTGTCCTGTCCTGCGCCATCCTCCCAGTGGTTCTTTTGCTTGCGCGGATTGTTGCAGCCACTGTTGTATTCCATCGTGCTGTGGGCTGCCTCTTTTTGCTGCCCTTCTACTGTACGCAGATCTAGGTCTCCCTCTAGGGCAGTGGTTCTCAACCTTCCTAATGTCATGACTCTTTCACACCATTCGTCATGTACAAGTGACCGCCCCCCCAATCATAAAATTATTTTCCTTGTTACTCCATAACTATAAATTTGCTATTGTTATGAATCAGGTCACCCATGTGAAATGCTCATTGTTCCCTCCTAAGACGTCCTGACCCACAGTTAGAGAACTGTTACTCTACACTAAGAGTTTCTTTTAAAGTCTTCTGCAGCATATTGTTAGAGGCACAAATCCTGTTGTTTGGTGCCTTCGAATGGGTTTAGGCTCATGCCAACTCTATGCACCATGTAATGAAATGCTTTCCCATCCTGTGCCTTCCATACTGTGGTTCTTTTGCTCACACTCATTTTTGCAGCCACTGTGCTAATCCATCTTGTTGGGCACTGCCTCTCTTTTCCTGCCCTTCTGTACCAAGATATGTGTCTTCTTCTAGAGCAGTGGTTCTCAACTTTCCAAATGCCACAACCACTTCACACCATTCCTCGTGTAGTGGTGAAATCCAACCATAAAATATTTGCATTGCTACATCACAATTGTAATTTTGCTTCTGTTATGGATCAGGCCACCCATGAGAAAGGTTCGTTAGTCTCCTCAAAGGCGTCTCGACACACAGTTGGAGAACCAATGGTCTAAACGAATAGGAGTTTCTCTTAAGGTCTACTTCAGAATATTCTTAGAAGCCCAAGTTCTTTTTATTATTGTTTGGTGCCTTTGAGTGTGTGTTGGCTCATAGCAACTGTATGCACAATATAATGAAACTCGGCCCCATCTCGTGCCATCTCACTGTGGTCCTTTGCTTGTGCTCACTGCTGCATCTATTCCATCTTGAAGGGGCTGCCTGACTTTTGCAGCCCTTCTGCTGTACCAACATTTGTGTCTTCCTCTAGGACAATGTTTCTCATACATCCTAATTCTGCAGCCCTTTCGTACAGTTCCCAATGTAGTGGTGGACCCCAAACATAAAATTATAAAATTATATTCATTGATATTTCATAACTGTACTTTCGCTACAGTTAGGAATCAGGCCATCACTGTGAAGGGGTGTTTCGAAACACCCCCCACCTGAAAGTGTTCACGACCCAATGTTGAGAACCCTGCTGTAAACTAAGAAGAGTTGCTCTTAAGATTTACTTCAGCATATTGTTAAACACACAAGCCCAGTTGTTATTGTTGTTAAGTTCCGCGGAGGGGGTTTTGGCTCATCGCATCTCTGCACAATATCATGAAATGCTTCCCAGACCTGTGCCATCCTGACAGTGGTTGTTTGCTAGTGCTCATTGTTGGAGCCATATTGGGGGGGGGTGGCTATTTTTTGTTGCCCTTCTACTCTACCAAGATTTGTGTCTTCCTTTAGGGCAGTGGTTCTCAACCTTCCTAATGCCACAGCATTTTCATACCGTTCCTCATATAGTGCTGACTGCCAAATCATAAAATTATTTTATTGCAACTTTGAAACTCTAATTTTTCTACTGTTATGACTGGGCGACCACTATGAAAGGTTCATTCATCCCCCAACAGGGCTCGTGACCCAAAAGTTGAGAAACGCTGCACTAAACTAATAGGAGTTTCTCTTAAGGTCTACTTCAGCACGTTATAAGAAACACAAGTCCTGTTGTTTTGTTGTCAGGTGCAGTCGAGTGGGTTTTCACTCATAGCAACTCTATGCTCCATATAATGTAACGCTGGTCCATCTTGTGCGATCCTCACAGTGTTTCCTTAGCTTGAGCTCATTGCTGCCGCCACTGTGCTATTCCATCTATTTGGGGGCTTACTCTATATTGCGGCCCTTCAACTGTATCAAGACTTGTGTCTTCCTGTAGGACTGTGGTTTTCAGCAATCCTAATGCCTCGACCCTTTCATACAGTGCCTCGTGTAGTAATGACCCCCCCCCAAACCCAAAAATTATACTGCTGCTACTTCATAACTGTAATTTTGCTACTGTTTCGTATCGGTCCACGCCTATGGGCGGGTCATTCAAACACCCCCAAAGAATTTACCACTCACAAGTTGAGAACGGCTGCTCTAAACTAAGAGCAGTTTCACTCAAGGTTTAGTTGAGCATATTGTTAGATGTATGATTTCTCCTGTTATTGATGTTCGGGCCGTGCAGAGGGTTTGGGCTCATAGCAACCCTGTGCACAATATAATACAGGCCTGCTCAGACTTGCATCATCCTCAGAGTGGTTCTTTGCTTGCGCTCATTGTTGCAGCTACCGTGCAAATCCGTCTTGTAGGGACTTCCTCTCTTCTGCTGCCCTTCTACTGTACTTGAGTCTTCCTTTAGGACAGTGTTTCTCACCCTTCCTATTTCTACGACGTTTCCATACACTGCCCAATGTGTAGTGGTGGTCCCCAAAGCATAAAGGTTTTTTTCTACTGTTTTTCCATAACTGTAATTTTGCAAGTCTTATGAATCTAGTCACCCTGTGAAAGGGTTGTTCAACCAACCAAAGTGGTCACAAATCACAGGTTGAGAACCGCTGTTCTAAATTAAGAGGAGTTTCTCCTGTGGTCTAGCTCAGTATATTATTACACGCACGAGTCCTGTTCTTATTGTTGTTAGGGGCTGTCGAGTGCGTTTGGCTCATAGTTGACTCATAACAACTCTATGCACAGTATCATGAAACACTGTTCCATCCTCTAACACCCTCACACTTTTCCTTTGGTTTCGCTCATTGTTGCAGTCTCTGTGCTAATCCATCTTTTGGGGGACTGCCTCTCATTTGCTGACCTTCTACTGTACCCAGATTTGTGTCTTCCTCTAGGGCAGTGGTTCTCAAACTTCCTAATGCACGACTCTCTCACACCATTCCTCATGTACTGGTGATCGCCCCCCAATCATAAAATTACTTTCCTTGTTACTTTATAACTAAAATTATGCTACTGTTATGAATCAGGCCACCATGTGATATAGTCATTCTCCCCCCCACCCCCCAAAAGGCATCATGACCCACAGTTTTAGAACTGCTATTCTACACTAAGAGGAGTTTCTTTTTAAGGTATGATTCAGCATATTGTTAGAAGCACAAATCCTGTTCTTGTTTTTGGCTGCCTTCGAGTCGGTTTTGGCTCATACCAACTCTATGCACAATGTAATGAAACGTTGTCCTGCCCGTTGGATCCTCACAGTGGTTCTTCTGTTTGCGCTCATTGTTGCGGCCACTGTCTTAATCCATCTTGTTAGGGACTACCTCTCTTTTCCTGCCCTTCCGTACCAAGATTTGTGTCTTCCTCAAGAATAGTGGTTCTCAACTTTCTGAATGCCACTACTATTTCATACCAGTCCTCATGTAGTGGTGACACCCCAACCATAAAATATTTTCATTGCTACATCATAACTGTAATTTCGCTTCTGTTATGGATCAGGCCACCCATGTGAAAGGTTCATTAGTCTTCTAAAGGCACTGTGACACAGTTTGAGAACCACTGGTCTAAACTAAGGGGAGTTTCTCTTAAGGTCTACTTCAGCATATTCATAGAAGCAAAGTCGTGTTGTTTTTGTTTGGTGCCTTTGAGTGTGTGCTGGGTCATAGCAACTCTATACACAATATAATGAAACGTGACCCCGTCTCGTGCCACCCTCACAGTGCTTATTTTGCTTGTTGTCATTGTTGCAGCCATGGGCTAATCCAACTTATGAGGGGCTCCCTCTCTTTTGCTGCCCCTCTACTGCCCTTTCCTTCATTTCCTCAGGTAGTGATGAACCACCAATCATAAAATTATTTTCATTGCTACTTCGTAACTTTAATTTTGCTACAGTTATGAATCAGGCCTCCACTGTGAAAGGGTCATTTGACCCCCCCAAAGGGCTAGCGACCCACAGGTTGAGAACCACTGCTCTATACTAAGAGGAGTTTCTCTTAGGATCTACAGCACCATATTGTGAAAAGCATGAGTCCTACAGTGATTGTTGTTAGGTGTTGCCCAGTGGGTTTCGACTCTCAACAACTCTTCGCACAAGATAATGAAATGCTGCCCCGTCCTGTGCCATCCTCACAGTGGTTTCTTGTCTGCACTCATTGTTGCAGCCACTGCGCTAATCTATCATCTGGGGATCTGCCTCTCATTTGCTGCCTTTCTGCTCTGCCAAGATTTCTGTCTTGCTCGAGGACAGTGGCTCTCAACCTTCCTATAATGCCACAGGCCTTTTATACCACTCCTCATGTAGTGGGTACAATCCCAGTCATAAATTTATCTTCATTGCTACTTCATAACTGTAATGAAGCTACTACTATGAATTGGACCACCCCTGTGCAAGGGTAGTTCATCACCCTAATGGAGTCGTGACCCACAGGTTGAGAATCTCCGCTCCAAACTATGAAGAATGTCTCTTAAGATATATTTCAGCACATGGTTAGAAGCAAAAGTCCTGTTGTTATTGTATTTAGGTGCCTTCAAGTGGGTTTTGGCTCATAGCAACTCTAGGTAAAATGTAAGGAAACGCTCCCCCATCCTGTGCATTCCTCACAATGGTTCTTTGCTTGTGCTGGTTGTTTCAGCCACTGAGGTATTCCAACTTGGAGGGGCTGCCTCTCCTTTGCTGCCCTTCTACTCTACCAACATTTGTGTTTTCCTCTCGGACAGTGGTTCTCAATCTTCCTAATTCCACGACCCTTTCATGCAGTTCCCAATAGAGTGGTGGACCCCCAGTCATACAAAATTTTCGCTGATATTTCATTACTGTAATTTTGCTAATCTTGTGAATCGGGCAACCCTTGTGAAAGGGTCATTCAACCCACTCACTCCCCAAAAGGGTTCGAGATTCATAGGTTGAGAAGCCTGCTCTAAACTAAGAGGAGTTTCTCTTAAGATCTACATCAGCATATTGTTAGAAGCTCAAGTCCTTTTTGTGTTGCTGTTAGTTGCCGTCGAGTGGGTTTTGACTCTCAGCAACTCTACGCACAATATAATGAAACGCTGCCGCGTCCTGTGCCGCCCTCACAGTGGATTGTTGATGGCACTCATTGTTGCAGCCACTGAGCTATTCCATCTTGTAGGGTCTGCCTCTCACTTGCTGCCCTTCTGCAGTACCACGTTTTGTGTATTCCTCTCGGGCAGTGTTTCTGAACCTTCTTAATGTCATGGCTCCTTTATACAATTCTTAATGTTGTGGTGATCCTCCAACAGTAATTTTTTTTCATTGTTACTCCATTACTGTGATTTCTCTACTGTTATGAATTGGGCAACACCTGTGAGAGGCTCGTCTGAAACCCCATAGGGGTCGCGACCCACAAGTTAAGAACCACTGCTCTAAATTTAGAGGAGTTTCTCTTAAGATCTAGTTCAGCATATTGTTAGAAGTACACGTCCTGTAGTTATTGTCGTTAAGTTCCGTCGAGTGGGTTTTGACTCTTAGCAACTCTATGCACAATATAATGAAACGCTGCCCTGTCCTGTGTCACCCCCACCGTGCTTGTGTGCTTGGCCTCAGTGTTGCAGCCAGTGTGCTAATCCAACTTGTTGGAGACTGCCGCTCTCTTCCTTCCCATCTGTACCAAATTTGTGTCTTGCCCTAGAGAAGTGGTTCTTAACCTTTCTAATGCCACTACCCTTTCATATCGATTCTCATTTAGTGGGGACCCACAACCATAAAATTATTTTCATTGGTATTTTGTCACTGTAATTGTACTACAGTTATGAATTGGGCCACCCCTGTGAAAGGGTCATTCTACCCTCCCAAGGGGCACGACCCACAGGTTGAGAACTGCTGCTCTAAAGTTAAAGGACTTTCTCTTAAGTCCTACTTCACCATATTGGTAGAAGCACAAGTCCTGTAGTTATTTTTGTTGAGTGCTGTTGAGTGGGTTTCTGTTCACAAGAACTCTATGCACAATATAATGAAATGCTGCCCAGTCCAATGCCATGCTCAGAGTTGTTCATTTGCTTGTGCTCATTCTTGCAGCCACTGGGCTAATCAATCTTGTAGGGGCTGCCTCACCTTTGCTGCCCCTCTACTCTACCAAGAATTCTGTCTTCCTCTAGGGAAGTGGTTCTTAACCTTCCTAATGCCATGACTCTTTCATACCATTCCTCATGTAGTGGTGACTGCCAAATCATGAAATTATTTTCATTGCTAGATCATAACTCTAATTTTTCCACTTTAATGAACGGCCCACTGCCGTGAAAGGGTCATTCGTCCCCCAAAAGGGGTCACAACCCTCAGTTTGAGGACCGCTGCGCTAAACTAATAGGAGGTTCTCTTCAGGTCTACTTAGGTACATTGTTAGAAAAACAAGTCCTATTTTTTTCTTGTGGGTTTTGACTCATAGCAACTCTATGTCAATATAATGAAACATTGTCCCGTCTTGTGCCATCCTTGCAGTGTTTCTTTGGCTTGTGTTTATTGTTGCAGCCACTGTGCTATCCCATCTATATTGTGGCTGACTCTTTTTTGTTGCCCTTCAACTGTATCTAGAATTGAGTCTTCCTCTTGGAGAGTGGTTTTCAACATTCTTACTCACGACCCTTTCATATAGTTCCTCATGTAGTCGTGACCAACCAACCATAAAATTATTTTTGTTGCTACATCCTAGCTGTAATTTTGCTACTGCTATAATTCAGGCCACCCCATGAAAGGGCTGTTTGACCCCCTAAGCAGACACGACCCACAGGTCGAGAGCCGCTGCTCTAAACAAAGGGGAGATTCTCTTAAGGCCTTATTCAGAATATTGTTAGAAGCACAGGTCCTGTTGTTATTGTTGTTGGGTGCAGTCGAGTGGGTTGGGCTCATAGCCACTCTCTGCACAATATAATGAAACTCTGGGGGTCTTAAAGGCTTGAAGGCAAACAGGCTGAAATCTAGCTCGGAAGCAACAAAGCCCACAGAGAGAAGAACACAAGCCTAAGTGAACACGAGGTGTTGAAGGGATCAGGTAGCAGACACCAAAGAACAAAAACCATCATTGTGTGATCACCTTTCCCACATAAATGCTGAAGATGAATGTGTGCATAAGTAAGTGTGGTGAAAAAGGCTGATGGTGCCCGGCTATCAAGTGATATAGCGTCCCGGGTCTTAAAGGCTTGAAAGTAAACAAGCAGGCCCTGAAGCAACAAAGCCCACATGGAAGCATCACACCAACATGTGTGATCATGAAGTGCTGAGGGGACAAGTTTTCAAGCAACAAATGCGGGAGGGGGGATTATATCATCGTGAATGAGGGGAGTGCATGACGGGGGACCTATGCCCACCTGTAGACAACTGCACATCCCTTGCGTAGGGGTAGTGGGAAGGAGATGAGTCACTCAGGGTTCAGTGTAGCAATAATGAAACCCACAACCTTCCTCTAGTTATTAAACACTTCCTCCCCCCACCTCTCATGATCCCAATTCTACATTGCAAACCTGGTTAGACCAGAAGATACACAGGGCTACAGATGGGAACTAGAAACACGGGGAATCCAGGACAGATGAACCCCCCAGGACCAGCGGTGAGAGTGGCGATACTGGGAGGGAAGTGGGTGTAGAAATGGGAAACCGATCACAAGGATCTTCATATAACTTCCCCCCTGGGAGATGGGCAACAGAAAATTGGGTGAAGGGAGACGCCGCGCAGTGTAAGATAAGAGAAAATAATAATTTATAAATTATTAAGGGTTCATGAAGGAAGAGGAGCAGGGTGAGAGGGGGAGAGGGGAAAGGGGAAATGAGCCGATTCCAGGAATCGAAGCGGAAAGCAAATTTTGAGAATGATGAAGGCAAAGAATGTATAAGTGTGCTTTACACAATTGGGGTATGTATGGATTGTGATGAGTTGTATGAGCCCCAATAAAATGATTTTTAAAAAGAAAAAGAAAGAAATGTCTCTAAATGAATGAAGGCAACATATGTACAAAATGCCTGATGCAATCAATATGGATTGCAACAAAAGTTGTAAGAGTCTCCAATAAAAGATTTTGAATAAAAATGTATATATAATAAATATTTTCCTAATTTATATAAATGACTAATAAGAATAAAATTAAGCAGCCTGGGTTTTTTATAGGAAAAAATAATGATAAAAGAACAAATGAGAGATTCAGCAGGAAGCAATGGATAGGAAAATATTATAAGGAAAGTTTTCTCTTATATAGAATGTACATTCTCTTACATGACAACAATCAGAATATGACATAAGAACCTCAGACCAAATACTAGAATAAAATAGAGGAAAACATTCCCAACCCTTCAATAAAATGTTATATGCTTTCGATGATTTTCACAAAAGGTCAAATTCTTTAACAACATGTTTTGTTCATTCAAATTTTTAATTATGCATAAATTTATGTCTACTTGCATTACATCTCATAAAAAGGCATAAGAATTGTTTTTGCTCTATCTAAAACTAAATACAAGATAGTGAAGGTGAAAAAATAGCTTTCGTGAATGTTGCTTTGAAATACAAATGGCATTGTCCTAAGAAATTATAATGATTTAATTTTTAAAAATCATTTTATTAGGGGCACATACAACTCTTATCACAATCCATACATGTATCAGTTGTGTAAAGCACATCCGTACATTCATTGCCCTCATCATTCTCAAAACATTTGCTCTCCACTTAAAGCCCTGGCATCATGTCCTCATTTTTCTCTGCCCTCCCTGTTCCCCCGTCACTCATGAACCCTTGATAATTTGTCAGATCTTACATATTTTGTCTCCCTTCACCCACTTTTCCATTGTCCATCCGCCAGGGAGGAAGTTATACGTAGATCCTTGTAACTGAGGTCTCAGAGCAGCTGGGTCTGATGCAGGGGAAGCTCTGGAAGCAGCTGCAGACACTGCGGGAGTTGGCAGCCCAACAGTGAGGGTCACTGCATCCATGGGTACTAGAAAACTGGCTGGGGTTGCTTATTCCCCTAGATGCTACCCCTGCCTTGAAGAGAACCATGACAGAGGCCTGTAGACATGTGTCAGGAAAAGATGAGTCCTTCACTGTTTCCTCTTCCCACAAACTTTTGAGGAGTGCCTGCAGGGCAGGGGCTCGGCTCCCTGGCTCCAGTCACCTGCCCTTCCCCACAGCCACACCCTCGCCAGCCCCAACTCCCCATGCCCTGGGTTTGCTTCTTGAATCCAGAGGAGCAGCCTGGGCAAAGACCATGAAGAACCTTGTCCTTCAGGCAGCCCCTTTGATTGGGTCCCTTGACCTCCAGAGTGTGGACACATGCACACTAACTGTTGGGGGACTCAAGCTGTCACCACAGGGGCCAGGATCTGAAGAGGATGCTGGAACTGCAGGGCTTCCTGAGGGAAGCCAAGGACTTGCAGAGCTGGCTGAGCAGCCAGCAGCATGTGGCCAGAGGAGAGAGGACTATGAGCACACCCTAGTGAGGAAGGGTCTAGGGGCAAGGAAGGTGCCCTGGAGCCGAATGAAGACGGGTAGTGGAGGGGGGCTGCATGCACAAGGGGCTGATGGGGAACTTCAGTCTGGACTGAGGACAGCTGTGGCTTCCTATTCCCCTCTCTGCGTAGAGGGGCAAGTTTTGTGGCTGTTCAGTCCTGCCCTGCCCTGTCACTCACTGAGTCACAGCCCACCAGCCAGGGCCCCCTGTGACCCCTCTCCTCTCTTCTCAGCTCCTCTTAACCAAGTTTGCAATGTTTTGGCACCAAGTGAAGATGGGTGGCCACCAGGGGGCAGCCTGCCCCACTAGCGAAGAGCCTGCTGGAGTCGTGGCCCAGCACTGCCTCCAGAGCCCAGCAGTGGTGACAAGACCTACAGTGAGTACCAGCAGCCTGGAGCACGGGTGAGTTTGGGAGGTGGTGCTGGGCATGGGATGAAGAAGCTTCCAGGGAGACCCTTGCTGTGCTGCGGCTCTACCAAACCACTGTCTCTGGAGAGTGTCCGAGTTCAGGGAACCCAGGGCAGCCCCTGCTGTCTGCGGCCTGTGGAGGAGGCAAAGCTGGGTCGGTGGATCAGGGAGCCTGGTCACAAAGCCCACTTAGCATGGTCACTTTCCCAAGCCACGGGCTACCTGCACCTGCAGGGGCGTTCTGGGAAGAGTTGAGCTGGGCTGAGGATGCCCTGCACAGCCCCAGGCTGACCCAGGTCACAGTACAAGCTACTGCGTTTCCAGCCCAGATGGAGCTTAGGCGAGATCCCGATTTGCCCATGATCCTAGCCCAGAGGCTGGCCCGGAGTCTCAGGGGGCCGGCATTTGCTGCATGCAAGAACCATGGAGGGGTGCAGCTTCTACCTTTGAAGGGTGTGCAGTCTCCTCCAAACACACAGCATGCCTGGGTGGCACACAACGTGGCTACCTGCCGTGTGCCGGGCTTTAGAATATCCCCACCTGCTGAATCATGGGGATCCTCCAGAGGGTTTGCAAGTCAGTAAATCTTTCCAGGATCAGGGAACCTCTTATTTCTCCTGAGGAGCAGTTAGTGGGACTGAACCATGCAACAGCCCAACACTTCCCAAGCAGGCCTCCTGGAGCATCGTTAGAGCAAGGGGTAAACTGCTAGTGATAATGGGCTCCTGGGAGGAGAGTTTGCAGAAAGGCCTAAAGCGCTGAGCAAGATCTCAGGACGGTGGCCCTCTGGGAGCTTAGGACAAGTTCTAAACCCAGCCAGGAAGCTGAAGGGCTGAACAGACAGAAGCTGAGGGGGAGTAATGAGCATGCTGGGATAACTGCTGACCCCCGCCTGGGGGCAGGGCTGCCTGGTTGGAGCTGTGGGAGCTGACTCAGGCCAGACCCCACCTGCTCTGAGACGCTGAGGCCACCCTCAAAGTTCACAGCCAACTGTCTCACGTGCTCGTCCATATCCAGGTGTGTGCCTGGGGGAGGGGGTGGCTTCTACAAGTGCTGCCACCCCAGGCCCAGAGTCCCACACTCAATACCCGGGCCCTTGGCCACCATGCTGTCTCAGGAGAAAGCCACAAGCCTCCCAGATGCTGTGTCCCACTGGGTGGAGGACCCCCTGAGGAGACATGGATCGCACCAATGAATCACACAATCTGCCTCTGACACCTTGAGGTCTCCTCACCCCCCACTATCATCACCCAGGTGCCGCTTCCCACTCTGGACTAGAGTGCATAGGTATTAGCAAGAGATAAAACTCACGACACATGGAACCCAGGAACAGGTATGGGAATAGAGATACCAAAAGGGTAGGGGGAAGGGAGGTAGAGGATGGGAGGAAGGGGAACCGATAGCAATGAATGACATATAACCACACACCCCTCGCAGGGAGAGGAGCAACTGAAACCTGAGGATAAAAGAGACAATGGTCGATGTGAGATATGAAAATAATAACAATCTATAATCTATCAAGGAACCATGTGTGGGGGAGGAGGAAAAAAAGAGGAGCTGATCCCAAGGGCTCAATAGAAAGTAAATGTCTAGAAAAGAATGATGGCATGTTCCAGATCTGTGGGGACACAACCGATACTCTCCCCTGGGTGGGTTAGTACCAGAGGATGTACAGCGGTGCAGTGGGGATCTGGAGGCACAGGGAATCTAGGACAGACGAACCCTTCAACACCAGCGGTGGGAGTGGCGACACCAGGAGGGAAGGGCATGTAGAAAGGGAGAACCGATCTCGGAGATCTATGTGAAACCTCCTCTCTGGGAGATTGTCAAGGGGGAGGCGGGTGAGGGGAGACGCCGGGGAGTGTAAGATAAGATATAATAATTATTTATAAACTATCAAGGGACCAGGGGTGGGATCGGGGACGGAGGGGGATGGGGGGGGGGGGAAAGGGAAACCGAGCTAATTCCAGGAACCCAAGTGGATGAACTATCTGGATGAAAAACAACGGGACCGACAGTTCCGGGGGACTTGGGGTGGGGGGTAGTGGGCGGTAAGGAAGTGGTGTTAACAAACCCAGGGACAAGGGAAAAACATGGGACCCCAAAGGGTAGAGAAGGGGGAGTGGCAGGCCTGGTGGGAAATGATCAAGGGTAAGGTTGCTTAGAGAAGAGGTATACTCTAGCCCAGGTGGCAATGAAGCATGGTAGTAGGGCAGGAGGAAGGTCAAGGGAGATGGAGGAAAGAGCTAGGAGTCAAAGGGCATTCATGGAGGTCTAGACAAAGACATGTACATGCAAATATATATAGGAGGTTGGGTAAATAGATCTTTGTGTCTATATTTATAGGTCAAGTATTAAGGTGGCAGAAGGACCTTGGGCCTCTACTCAAACACTCCCTCTATGCATGAATACCTTCTTTTATTAAATTGGAACTCTATGATGCTCACTCTCCCGACACAACAGCTGGAGCCAAAATGGGTGAACAAGTAAATGTGGTGAAGAAAGCTGATGGTGCCCGGCTATCAAAAGAGATTGGGACTGGGGTCTTAAAGGCTTGAAGATAAACAAGCGGCCATCTAGCTCAGAAGCAACAAAGTCCACATGGAAGAACACACCAGCCTGTGTGATCGAGTGGTCCCAAAGGGATAAGTTACCAGGCATCAAAGAACAAAAAATCATATCATTGACTGCACACCTCCATGATAGGATCGCTGAAGACAAATGGGTGCATAAGCAAATGTGGTGAAGAAAGCTGATGGTGCCCGGCTATCAAAAGAGATAGTGTCTGGGGTCTTAAAGGCTTGAAGGTGAACAAGCGTCCATCTCGCTCAGAAACAAATAAGCCCACATGGAAGAAGCACACCGGCCAGTGCGATCACGAGGTGCCCAATGGACCAGATATAAGGCATCATGCAAAAAAAAAAAAAAAGATATAAGTGTGTGTATGTATGTGTATTTATGTGTATATGTATATATGTATGTGTATATATATATTATATTAAATGAAGGGGGAAGTGCAGAGTGGAGACCCAAGGCCCAAGTGTCAGCCAATGGAGATCCCCTCATAGAGGGGTTTAGGAGAGGAGATGGGTTAATTAGGGTGTGAGGTCGTATCGATGAAGAACACAGCTTTCCCCCAGATCCTGGACGCTTCCTCCCCCCAACTACCATGATCCGAATTCTACCTTGCAGGGCTGGATAGGACAGAGGCTGTACACTGGTGCATATGAGGGTTGGAGGTACAGGGAATCCAGGGTGGATGATACCTTCAGGACCAAGGGTGTGAGGGACGATGCTGGGAGAGTGGAGGGTGAGTGGGTTGGAAAGGGGGAACTGATTACAAGGATCCACATGTGACCTCTTCCCTGGGAGAGGGACAGCAGAGACGGGGGGAAGGGAGACTCCGGATAGGGCAAGATATGACAAAATAACGATGTATAAATTACCAAGGGTATATGAGGGAGGGGAGAATGGGGAGGGAGGGGAAAAAAAAGAGGACCTGATGCAAGGGGCTTAAGTGGAGAGCAAATGCCTTGAGAACGATTGGTCCAGGGAATGTATGGATGTGCTTTATACAATTGATGTATGTACATGTATGGATTGTGGTAAGAGTTGTATGAGTCCCTAATAAAATGTAAAAGAAGAAAAGAGGAAAAAAAAACACCAAAAACCTCCATCTGCACAGTGAGGCAGTGAAGGGACAAGAGTCCCGAGTCCCTCGGCTCTCACACAAGGCCACCAAAGGCTACCTCTAAGTGGGGGTCTGGCAAAGTTGTGGATGGGTGGGCAAAGCTATCAAGCGGCCCATGAGGGACTTCATTGGCCCTGGAGAACTGGGTGGGAAGGAGGGGTGGCGGGCAGAGCTGAGGCCTAGTAGACACTTGGTAAGGCTGTGGTATTGAGCGGCAGAGACATGGGGGTTTGGACAAGAGTGGTGGTGGACTCAGGCCGGCTGTGACACTGCCTTGGTACCAGGTCCCCTCACCCCGTGCTCTCCCGTGCTCTCTCAGGCTCCAGGTGCAAGACTATGCCTCCTGGGCAGCCAGTGTGCAGTGAGATTTGCAGGTGGTGGAGGAGCTCCAAGACCCCGGCAGTGGAGCCCAAAACTTCAGTGTCCACCAAGAGCTGCGGGCCAAGCTGGAGGCCCAGAAGGAGCTGCACCAGTGCGCCACCCAGCGGGGACAGCAGGTGCTCCAGGCTACAGGGCCGTCCGCCTTGGAGGTCGGCTCCCCTTTCTGGCCCTTCCCCAGCCCACTGGATCCCCGCACCCTGGCCCCACAGGGCCAAGCACCTTTCTTTTCTATTATTTTAATCATTTTCTTGGGGGCTCGTGCAATTCTTATCACAATTCATACATACATGCATTGTGTCAAGAACATATGTACAGGCTCTTCCTCTAACTGTAGCGGCCTGAGGTGACCTGCTAAAATGGTTCGCTACTCATTTGACCCAGAAAACCCTACAAAATCCTTCAAATACAGAGGGTCGAATCTCCGGGTCCACTTCAAAAACACCCGTGAAACTGCCCAGGCCATCAAAGGCATGCACATCTGGAAAGCCACCAAATACTTGAAAGATGTCACTCTGCAGAAGCAGTGTGTGCCTTTCCGACGGGACAATGATGGTGTTGGTAGATGTGCCCAGGCCAAACAGTGGGGTGGGACCCAGAGTTGGTAGCCCAAAAAGAGTGCTGAATGTTTGGTTCACATGCTTAAAAATGCAGAAAGTGATGCTGAACTTAAGGGTTTAGATGTGGATTCTCAGGTCATCGAGCACATCCAGGTGAACAAAGCCCCCAAGATGCACCACCGGACTTACAGAGCTCTTGGCTAGATTAATCCACACAGGAGCTCCCCCTGCCACATTGAAATGATCCTGACTGAGAAGGTACAAATCGTTCCCAAGCCAGAAGAGGAGGTTGCACTGAAGAAAAAGATTTCCCAGGAGAAACTGAAGAAGCAAAAACTCATGGCTTGGGAATAAATTAAGCTTAAATAATAAAAGGGTTTTTTTTTTTTAAAAAGAACATATGTACATTTGTTGCCATCATCATTCTCAAAACATTTGCCTTCTACTTGAGCCCTTAATATCTGCTGTTCATTATCCCCCTCCTTCCCCACTCCCCCCTACCTCACGAAACCTTCATCATTCATAAATTAATATTATTTTATCATATGTTGCACTGTCCAAAGTCTCCCCTTTCCTTCTTCTCTGCTGTCCCTCCCCCACGGAGGAGGCTATTTGTAGATTCTTGTAATCAATTTCCCCTTTCCACCCCACATTCTACCCACCCTCCAGGAATCGCCACTCTCACCACTGGTCCTGAAGGAGTCATCTGTCCTGCGTTCCCTGTGTTTCCAGTTCCTATCTGTACCTACGTACACCCTCTTATCTAGCCAGATTTGTAAGGTAGAATTGGGATCATGAGAGTGGGAGGAGGAAGCATTTTAGAACTAGAAGAAAGTTATATGTTTCATCGTTGCTACCCTGCACCCTGACTGGCTCATCTCCTCCCCACAACCCTTCAGTAAAGGGTGTCCGGATGGCTACCAATGGGCTTTGAGTCTCCACTCTGCACTCACCCACATTTTCAATGATATGATTGTTTGTTCTTTGATTCTTGATACCTCATGATCCCTTCGACAGCTTGTGGTCACACAGGCTGGTGTGTTTCTTCCATGTGGGCTTTGTTGCTTCTGAACTAGGTGGCCACTTGTTTATCTTTGAGCTTTAAAGATCCCAGATGCTATATCTTTTGACAGCCAGGCACCATCAGCTTTCTTCACCACATTTGCTTATGTACACGTTTGTCTTCACTGATCGTATCAGGAAGGTGGGCACCCACTGATACGATTTTTAGTTCTTTGATGTCTGATAACTGGTCCCTTCTACACCTCGTGGTCAGCCAGGCTGGTGTTTTTCTTCCATTTGGGCTTTGATACTTCTCAGCTAGATGGCCACTTATTTATCTTCAAGCCTTTAACACCCCAGACGCTATATCTTTTGATAGCCGGGCACCGTCAACTTCCTTCACCACATTTGCTTATGCACACATTTTTCTTCAACAATCGTGTCGGGAAGGTGTGAATCCTGGAATGCCAATTTAATAGAACAACGTGCTCTTGCATTGAGTAAGTGCTTGAGTGGAGGCCCAATGTCCATCTGCTGCCTTAGTACTAAACCTATAAATATATGCACATAGATCTGTTTCCCTACACTCATATAAATATATTTACATATGTACATTCCAGTCTTTGGACCTATATAAATACCCTTTGTCACCTAGTTCTCTCCTCTATTTCCTTTTACTTTCCTCTTGTCCCACTATCATGCTCAGCCTTCATTTGGGTTTCAGTAATTTCTCTCGGTTACCTTGCCCTTGCTGAATCCCTACCAGACCACTCACACCCTCCTTGCTACTGATTTTGGATAACGTATTGCTCCCCTGTGCCTGGGTTGTTCAGCACTACACCTTTGCCCCCTTCTCTCCCACTCCCCTATTCCCCCGGAACTATTGGTCCCCTTGTTTTCTCCTCCAAACTATTCATGCAGTCTATCATATCTAGATAGGTCTGTAGAGATAATAATATGCACCAAAAATCAAGTCATTGCAAGATAGGCAATGAGTGAGAACACAGCAATGACAACAAAAAGGAAACCAATTACCCATAGAAGAATAAATTAATTTTGGAAGGCAAATGCTTTGAAAATGATGAGGGTAAAGAATGTACAGATGTGCTTTATAGAACTGATGTAAGTATGGATTGTGATAAGAGTTGTATGAGTCCCTAAAAAATGCTTTTTTAAGAATAAAATAAAAGAAAAAAATTTTAAAGAAAGAAAAACCTATACATAGATGAAGGTCTGATTTTTAATCTCTAGGCGTGTCCTTCAGTCAGGTCCAATGGGGTACCATGCTTTGGCCCCAGAGTCTGTCCTTTGTACTACCTCAGGGGCTCCTTGCTCTGCTCCCACGGTTGCTGTGCCACACACGTTTAGTGGTTTGCCTCAGTGCCATAGGATCAGTCTGGGCCAGTTCTAACCCTGAGTCTCCAGTGTTGTCACCTTAGGGCCCTGGGCCATCAATGGACGGTGTGTCTCGTAGTGGGATCAGCCACATTGTCCACTCTGTCCATTGGCTGTTCAGAGCCGGGATATCGTCCTCCAGGCCTGATGGGCCAGGATGTGCTCCACTCTCTCTTCCTCCCCCTTCTTTGCTCCCATTTGCTCTGATCAAACATGCCCCTCTCTCCTAGATGCAGCTTCAGTGCTGTCCTCTGAAGTAAATTCTTCTTGGGGCAGGGGCAGTTGTCCACATAGCTGGTATGGGAGCCCAGCCCTCAGGCCCCTACAATGGCTCCCCACTCCGTGCGGGCACACTGCATTCATCTGGCACTGGCTTTATATCTGGTCCCTCTTTCCCTGTGGAAACACAAACAATACCCTCCCCTTGGGTGGGACAGTCAGGCACCTTTTCTCTGGAGCTTCCCTCAGCACCACCTTCGGTTGTGTCCATGCCCATGCCCAGGTCCAGGAAAGGCTATGTTCCATGCAGGATGCTTGGGAGCAGGTCTTTCAGGCCTGGGAATGGAAGCAAGGGAGACGGCAGGCCATGCACCGCAAGCAGCTCTTCCTCAGACAGTGTGGAAGCTGGACAAGATCCTGCAGGCCCAGGAGACAGCTCCCCTCACCACACACAGACACACTGACCCCAGGACCTCTAGTCCTCCTGTAGTACCACCCCAATCCCCCTTGCTTCCTGGATCACTGGCTGCTATTCTGATACGGAGCTAGATAGTGTGTCTTCCCAAGTGGCCAAGGGGACACCTGAGCCTCAGGTCCCTCAGGGCCATCTCCTCCCCACACCTGGCCCCAGCCAGCCAAGCCCTACGTGGTTTGGTTGGAAATTGATGGGGCTCCTCCCCACCTCGTTAGAAGTTGGGATGTTCCTAACGGCCCCCAGGTTGGAGTGATCTTCTTCCTCAGGTTCCTTCCCCTCCTGCTCAGCACCCACCTCCCCACCCCCAGCCGCAGGCCCCTTGATGCACCCCCAGAGAGCCCAGGCTGTAAACCAAGGTTCTGGCTGATGTTGCTGTCCAGGGTTCCCTTTGAACCACCATCTGTGCCCCTGATCCCCCCCCCCACCTCTGTGTCACCTCCATGGCTGCCCCAGGTCTTCCAGGAAGCCAGTGCCCTGGAGGGCTCTGTGGAAGAGGTGGAGCGGCTGATCCAGAAGCATGGCACCTTCAAGAGGTGCTGAGCACACAGGAAAGGGAGGTGATGGCCAGGACTGTCATGGGCGTGACCCTGATAAGGCCGGGGTATCCAGACTGTTGGGGGCACACGGGTGAGGTGTGTATGCACACCGAACCTGTGCTGGTGGGTGAGGGATTACCAAGGAGCCAGGGGTTCCAATCCAGGGCTGGTGAACAAGCCGAGGTGCCCAAGCACCCAGAAGCGCATGGGGATGGGTTAGGCCACATTCTGGGGACCACATAGGGCATTTGGATCTGCCCATATCACATGGCCCCTGCTTCCTTCTGCCCAGGAGCCTGGCCAACCCTCAACTGCAGAGCTGTTAGTGAGGGTTAGAGACTTATAGTGAGGGCTATGGGCTGTGAGCCAGCCCCAGCAGGGGTACACTCAGTACTCAGGGCTGGGTCCACCTCCCACTTCCCACCTCCCACTACGCAAGCGGCTGCGCTGAGAGAGCAGGCCAGGGTGCTGCCAGGCCCCTGGGTTCAGGGCATGCTGGGCACGATATGACAGCGGCCAGCTTGAGTGGAACTCTTGGGATAAGTTCAGCGATACAGCTTCACACCCCTCTGATTACTGCCGGCTTTCTCAGGGCTGCTAGCCAGGTCAGAGGGCACCCCACCTGAACCCCATTTTACCTTTACAAGTGACCTTCAGCCCCACTAGGGCCCAAGGGGCGGCCTGCGGTGGAATGGGATGTGGAGAGTTTAATGGCTTTTCCAGGGGCAAAGCTAGGACTGGAGTCCAGGGCCCTTGATTCTCAGACCCGTCATTCTGATGGGTAGAGTAGACAGGGCGCCAGGGGTGGGTGAGGGGCACCCTCCACATGAGAACACACCCATGGCTCCTGCCCAGCCACTTCCTAGATCTGAACATTGATGGGCCTGAGCCCTGTCATTTTGGGTGAAAGAAAAATTATTGTGCTGTCCCTGAGCCTGGTCAGCATTTCACTCCTTGGCACAGCCCGAAGGATAGACGGGGTCACCGCTTGGGGCCAAGACAGTATGAACATCAGGGCACTCATGTCCCCACCATCACACAGGACGGCGACTGGATCCAGGGGTGGGGCCAGCAGCTGGAATAGCCTGTCCCTCTTGGGGACCACAAAGAGAAGCTGATGCGGTTTCAGAAACACCTGGCCTATGAGACAGAGACCCCATGGAAGGGAGGCAGGAAAGGAATTGACAGGAAGACCTGGGACCCCTGCTAGGTACTGGTTTTCCATCCAGCAGCCTTGTCCCCAACACCCGCAGTGTCACTATGCAGACACTAATCAGACTCTGTCACCTGCCCAACAAGGCCAAGGCCTAGACCAGCCAGGAAGAAAGGATCGAAGAGAACCCCGGGCAGAAGGGCAGCGGCCAAGCCTGTAATGTGCCCGTCCTCCACAGGGTGCCCTTGCTAGAGTCCTGGACCTTGGGAAGGCTCTGGAGAGCATGGAGAGGCTGCTGTACAGACACGAAGCCTTGGAACAGGAGATGGGCCTCCTCCAAGTTCAGGGGCAGGTATGCCACTGGGTCTAGCATCGGGGCCAGGCCAGGGGACCTCTTTTGTGGGACCCTGCAGAGGAAGAGCTGAGCCAGTATACTCCCATGCCAGGGGCCTCTTGAGCACAACCTGATCCCCTTCCTCAGCCTCCGGACATCCCCCATATCCCGGAGCAGAAGGCAGCCCTCCTCTGCCAGAGAAGCCTGGGGTCAGCCCGCAGCCTCGGCCACAGGTGCCAACAGTTTATGGACAGCTGGCAACAGCTCCAGAGCAGAGCCCAGAAGTGGTATGGACACCCTTTGGGTCCATTTCTTCACTCCTGCCCCCCTTCAGCAATCAAGTCCCATGCATCTCCTTGACTCCTTGTTTTAGGGTACAAAAGAGACCTTCAGGACAAACAATGTGAAGAAAACATCGATCAAGTCTTAAAAGAGACCACGACCACACAATGACCCAGACACAACATCCGTGAAAGAAATCCAGGGAGACTCATATGTGTGTAAGAAAGAGGTCTACTGGCGATATCTAAAAAAGATGGAAATAGAGTTACCATATGACCCAACAACCCCCGCACCCTTATCGGGCAAGAAACAAACCAAGATCAGACATCTGTGCTCCAATGTTCATTGTGGCACAGTTCACAATTGCAAGGAATTGTAAACAACCCAAATTTCCATCACCTGACAATTGGATTAAAAAGCTGGGGTACCTCTACCAGTGGGGATCAACAATGTAATGTCACACCGGTAGATCTCGGAGCCCCAGCATGGGTCTCTGGGCTTCCTGCCTCGGAAGCGCAGCAGCCGGCACGGCGGGAAGGTGAAGAGCTTCCCCAAGGATGATGCCTCCAAGCCGGTCCACCTGACGGCCTTCCTGGGCTACAAGGCCGGCATGACCCACATTGTGCGCGAGGTCGACAGGCCAGGCTCCAAGGTGAACAAGAAGGAAGTGGTGGAGGCCGTGACCATCATGGAGACCCCTCCCATGGTGGTGGTGGGCATCGTGGGCTATGTGGAGACACCTCGCGGCCTCCGGACCTTCAAGACGGTCTTTGCGGAACACATCAGTGACGACGAGTGCAAGCGACGGTTGTACAAGAACTGGCACAAGTCGAAGAAGAAGGCTTTTACCAAGTACTGCAAGAAGTGGCAGGATGACGAGGGTAAGAAGCAGCTTGAGAAGCAGCATGAAGAAGTCCTGCCCGGTCATGCGCGCCATCGCCCACACCCAGACGCGCCTGCTCCACCTGACGGAGATGCAGGTGAACGGGGGCTCGCTCCATGGCTGAGAAGCTGGACTGGGCCCGGGAGAAGCTGGTGCCAGTGAACCAGGTGTTCAGGCAGGATGAAATGATCGACGTCAAGGGGGTGACCAAGGGCAAAGGCTACAAAGGGGTCACCAGTCGTTGGCACACCAAGAAGATGCCCCGAAAGACCCACGGAGGGTTGCACAAGGTGGCTTGTATCGGGGCCTGGCATCCCGCCCGTGTGGCCTTCTCGATGGCCCGCGGTGTGCAGAAAGGCTACCACCACTGCACAGATATCAAAAAGAAGATCTATAAGATTGGCCAGGGCTACCTCGTCAAGGACGAAAAGCTTATCAAACAACGCCTCCACCGACTACGATCTCTCTGACAAGAGCATCCACCCCCTGGGCGACTTTGTCCACTACGGGGAAGTGATCAATGACTTTGTCATGCTCAAGGGCTGCATGGTGGGCACCAAGAAGCGAGTGCTGACTCTGCACAAGTTCCTGCTGGTGCAGACCAAGCGCCGTGCCCTGGAGAAGATCGACCTCTAGTTCATCGACACCACCTCCAAGTTGGGCCATGGCCGTTTCCAGACGGTGGAAGAGAAAAAAGGCTTTCATGGGACCACTCAAGAAAGACCGGATTGCCAAGGAGGAGGCGCATAACAGATGGTACAGCTGGTGGGATCAGAATAAAGACTTCTTTTTCAGTGGGGGGAAAAAAACTGTGGTACATACATACAATGGAGTACTACGCATCGCTAAAAAGTAGTGATGAAATTTTGAAGCACATCACTGCATGGGAAGAACTGGAGGAAAGCATGCTAAGCGAAGTAAACCAAGCAAAAAAGGACAAGTACACATTGAGTCCACGGAGGTAAGCTTTAAAAAAAATGCAAAAGGGACATAGGGGAAAAGCTACTCTATGAACATTCCTGGGGTGAGGACCAGGTAATATGGCAGGGACCAGACCAAATTCAGGGATACACATGGTAGACAGATAAAAAGAGGTGGGGAAAGGAAAAGTAATAATAATAATAAATAAATGGGTAGCGGGGTCACAGGGCACTAACCTGCCCAAGGGTGCCACCGTGAACCCGTATATCTCTGATCTGCCTGCCTCTGTGCCTTTGCCTGTGCTCACCCTTTCTCTACTTGACTCGGTCTGACACCTGTTCTTTTGTGTCTGGCTTATGTCCTTACCAGCAGCCCTGCTGGCGTAGTGGTTACAAATTGGACTGTGATCTGGAAGACCGGAAGTTCAAGTCCACCAGCTGCGCCTTGTGAGAAAGATGAAGCTTTCTATGTCTGTAAAAGAGTTACCATCCCCAGACTCCATGGGGGCAGTTCCACTCTGCCCTTTAGGGTCACCATGAGACAGAGTTGACTGGATGGCAGTGAGTTGGGAATTTTATTTATTTCATTCCCAGCATGTCTTTCCCAGGTTCATTTGTGACCTGACATTTATCCCCCTATTTTAATGAAAGGACACCACTCCATTCTAGAACTCGAACTCACTGACTTGATCCATCCATCTGTCCACGGACTCAAAGGTGGCTTCCACCTTTGGCTGTCGTAACTATAATGCAGTGATGTCCATAATTTAAAAGAAAGAGTTTTGACATGATGTTTTTAGGGGACACAGTGAGACCAGAGCATTTGTCCCTGCCGGTGAAGGGACTGGAGGTCAATCCTTTTTTTTTCCCTTCTTTTTTAAGTGTCTCTATTCCCATCTACAAAAGATGGGCGCCACTCAAGACTGTATATGGTTTCTCTCCTTGAAACAAAATAATCCATTGTTGTGCCCATTACATAGAGGGGGGCACGAAGCTTACAAGCTAGTGCCCAGACCTACAGCCACAAGGCTGGTAGCTGGAGGAGGTCTGTGTGCCCACTGTGGCTGCAGGAGGGACAGAGGGGCCTGCAGGGGGGCCACTGGGCCTCAGAGACCTTCCAGGCGAGGCTACAGGAACTGCAACATCTCTGGGGCGAGCTGAGGGCCAACTGTAGGAGTAAAGAGGCCACGCTCCAGTTGGCCTGCAAAGTAGGACTGTGCACGCCCTGGGCCAGGTTGGATGGGACCCCAGGTTGCCCAGTGCCCACTGCTCACCCCACGTCCTGCTCGAGGCCCTGCGTACGGGGGAGCATCTGGGAGATTGAGAGCTGGCTGCATCCTGTGGAGGGGGAGCTGCGAGTCCCTGGCAGTGGATAGGACCGTCCTGGGGTGGATGAGCTCCTGGGGGCACAGGCAGACGTGGAGGCAGCAGTGGCTGAGCATGCTCAAAGGGCACGGACCCTGCTGGCCCGGGCCTGGGCCTTCATTCCTGAAGGGCTCAGCCTCAACGTGGAGGATCCTGCCCGGCTGCTGCTTCAGAAGTAGATCTGCCTGTGCCCCCTCCTCCTTCCCTGCAGGAATCCCACCCCTGTCCCCAGCACACCCACTCCCAGCGCTCCTGTGACCAGCATGAGGAGCTCACCTTAATACTGTCAACCCTGCACCACCACCACACCCTGACCCCCCCACCTTCATCCCTCACCCCCACCCCCCGCACTGACAGCAAGCTAGAGAGCCTGCGGGAGCCCTGAGGCCCAGAGCCTCCTTTCCCAGTTCTTTAGGGACACTGATGAGGAACTGGCCTGGGTGCAGGAAAAACTGGCCCTGGCCACAGCCCAGGACAACGGCCAGAGTCTGAGCGAGGTGCAGCACCTGCAGCAGCAGCACCAGGTGCCAGCCCACTCCAGGATCAGAGGGGAGGGTGTCTGCCCCAGCAGGGAGCAAGCACAGGGCCCTGAGTGACACTGGAGACTACGAGAAGACACAATGTGGGGCCCAAGGAGGAGCTTCTGCCTAAGCAGGCTTTGGGACATCCTGGGCTCTTTGCTGACCATGGAGACAGGGTCCATGTCTATGGGGCCCCATAAGGTTTCATGGGAGTCTCCCAAGTAATGGCCTGTTCACATAGCAGCCCTGGAGACCTTGCGTACTCCACAGAACTTGGAGCAAGAGCTGCACAGCCGGTCCTGGCCAGGATGGTGGAGGACACAGGGCACAAGCTGCAGGCTGGCACTTTGCCACCCAAGAGGTGGCAGCTGAGGTGCAGCAGCTGGAGAGCGCTATGCGCTGCCTGTGCGCAGAGGCAGAGCAAAGGAGGCTGAGGCTACAGCAGGCTCAGGAGGCCCAGCAGCTGCAGATAGATAGAGGTGAGGGGCACGAAAAGTGGGGGTCTGCCCGGTGTCCAGGGCTCAAGGGGACTCCTATGGGGGACCCAGACTCTCGATGTGCCTAGCAACTCCTCTAAGCGCTCTCTTGTTCCAAGGCCTCTCTTCCACACGTGTCCAGAGATGAGACCCACTGGGTCCTTTAGCTTTGCTTTCCTACTGAGGCAGAATGGACCCAATGGCAGTGGTGTGGGGGTGTCTTCTAAGCCGGTGGCTCTTCTCAGTCGGTTATTGCATTCGAATGTCCTGGAACTTTGAAAAGATATGGACATGCAGCCTCCCATCCAGACAAAATCTGGATCTACAGGGGTGGGGCCTAGGCAGAAGCACCTTTTAAAGCTCTCCTGCCAACCCCGCGGGGAGGAGGCAGCACACCCAGGTCCAGTGGGGAAACAGATAAGCCACTCTGGACAACCGTCTGGCCGGAACCACCGTGTTCTTGTGACACGGGAGAACTTCGTGGGAAAGGGAAAAGAAAAGGCCACAGGACTGCAGGGGACCTCGGGGAAGGAGCTGTCTTGCTTCCTGAGAACCAAGACTGCCTTCAGAGTAAACTGTGGGAAATAAAAAAGAAACAGGGGGCGGGCTTCTAAAGAGCAGCCAGGTGGGCCGGTGCACTCCTTCTCAAGGCTGCAAACCCAGGCTGGAGGCCATGGCCCGCCCGGCTGTCACCCCAGCTCCTGGAGGCAGAATCCTGGCTGGCAGAGCAGGGCTGTTCCCTGGATGGCATGAACACGGGCCTCGTGCACCCTGATGCCATGGTTGGAGGCCACCCAGAGCGAGCTGAAAGGGTTCTGCGGGCACCTGGAGGATTTTCAGAACTCAGACAGGTTGGCAGGGGGTGGGAAACCTAGAGAGCAGGGGGTGGGCAGCCAGAGAGGAGAGGGCAGCAATCCCCTGTGACTTTCCTGATGCAGCCCCACAGTGCTGTCCAGCTGTGGGCGGTGAGGGAGGTCCACCCAGTACGACTATGGGCAGCGGAGGCCCAGGGGTAGTGCCAACTGGAGGGAGAAGCCCTGCTCCTCCACGCCTGGCTGTACAGCAAGGTGGCCACTGCCGACTCCCAGGACTGTGGGCAGGACCTTGAGGGTGTGGAAGTGAGTCGTGCCGGGAAAGTGGATGGAGGAACGGAGGGTAGGGTAGATGCTGGGTGGGCTGAGGGGGCAGGAGATGCCCTGCGGAGTTCTAGAACCAGGGCTGAGGGATGTGGGAGCTGTTGGGGCCAGCTGGCCCTTTCGTGAGTTTTAGGAGCTGCCTGAACCCTATCCACATTGACCCTCTCCAGCCCCACCTTTGCACATGCTGGAACAGAAGTTCAAGGTCTTCCGGGAGAAAGGGCAGAGTGTGGGGCTGCCAGGGTGCAGGCTCTGAGGGAGCTGGCAGGTGCCCTGGAACTCGACTCCCCCAGCTCCATGGCCCAGAGTCAAGTCCACAGGAGCTGGGTTGAGGCCACATGGGTGAGGCTGGACAAGGCAATGAAAGCCCGCACAGAGGTGGGTGCCTAGAGGGACAGGCCAGCGACAGCCAAGGGGCTCGGGACGCAGGGGCCTACCCCAGATGTGTGTGCGTGTGTGTGCGTGTGTGTGTGTGCTCATGTGTAGGGGTGGGCATGTGGGTGTGTGCATGCGTATTTCTGTGTGTATTCTCGTGTGTGCATGTGTGTATGAAGGGGCATGGCTGACTCCAGCTCCCAGCATCAATCAGCCTTCCCCGTCCAACCACGATCCTTCCTGCCCCCAGTTTGGAGTCCTTCAGCGCAGGTCACCCCTTCTGGCAGGAGCACGAAGTGGACTCTCCCAATGTTCCCTGAGCACAGGCCGCAGTTTCGTTGGGGGCACAGGCCCTGCTGGTCTTCTTGCTGACCGCCACTCTTAGAGCTCCCTGCCTCCCCTCCCCACACCCTCCTTTCTCGGGATCTGGTGTCTCAGTGCACTGAGCACCTGACAGGTCCTGCAACCGAAATCCTGGGACTGGGTGGCCCCGGGGCCAGCCCTCTCCACACTGACTGTTGGAGGTGCTACAGGCAGACCCCCTGACAGGCAGCCCACTCGCTCCCTGAACCGCCGTCCTCATGTGCTCAGGGCTCCCCATATTTTTGCCTTCCACCCAACATGCGTGTCCGGACCCTTTCCTCCCTCGGGCCCTGCCTGTGGCCCCCGGGCCTCATCAGGAACCTGCTGTGATCAGAGGAAACCATCTTCTAACCACCAAAGGGCCAGCAGGCGCGAATGTACAGCGATGATAATAGGTAAAGGTCACGGTAAAGTCACAGAGGACAGGAAAGACAGGGGCGAGAGAATACAATACAGAGTCAGACATGTTTTATTAGGCATTCTCACTTCAGCTCCTCTTGATGGACCACGTGGAACTGGGAGAAGTGGAACCTTTGCTATCTTGGGACGTGTATAGGGAGCCTGGAGACACACCTCTTCAGTAGTGACATGGGTCTCAAGGTGGGTGATATCTATCGTAAGGCCCCTGTACTTGAGCTCACCAAGGTGAGGAAAGCTAATACCTGCATTGGGGGAAGCTACAAAGGGGGCTGGGTGTCACGGTGGGAAGAGAGGGCAAAAGGATCATATCTGCTTCTACACAGAGATACAATCAGCCATGTGCTCACGTTAAGGCAGCCTAGCTGTTAACGGAGAATCCGTGGGAATGATTTTTTGTTGTTGTTGTTTTTAACAATTTATTGGGGCTGATACAATTCTTTTCACAGTTCATACATATACATACATCAATTGTATAAAGCACATCTGTACAGTCTTTGCCCTAATCATTTTTTTCTCTTTTCTTCTTTTACATTTTATTAGGGACTCCAATAACTCTTACCACAATCCATACATATACATACATCAATTGTATAAAGCACACCCATACATTCCCTGTCCCAATCATTCTCAAGGCATTTGCTCTCCACTTAAGCCCCTTGCATCAGGTCCTCTTTCCCCCCCCCCCTCCCTCCCTTTCCCCCCTCCCTCATATGCCCTTGGTAATTTATACCTCGTTATTTTGTTATATCTTGCCCTATTCGGGGTCTCCCTTCCCCCCTTCTCTGCTGTCCCTCTCCCAGGGAAGAGGTCACATGTGGCTCCTTGTAATCAGTTCCCCCTTTCCAACCCACTCACCCTCCACTCTCCCAGCATCGTCCCTCACGCCCTTGGTCCTGGAGGTATCATCCACCCTGGATTCCCTGTATCTCCAACCCTCATATGTACCAGTGTACAGTCTATGTCCTATCCAGCCCTGCAAGGTAGAATTCAGATCATGGTAGTTGGGGGGTAGAGAAGGGGGGTGGGAGGGAATGATTTTTAAAGTAGGATAATGTACTTGGACTTTACCTCTAACTTACCAAAGTAGAGGCTTTCCTACCGTGGAACACCAGCTTTCCAGATTCTCACTGTTATAAGTTAGGGAATTGAGTGTTCGTCCTGTTTCCCTCCGTGTTAGCGCCCCACAAATCCCCAAGCCACAGTCTTTGCTCAAAAGGAGGTGGCCCTGTTCTCAGGGAGAAAGTTGCTGGCCCTCCTTCCCGCTGTGCCCTCGACTTCCACAAGGCGGCGCTCGAGCTGTGGGGCCACATGCAGAAGGTGGTCCTGGTGGCGGGTGCTGTCCTTGGCCACGACCTGGCGTCTGTGGAGGTCCTGCAGCGCCAGCACCGCCTCTTGCAGGGAGGGCCCCAGTCCCTCCCCCCCCCTCCGCGTGAACCCCTCTTTGTAGGCAATGGATGGATGTGGATCCCTCGCCCCCAGCTGACCTCAGGCAGTACAGCAGCCTACCCCTGCCCCCTCTGCGATGGGGGGTGACGAGCCTGGGATTGACCTAGGCTGGGGTACAGCCAGGATGGCCTGCAGAGTCCTGGGTGGAGAAGCATTCAGCCTGCTCTTTGCCAGCTGCAGAGGGAGCTGGTGGCTGTGGACGAGGTGGTGGTTCAGATGGGGATGGAGGCCATTCAGGTACACCCTGCGGTCCAGGAGGGCCTGGCCGGGCAGCTGGCTGAGGTGCAGGAGGCCTGGGCCACCTGGACATGAAGGCCTGGGAGCAGGGCCAGCAGCTGGAGTGGGCAGCCCATGGCCATGCCTTCCTCAGGCACTGCCAGGAACTGCTGTATGTGCCACCCCACCTGGATGGGGGCTCGCTCTGTCCCATGAGGGTGGGGGCACCCAGCTCTTCCCTGCCTCCTCCCTGTTCTGCCCTCCTGGCCCTAAGACCTGTTCCCATGCCCTGTCCCCCACCCAGCACTCGGGCTCAAGAGAAGCAGGCACTAGTCTATATTCTCAGAAGGGCCAGCTGGGGCCAAGGAGACACTGGGGCAGGAGCTCTGCCTGAGAGCCCAGGCAGTGCGACCGGTGGGGTAGCAGCTGCTGGACACCAGCCACGTCATAGACCCAGAGATGTGCACGCTGAGGGCTAGGGCCAGGGTGGTGCGTGGCCAGAGCCCCCTTTCCTGCTTCTCCCTGCTCCACGGTAACCCAGTCCTGCCCCACCCAGGTGACACCCTGCGCCCCTCCCAACAGCCCTCTGCCCCCCAGGTCACAGCATCTCCAGGAGCTGAACAGGCAGCTGCAGAAGCTCCGGACGACCTGGGCCCTTCACCAGGAGCACTGCCTGGTGAGCCAGGACCAGGAGGAGCTTCATGGAATGCTTGGTCAGGCTGAGGTCTGGCTGGCCTCCTGAGAGGACCTCCTGCTAGACCCTGACTGTGGGGTGAGCAGGGATCCACCCCTTAGAGGGCCACATGACTGGCACCAGGACTTGGAAAGGCAGCTGGCGGCCCAGGAGGAGAAGCTCACCCAGCTCCAGATGTAGGTGAGGGTGTGGAGGGCGGGACTGAGGAGGGGTCGAGGGGCCTCAACCTGCGGTGGAGTCCCCAGAGCATTGATCCGCCCTGAGGGGCACCCCTTCGAGGAAACAGCCGCAGGGTCCTGTCCTCCGTGGGCAGTCTGGCTCTGTGGGGTCCATCACAGCTTCTTCTGCCCAACTGCTCCCTCCCCTCCTCCTCCTGGTTTCCCCCTCTGAGAGCTGCCCCCAGAGCAAGCCCTGTGGGACACAGAGGGTCACTATGGGTGGAAACCAATCAATAATCTCATGGGTGCAGAGCACACTCTGAGGAACACAGGGGAGGTGACACTAGCTACAGAGAATCTGAGTGGAGCGAGGGTTTGTAATCCTTGTGTAGGCGGGGGGCGGGGCTGATAGGGGGGGTTGATACCACAGGATCCTGTGGGACTGAAAGTGAGGACCTGAGGGTGGATGGGCAGAGGGAGTGCCCCATCCTCTGAGGCAGGAAGGTGGTCAGCTAGGGTGAGCACGGAGGAAGATGAGTAGGGGCTCTGCAGTCACACAAATGTCACCTAAGAATCTCACTTTAGTATAAAATGTTTGTCTCCATTGCAAAGCCACCTCTAGCAACTAGGATCCCCTCTCTCCCCATCTGGAGCAGACGAGTGAAGAAAATCAAAAACTGAAGCAAAGCAGTCCACAGGACTAACGGACCACCAAGACCACAGCCCTCCATCCTTGTCCTGGAGAACAGGAGAGTTAGATGGTGCCCAGCCACCGCCTCAAACTGCTCTGGTTGAGCTCAAACTGGCAACTTGCGCACAGCTTGAAAGCCAATGGAAGTCGACTTCATGAAGAGAGGGCATTACAAGTTTGACAGGGACTGCTGGAGCTCCGAACCAGGGCCCTTCAAATCCAAAACAGAGCCCAGCTCCGGGAATCACCCCTGCCCAAGCAACAGTCGAGCTGATAAAGTGAACGCATGGCACCTGTGAGGCACTTGCTTCCCAGAGCAAAGGGGAGCATTTGCCCTCAAAGTTCAGGAGGGAGGGAGGGGCCAGGGAGGAGGCAAGAAGAGTGCTGTGTTATATTATGAGGGCTGCAAACAAAATGTGTAGAAATTGTTAAACTGCTCTGCATGTTTTCACTTAAAACAAAAACCCTCTATATTAAAATTCATATATATATATATGTGCATTATATATATATATATATATATATATATATATATATATATATATTAGTCAAACCCAAGGTCAGAAAAAGGCATGCCCCGGGCTTCTGCTCGTGGCAAGGTCAGTGGTCTGAAACCCATCAGAAAGACGCGGCTCGGCAGTCTGCTCCCGTAGTGACAGCCTCAGAGAGCCGCAGGGGCCGTCGTGTGCTGTCCTACAGGGCCTCCATGATAGAAATCGACTCGATGGCAATGATTTGAGTGCTTTGAAGGTCAGAAACTGTAGACAGTGATCTATAAATGTCCTTCTCTCCTGTAAGGTGTCTGTAACACAATCAAAGGAAAACAATCGGTCTGCTCTCCAGATCTTCAATGGGACCATTTCCAGGGAGCCTGGCCACACATTTCCAGGCTGTGCCTTCTCAGATCCGCTGGCACTGCTAGGAAGGTTGTGGGCCCTGCAGGGGTGGGGGACTCTCCAGCCTGCTCCCCAGCAATAGAGGCACTAGGCCAAGACTGGAAGAGCCCCGGCGGGGGGAGAGTGGGGAGGTTGAGGCAGTCACTGTGCCCTGCTTCTGACACTCTTCATGTGGCTGCTATGGTCACCCTTGATCTCAGGGAAGGCCAAGGGTCACCAGGGCAGAAAACACTTCCTTTTTATGGTGAGGGCCATATCGGGTCTCAACTCCACTGCTAATTAGCTGTGGTCTCTAGCAAGTAACCCAGCCTCTCGGTGCACCCAGTTTCCCCAGTGCTATCTGGAGTCCCCAGAAGGGCCAGGTACAGCGAGGCTGCTTGCAGCTGGGCCAGAACCAGCAGCTGCCCTCACCGTGCCCTGAAGCCAGAAGCCCAGAACTCAAAGGCTGAGCTTTGCTGAAGGTCGTCCGACAGGGCCTCTCAGCTTAAGTAAGCGGTCCCAAGCTCCAGGCTGCACAAGTTGCTCCCTGGAACACGTGGCCCAGGCCCCCAATGTGGGCACACAGAAAGCCAGTTCACCTCTCAGGACAGTGGTGGTGTGACTGGATGTGGTCACGCCCGCATCGCCCACTCGGGGCTCCTGGAGCAGGGTCCCCATCTGCTCTGCACCTCCCGCACCAGACACTCACTGCCCTGGGACTAAGAGAAGCCTCAACCCCACCCGCCAGGGCAACCCATGGTCCCCGGGCAGCTTCTGGACCATGTCACTCCCTTCCCCAGACTTGACGGCTGTCCCACCCACGGGCTCAGCCCTCTGTACTCATGCCTTTCCATGTGTGCATGTGTGTGTGCGGGCGCACCTGTGATAGATGTTCACGTGTTTTTGGTAGATGCGTGTCCATCGGTGTGGTGTGTGTTCATCCAGGTGTGTTTATGGTATACATGCCTGTGGTATGTCCATCCATGTGTGTGTGTCTGTGTGGTGTGCGTCCATGGGCACACACACACATCTGCAGACCCGTGCGATCCTTCAGCTTCCTGCTGCTGGCTGGTCTGTGGAGAAGAGCAGGCCCTCTCGGAACTCCTTGCCTACTGGAGCAGCACGGGGTTAGGGCAGCCTCTCTTGGCATAGTCCCAGCAAGCTTGCCTGGACTTAGCCTCCTGCAACTGTGCCCTTTAGCCTGCCTTCTCCTCTTCCCTCTCCAAAACAACCTCGGCTCATTGGCAGCCTGCTGCCTCCCTGTCCCTTGCTGTCACAGTCCCCTGCAGCTCTCCCAAGGCACAGGCCCTGTCGCCCTCCAAGGGGAGAAGAGAATCTAGTCAGGGGTCAGAAGGTGGAGGCAGAGAAGGCAGGGCAGGGCAAGGCTCTCTCTCTCTCTCTCTCTCACATGTGCAAGCAGGAGCCCCTGTTTCCCCCTACTCCCACCCCCCAATATGTGCAGCACCCCTGAGCCCACCACCCTCCACCAGTGGAGACATCCTGGGGCACCATCTCCGCTGTAATTGCCCACCTCCACGCACTCTCCCATGGGGTCCAGTTCATGAATGGGATGAATGGCTGGGGTGAAGCCTCATCCTGGACACAGGGGTACTGAGCAGTCACTCCTGCCCTGACTCTCACTCTGTGCCCAACCTGGGAGTCACTCAGCCATGCATTGGGGGGAAGGGGGAAGGGGAGTGTCATGGGAATCCACGTGGTTACCAATGCTAGAGGAACGTGGGGTATTGTCAGGGAGGTGGTGGTGGGGCAGGTGTGACCCAGGGACCCAACATTCATTCACTGGGCCTCGCTGCTCCTCCACAGGGGTGGGTGGGGCCAGAAGTGACCCTGGGGCTGTAGGTGAGTGGGTGGGCCCAGAAGTGACCCTGGGGCTGTAGGGGAGGACGTGCTCCATCCAGGTCACCACATGGAACCAGCCACAGACTGCCCATGCAGGCTCGCCACAGTCTAGCCAGGCCACCACGCAGCACCCTGGGAACGGGCAGCTCCTGGTAAGAGGCAGCCCTTCCGAGGTCACACCTTCCTAGGCTCTTCCTCAAGGTGCTCTGACCCCCACCCGGCAAAGAGGGCAGCTACTGGCTGGGAGGGTGGGGCAGGGGTGCCCGAAGCAGACACCTCCTACGGGGCATCCGGCTGGGAAAGGGTGGCACAGCACCAAGAGGCTGGCAACTCTTTGCGGGGCCAGGGAGATGTGTCCTTGTCTTATTTCCTAAACTGGTCTTTGATGGTGGTACCAAAGGTCTCCCCATTCGTAGCAGCAATGACATCCTCAGACCGTTGGTGGGACGAGTCCTGTAATGTGTGCAGCCCCCGAGTCCCTGCGTACAGCATTCAGAGCAGCAGGGCGGGGGAGCCTGGGACCCTCCCCCCAGTGCCAGCACTCTACACCGGGCCCAGCCACCCCAAACCCCAACCCCACCCCATTTGCACCCCGGCTGCCACAGCACCTCTGCACCCCACCTCTCCCGGTGCTTGGAGAAGAGGCCCACTGTGGCCTGCTCTAGGGGCCCAGGGCCCAGGACCAGAGCAGCTGCTGAGCTGTGGCAAGCCCGTAGTCACAGCTTCAGTTCACAGTGCAGATGGCCCTCTGTGAGGTGCTGGCAGCTCCTGCCCCATCTGGGGTACCAGGGCATACACCCAAGGCTAGGAAGGGTGCTGCTGGGGCCAACCAGGCCCTCCGAGGCCCCAGAAAAATGGGGGATGGCTCTCTGAGGCTGAGGCATGGTGTCACTCGGGGCGGGCTGTCAGCGCTGCCTCCTCTTCCGCAGGGCCTCGCGCAGGGCAGCTGGCAGCGGCTTCTGGTTGTTGCAGATGGTGTAGTGGGCCAGCCCCAGAAGCTTGTCCAAGTCCTCTTGGCTATAGGTCACTTTCGAGTAGTGGTAGGGGGAGTCAGACGGAGACAGGTTCACCCGGCCGGCCTCCTGCTCCTCGGGTGTCCTAGGGACCCCTGTGCAGAGAGCACATCGTGGGCATGGAGGGGCAGGGTGCTGGGGTGGAGGGCGGGTCTGCTGGGTCGGGGAGGCTGGGACACCAGGAAGGGGGTGGCGGCAAGCTGGCTCACCAGGGGCTGAGTGGTCCTGGAAGGAGTCATTGACCAGGGGGAAGTGCAGAATGACTGGGGCCTCAGGCTGGCCGGGATCAGAGAACTTGTGGCACTCCCGAGGCTGGCGCTCCTCATCAAGCCTGGGAGAGATGGGCAGGAACGGGATGCCCTGCTCTTGGCACATGCTACCCACCAGCTGCAGCTGCTGCAGGGGCACAGAGGGCAGGAAAGGGCTAGCCTTGGGCTCCCTTGGTCCTGGACACTGACGTCACATAGGACCAAGCATCAGTCGGAGTTGACAGCCGTGCCACAGCCCCTCAGAGCTCCACCAAATGGACTGTAGCCATAGCTGAGGCCAGCCATGAAGGGCACACACCTCTCACTAAATTAACACAGAAACTAAACGCTGGGGTGTCGACGGCCTGCAACCAGCCGGGGTGCAGGTGCAGCCAACCAGATTCACCATCACATCCTCTCCCCATTGCGGAGAAAGCCCCCTGATGGAGCGTGAATGAAACCCTAGTTCTTTTCACAAGGAGCGCTGGTGGTGAAGCAGTTATGTGCTGGGCGAGGTTCTGCAGGGTCAGCACTGGGAAACCACCCGCTGCTCCATGGAGAGAGGGCCGAGCACCACGTTCCTGAACTTGTGCCTCCATGTTGGTAGCCACAGACTCTCCCTTAACAGCCATGCTGCCTTCAAGTGATCACATGGCTGGTCTGATCTCCCTACAGAGGCAGACATCCTCTGGCTCTCTCTTCCTGCTGTCGCCCAGCCCCCACTCTCAGCTTCCCCCAATGCAGCTGTTAGGCTTCCTCACTTGTGAGCTCAGCGTTACTGTCGATCCCACCCACCTTGTGGCGTATGTAACTACTGAATATGCATGTCTTAAGGCTACCTGTAACTACCCCAAGATAATACAGATGCTCTCTCTTCCCCCACTTCCACGTGGTCCATCAAGAGGAGCTGAGGTGAGCATGCTATCATAAAACGTGCCTGACTCCTTTATTGTACTCTCGCTCCCCTATCTCTCCTAGCCTCTATGACTTTACTAGACCTTTACTATTTTATCGCCATACAATTGTGCCTACTGACCCATTGGTTGTTAGAGGCTGATTTCCTGTGACAAACTGCTCCGTGGGCATTTTTACTCCCGTAAGCAGTTCGATCTCGGAAACACACCAAGGGGGACCCGGTGAGTCAGCATGGACTCCATGGTGGGGATCCTGGTTTGGTTGTTTTGACATGGTGTGGTGGTTAGATATTATGTCCACTTGGACCTGCGTGAAAGTGCAGGGGTGGAGTCCCACCTGTCACTCAGGTGAAAGCCTGGTGATCCCTCCTTGGAAGGAAGGATAGATGGTATGAGCCTCTTCCTCCTCGCTGGGATTCTGTCTCCAGGGACGGCCCCATGGGGCCACCAGCCTGGACAGCCGCCGACTTGGCCGTGTTCACGCCAGCCTGGGCATTATCTGCCTGCAGCTACACAGAGGCTGAGGAAGGTTCTGACTAGCATGGTCTTGAATCACACTGGGCTGGGATGCCTTGCTGATCTAAAATGACTTCTTGATCTAAAGCTCTTTCTTTCTACACAGAGGAGTGTTGCTGCTTTTGTTTCTCTGGACAGCTCAGCCCATAGCATGTGGGTCCCTGTCTCATAGGGTTGGGAGGAAGTCAGCAAGGCACACACTGTGAAGCCGCCCTAGCATCCTCGGGTGCCACTCATCAGCTCCCCCACCTGAAAGGCGGCATTTAAGTTGTAGTCCAGCGACAGGATGAGGTCCACGTCCCGGGTGGGCTGTAGGAGGGGCGGGCAGCTGGTGTTGACAAAGTAGCCCACGTCCAGCAGGCACAGGCGGGGCTCCCCAGTGGTCAGCTGGTTAGGGAGTTCATCCAGTTTGGTGTCTGGAGAGGTGAGCGGGGTGGGAGGGCAGCCTTGAGCACGGGTGCTGAGGACACCACGCTTGCTCCCCTGGTCAGTGGCAGTCACTGTCTGCTCCTGGAAAAAGACTCCGCCCTCAGGCCCCACCCACCTGGCCCCAGCCCTGAAGCAACCTCCAGCCCCAGCTGAAGGAGAAGGCAGGAAACTCTACTCCCCACATCCCGTGGGGCCACACATGGAAGGCCTGGAGCCAAGGGGTGAGGTGAGGGGCTTGGAGCCAAGACCCACAGCTCTGGGAAGACATCAGGGGGCTGGGCCCCGGTGGGAGAAGCTACCTTTCCAGGAGGAGAAGTGAGGGTGCTGGAAATAGTCTTTGTGGAACTGGAGACCACGCAGAAAGTTGTGGGTGGCCTGGGCAAGCGGGCGCCACGTCAGGAGGCCAGAGAACAACTCCCCGATCCTCCCAGCCAGGCTGGGTGGCACTTCCATCTTCAGCACTGGGACCTGCTCCTTGTCTGCACAGCCAGGGAGTGGGGCATGGGTGCTAGCCCAGTCTGAGGGCAGTGACCCCGGAGAGGGAAAGAGCTGAGACCAGTGCCCCCACCACCACACACACACAGAGCTGGGAGTCACATGCCCACCCCCAGCACCAGCCCCGGAGCCTGGGCACCTACCCAAGCTGGTCAGGGTCTGAGCCTAGCGATCCCAGAACGGACTGGGCTCCAAGGACCAGTATAAGCTGTCTTGGAGGCTGGCTGCATATAGGTTGGTCCAGATGCCTGGGAGCGCAGACACAAGGGGACGAGAGCCACCATTCCAGTCACAGCCTGACCCTTCCCTGCTGCCCGCCTCAGTGATGGGGCTCCCCCAGAAACATCCTCCCCTCCCCCATTCTCTCTCCAAGACCCCCTCACCTTCCAGGAAGCAGATGTGGGACTCAGGCATCCTCTTCATCAGCTGCCCCATGAAGAACTCGGAGCCGAAGAGCTCGGAGGGGATGAAGGCACCTTACTTGGAGAAACCGAGCTAGTAGGGGGAGAAATCACACCACTCTGCGGTGGGAAGGGACCGCTGTTGGCCACCACCCTCCTGCCCACCCGAACCCACGCAGGGCAGCCACAAAGGACGGGGCGACTCCCCTCCAGTCCAAGTGACTCTGGGGTCATGGGTGTCTGGATTCACTCGGGTCCCGGACCAGAGTGTAAGGAGAAGGGCATGAAAAACTGCCTCCCCACACCATCCCAACCACCCCTTCCCCGACCCCTGGCCGCCCGGGGCCTCAACCAGCTGCCTCGACCTGCCTCCAAATTCAAAGGTGGACAGGCCGTGCCCCTTAGTGTTGAGGGCATAGTACATGGGGAGAGGTTTCTGGCCGTGCCTCAGAGCCTGTCGCTGCTCCGAGAGCTTGTGGACATCAGGCTGTAGGGAGATACCTCCGTGTAAACCCATTGCTGCCTGGTCTCTGGAGATCTCCCCTCGCTCTGCTACCCAGCAGGGCTGCCTCCAGGTCCAGGCCCGTCCCCGTGGGCCGCCCTTCTGTACCCCATCATGTCGCATGGCCTCATTGATGAGGGCCCAGAGGTTGGTGAAGCAGGCCGGGTGTCCCAGGCGAGCGTGCTCCTCCAGCTCCTGGTAGTACCATTGCAGCTGGCTGGGAGCCAACACGCCCAGCTTGTTCTTGGTCACCTGCGTCTTCAGCAGTACGGTGGCGCCCCCCAGGTCCTTCTGCGACCACTCTGGATCCTTGTAGAGGTTTTCTAAGGTCCTAGGCAAAGCCAGAGGTCGGGGGCAGACAGGTTCCTCTAAGAGTCCCCCGAGACTTCACACCCCTTCGGACCTTCTCTCCCAGGGCAGCAGCCCGCAGGTGCCTTCCAGCTCCATGGAGACAGCCGAAGCCCATGGGGCACCTTGGGCATATCGCACCTGCCACCTGCCTCCTCGCAGACCTTCCAATCTAGTCAGGGAAGCCAAGGGGGCACTGGAGAAGCCTTACCACAGGCACCCCTGCCTCTACCCACTCACCGCCAGATCCCACACTCAGCCTGCTCACCAAGTGGAGCCCAAGGCCCCTGTGATGTAGAAGACGCAGTCCAAGAGGCCCAGCTCCCTGAGGCCGGTCAGCTGCCCATACAGGGAAGTCATTGCCCGGACCCCTCCACCACTAGCCATGATTGCCACCACTGGGACCTGGAAGGGCAGAGTACAGCTGGGCTCAAGGGAGGCCCTGCGGGGACTTCCAGTTGGTGGAGGGGAGGTCAGGGTGCGCCGGGCAGTAAAAACCACAGGAGGAGAACACAGCAAGTCAAGTGGCCACTCAGTCCCCTGCCCCTGGCCCCACCACCAAGTTAGCGTAGGTCAGAGTCTGGTGGGGACCCATGGAGCGGGTCTGAGTCAGAGCAGCTGAGGAGAGTCATGTCAGGATAACCTCCTTCAGCAGGGTGGGTCCTTTCGGGTTTTGAAAACTCCAGGGAGCGTACAGGCCACAGGCCTTATCTCCCCATCCCCAGCCTGGGGAATACGGCGGTCACTTCTTAAAAGACGCAGGCTCACCTCAAAACCCCCAAATCAGCGTCCCTCTCTCCTTGCAAGGAGCTCATTTCCTTAGGAGCCAGCCCAACCAGCAGAGAGGCCTGGCCAGATGTCCACCGAGTTGTCTGAGAGGCCCAGTCTTAAAATCAGCTCCAGGCCAAGGGCCAACGCCCAGAGAAGGGTAGCTACCCTTGGTGGGGCCCGTGGTTCTGACACTGCTCAGCCGCATCGGGCCCAAGATAACATCAAGAAAGCTCCGGGAAGTACAAGGGGGGTAGGTGGGCAGACGAGAGGCAAACACAAGTCCGCCTTACAACCAAACCTGGTCGGGCAATGGAAGTGTGGAGGCCCACTCAGCTCAACACTCGGCCTGAGACCCCCACACTCCTGCGAAGCCTGACAGACCTCGTCCTCCTGCAGGTCTCCCTCCAGCTGCAGGGCCTGCTGCAGGGCCTTGGCCACCACCTGCTTCCTCCTGCTCAGGAAGGCCTGCTCCTCAGCACACAGCTCGAAGTCCAGGCGCACGGCCAGCTCCCCTGGTCTGGGGGTGGGGTGGGGGGATGGACGGACAGTGAGGCAGTGCTCATCCTCGTCAGAAAAGAGGACACTGGGCCCATCTCCCTGCAAGATCCACGTCCATCTCTTCTCTCCCTTCAGCCTGCGTGCTGAAGCTTGGAGAGTGAGGTGGGGGTGGTGGGCCCAGAGCCACACCAACACGCCCGGCATGACAGCAAGGCCAGCTGGCAGATGAGGGTGTCCCTGTGGCCAAAGGTGGCCCTGAGTCTCAGCTTCTCCCTCCCCTGCAACGCTGGACCAGGGCTACACTGGGAAGGGGGCACGGGGGCTGAGAAGGAACAAAGGCCTTTAAGTTGGGGCTGCTTATGCTCCTAGACACTGAGGGCCAGCAAAAGTTCTTGAAGGCCCAGCCACGTTGCTTCTACCCAAAAGGTTGCTTCCTTCTGGTCTTTGTGCTCCTCAAACCAGGCGTGTTACTCTCCTCAGCCCCCACCTCTCTCCCACCCAGTGAGGCCACACGCAGACTACAAGGCTGAGGAAGGACCCTCTCTGCTCTGAGCACCTTCCCAAGACTGGGAGCTCCCTGCTGCAGCCACCCGCTTGCTTCCGGTCCTCCAGGCCACCCAGCTGCACGTAGCGCCCTCCCTCCCCCGGCTGCTCTCCCCCAGCCCAGCCTCTCACCTGTCTTCTTTTCTCAGCTCCACCTTCATCAGAGGCTCCTGCAAACCAGCAAAACACCACTCAGAAAGGCTGGCACCTCCACCCCAACTTCGGCCCTGGGATGCCCCAGTCATCTCCACAGGGATGCACCCCCACAGCCCAGCCCAGGGGCTTGGCCCAAAAGAAAAGGGAGAGAAGGAGTCACCCCCTGCCCCCACCCCCGCACTGGCCTGAGGCCCTGTCCCACACCCACATCAAGGTCTCTTCCTCTGAGTGAAGAGTACCTGGGATGTAGGGAAGACCAGCCTCACAAGCTGGTCTGATGGCAGGGCCCTGAGTGGCACCTTCAGTTGCTCCTGGGGGGCATTCTGCAAGGGGACAAAAACTGTACACTTACCCGAGTCTCAGAGCAGGGGTACCACCCGGCCCTGTGGGCCTGAATTCCAGGGGGTCAGTGGGGGAGCACCCTACCTGCAGGTGGATACTCAGCTCCTGCTCCCAGCAGGTGGGGAAGTGGAAACGGAAGTAGTCGCTGCCTACGGTGGCCTCCTGAGATCCCTCGTAGGACCCGGGGACCACAAGCTGAATTTTCCCTTTGACTCTGGAAAATGTAACCGAGGTAGGGGTGGGAGGGGGTTCCCTGCCCGTGAGGTGTCTCCCGCCCCTGTGGCTGGCAGAGGCTGGGAGGAGTTACCCCCAACCCAGCCCCCTCAGAGCAGGGTCATGGGAAAAGACCAGGTCTTGGTAAGCCCGGGCAGTTTCACCCCCAGCCCCTAGCCTTCAGAGGCTAAAGGTGGCTGGCAGCTTCTTCCAGGATGGGCAGCTGAGGAAAGGGGAAGACATAGGCTGAGGGCCAGGGCTGTCCTGGTGACCTGGGAGAATCACCCTTCTGGTCCCCGGCCTCCTCCAGCCGCACATGCAAGCGGGAAAGCTCACGGGCCTGTGTTGGGAAGAGAAGATTCATATGCCGCCCCTCCCACGCGAGGATACCTCACCACTACCCATTCCCCTGCAGCCCGCGGTTCCTGCTCCTCAGTCCCATGTCCTCTGGAAATCATAGCCCCTCCCACTTTGCTCTTTCCTGGTCCAGACAGACTTGCAGCCAGGAGGGCAGGTGAGCAGATGGCCTGAGGGAGGGTGTGTCACTCACCACTACAATCCCAAAGCACTACTATGATCCCAAATCACTACTGTGATCCCAAATCACTACTATGATCCCAAATCACTACTATGATCATAAAGCACTACTATGATCCCAAAGCACTAATATGATCACAAAACACTACTATGATCATAAAGCACTACTATGATCCCAAAGCACTACTATGATCACAAAGCACTACTATGACACCAAAGCACTACTATGATCCCAAATCACTACTATGATCCCGAATCACTACTATGATCCCGAATTAGTACCATGATCCTAAGTCACTATTACCATCCCAAGTCACCACTATAATCCCGAATCACTACTATGATCCTGAATCAATCACTACAATGATCTGACTCACCACTAGGACACCGTTGCTGGTGAGCTGCTCCGCACAGTCTGTCCTGGGAAAAGCCATGAGCGGGGGTCAGGTTCTTGCCCCCAAGGAAGCCTAGGCAGTCCTTCAAACCACAGAGGGTCCCCGGGGAAGGACACCAGCCCTGAGCGCACGAGGCTCTCTCCTTCCAGAAGGGACAGATTTGACCCAGAGCCCCTCTCCCTACCTCGCAACCCCCAACTCCCCTGACCCCCGCAACCCCCAACTCACACACTCCGCAGGCGGAATTCAACGTCAAACCGCTCCCCACCCTGAAAAAGCAAGTTATAAAGGTAAGACGTGTGCATGTATGTGGGCATGCATGTGAGTGGTTGTGTGCACATGTGAGTGTGTGTGCATGTGTATCCACATGGCTGTGCATGTGTGAGTGTGGCAGTGGTTGAGTGCGTGTGCTTGCGTGTGAGTATACCTGTGTATGTGTGTGAGGCTGCGTGTGGGTATGAATGTGAGTGTGTGTGTCAGTGTGGGTATGTGCAGATTCCAACCCAGATGCCAGCCAGGGGTGCCAATGCGGGGAGGGCTGCTGTCCATAATGTGGCCCCGAGGAGGGGGCCGCTCCTCGGGAAGCAGGTCCTGGTTTACAAGGGCCTCGGGCACCAGGGAAACCTGACCTCATGGTCTGTAAGCAAGTTCTTTGAAGAGGGGCATTTAAGCAGCATCCCGTTGGTGGTACCGAGGGTGGCCGCCCATGTGGAGTCTTGCCTGCAGGCTCAGCAAGAAGCTCTGGCGCCGGAACTCCCCAGGCAGCAGAGTGCCCACGTCAAACAGCACTGACAGCACGGGGTCGTCGCTGGTCAGCAGGTCCTGGTCAAAGACTTTCAGCTCAACCATGTTCTGGAAGGGGAGCAGCGGGACAGGGCCATGGGGTGGGGGGTGGGGTGGGGCTGGCACTGGGGGTACGCAGGGCTGGGCTGAGGCATGCCCACCTTGATCTGGCTGTGCACCCGGAAGTGGAAGCTCTGGTTCCAGACAGGGTTTCTGTAGTTGTTGACAGTGCGCGTCTGGAGCCGGTGGTTGCAGGCCGTGGGCAGCCACAGGGTCACACAGAAGTCAGGGTGGGTCACTTGGAGGAGAAGAAATGAGGGCCAATTCTCCCCCAAGCCACGCAGAGTTCACCACCAGAGGGATCCCTGGGGACGCACCAAGCCCCACCCTCCATCACCAGCCCTTGCCCGTCACTCTTTGCAGGCCCTCCTCCCAGGACCTCGCAGGCACAGCCCTCCTGCCACCTCCCACCGTCCCTGCCCTGCTTCAATTGCAACCTCAGTTCCCTTCTCCTATCTCGGTCAACTCACCCACATCCCTGGCAGGCAGGCTGTGGGCCTGCAGCACATGAATGGTGTGCAGGCAGGTCCCGGGCAACTTGGCCTGCAGAGCAGCGGGGAGGGGACAAGCTTGCTATGGGATGACATGACCAAAGGGCGCAGGCGATGGAAGGGAGGTTGGGGCACCTGTGAGGGCTCACCCTGCACCAACAGGGCCAAGGCCACCCAGAACCCCGAGTCTAGAAGAGACAGGGCACGTCCATAGGAACTTACACAATGCCCATGACAGGTCTGTCCCAAGGGCTATCCATACATTAACTCAGCCGACTACTACGCTGCCTCATGAGGAGGCGGAGGCATGGAGAGGTGACCCAGCAACTGGCTGGAGACCCAGAGGCAGGATCGCTGTGCTCTCCGCTTCCCTCTCCTGGAACCAGCAGGCTCCCATCTTGCCACCTGTCTGCCCCATCCCATGCCCTCGCTTACAAAGCTCTGGGTGGGCATACAGAAGGGCATGGAGGGAGCGGCCTGCTAGGACTAAGCTCCTGCTTGCTCACTCGCTCCTCCCTGTGCATCCCACCCCTGGTCAGGGGGCAGTTCTGGAAGCCACCTCTGTGCTGGGGCAGGTGGGAGGTTACAAGGCCAGGCAGCCCATGGGCGCCAAGCCCTGCGCCCTCCAGGTTCTCCGAGGGCAGAGAAACAAAGGACCACAGGACTCCATCCCAAACCACCCCGGGCTCTGGGCTGAAGCCCTGCCAGGTGCACTGGGGCCAGGGAGCGTGTGTCAGCACACCCTTTCACTGGCCTCCCAGCTGCCATTGGAAGTCCCAGCTGCATGCGCCCAGGGGTTCCTGGCAGAGGAAGAACCCGGGAAAGTCACCCATCTCATCAGTCTCAGGCCCCGACAGCCCAGGCAACTGACTCAGAGGGAGCAGGGGAGCAGCCAGGAGCCTCTCCCTGCCTAGAAGCTCTGTGGATCCCCAGCCCTGCCATGCCCCTACCCAAAGCTGGCAAACACGCCCCCTACAACTGAAGACCACCGCGGCCACAGCCCTCCAGAGAAAGCATTAGCCAGGACTCAGGTGGGGAGCAAGGGTCAGATTGGGCTCCAGTGCCATGCCAGTCTTACCAGAGCCATAAGGCTGGGGGTCCCAGGCGGGGCGAGCAAAGGCAGCAGTAGCCACTGGGCCGAGGACTGTGGGGTTTTAAGCCAAAATCCAAGTATGTCCCAACTGGCCTCCCTAGCCCCTCCCACCTGCATCTTCCGCTCTGCCCAAGCCCCACACCCTGCCCAAGAAATGAGGCACCTCAGCCTATACTGGGGCTACTGACACCCTCCCATGGGCTCAAGGTCCCCCACCCCTGCTGGGTTCCTGGAAAACCCACTGCCCCCAGCAGACACCACCTGGGCCTGCCCAGCTGGGTCCTGCTTCCAGGACAGCTCACCAACCACCCGTGTGAGCAGGACAGGAAGGCATGGCTTGGAGGGGCCACAGGTCTGGGCAGCCGCCAGTGGTAGGGCAAGGGCAGAGTCCCCACCAACAAGGCTTGTAGAAACATCCAGGTACCAGTAGGACAGGAATGCCCAGTCTCCACTGAAGCAGACCCGGAGGAGAGGTGTGTCCGGAGCCTATCATCACAGCAGGGGAGTGGCTGTTACTAAAAACAGCTCTTCAAAGCCAGGGCCTGGGCCAACTGGGTCCCCAGAGATGGCCAGGACTGGAGCTCCAGGTGGGCACCCAGGGGAAGGGGGCTCATCTCCCCTTTTGTGGGGGCAGCATGAGAAAGCCAGTTCCTTCTGCAGAGGAGCAGCCCAGGGGTGGGGGTGGGGCAGTTTCTGTCCCCTGGTCCCTGTGCTGGTTAGGAGACACAGGCTCGTCCCCAGGCCACCAACCCCATCGCGAAGCAAACCAGAGTCCCAGTCAACGAGCCCTGGCAGAGAGTTAAAACAGGGTTGGCCTGCCGGCCAGACCGGAGTACAAGCTGTGGTCCCTGGACAGACAGGGAGCTAGCTCCTGTCTCTGACGTTTCCATCTGAACCCTCCCCGCCCTCCTGGAGACAAAGAAAGCCACAAGGAGCAGGTACCACATGGAGCCTCCACGGCTTTATTGAGCATGTCCTTCGAGCGAGCGAGCGGGCCCTTACAGAAACCCTCTCCACTCCCCAGGGCAGTCAGAAAGGTAGGGACCATCATTATATCCACTTCACAGCTTTACAGAGGAGGGAGGACGCCACAGCTGGCCTCCACCCACGGGGCTGCTTCACCTGCATGGCAGCTTTCTGGGAACCCTGACCTAGACACCTGCCTGGCACTTCCTGGTACTCCTCCTATCACCCACGATAGTCTCCAGGGTCAGTCCCAACCCAAACGGGGTTCTGGGTCAGACAGATTGCAGGGTGTCTCTGTGGGGGCCCTTCTGGGGAGGAGCCAGAGTGCCCCCTGAGCTGTGGGGGGGCACGTTCCCTGGGGGCTCCACTAGTCCAGGCCTGAGGCCTTGGTGAGGGTGTCGAGCAGTTGGAAGTAACTTTACTTGAGGTCATACTCCATGTCGTACCAGAAGTTCACTGTGGGGAGAGCAAACACAGGAGTGGGTGGCCCAGCTCTGACCCAGAGCCTCCCCAGCCCACCCGCTGGCCGAGGTCAGCAGCTCCTCACCAGCAATGCAGCCCTGGGACTGCTGCACATGGTGGAACCACAAGGCCGGCAGGTAGAGCATCTCGCCGGCCTGCATGGTGCAGCGGAGGGCCTGGGCCCCACGGTACTGTGGGTACCGGGACAGATCTGGTGTCAGGGCATCCAGTGGAAGCCAGGGCACCTGGGGACGGAGCAGGACCGGGGAACTCGGCCTTTGGCCTTGCCAACGGTAAGGGCCAAAGGTCCCCCTCCATCCGCCCTGGGAAGCCAGCCCCAGAAGGTGGGACATTACGGAGGAAGGGGCCACCTTCCCAAGACCTTTGGGGCTCGCTTGCTCCTCGGAGATGGATGAGCTCGCCCCTCCCTGAGGCCCAGGGCCAAGATGGACACCTTCTCCATGGCCTCTTCATCCACCACCTCAAAGGTGCCCGCCACAGTGAGTCGGTAGGTTGCTGGGGTGTACAGCTCTGATGCCAGAGAAAAAGGGGGAGCTCAGCAAAGAGTGCTCCCAGCCCCTCACACCTCCTCCCAGCCTCTCCTGTTGGCTGCCTGGCCCCAGGGACACAGGCAGGGAATCCTCGCTACCCTTCCTCTGGTTTGGGGCCCATGCGTAAGGCAGGCCCCAGCCCTACCATAGGGGATGAAGGGTCGGTCGCTGGGCGGGTGTAACAGGAAATGTTTCTCTCCAGAGAGGACACAGTAGAGGTTTTCATAGTGGTCCTTGTGCACTGCCAACACAAAGAAGGTCCTGGGCAGATTTGGCGGAGCAGGGCACATGAGAGGCAGAACCTGCCCACCCAGAGCCTTGCGCCTCAAGACAGCCAGGGGTGTAAAAACGAGAAAGTCCTGCGAATAAAGATTTCAACCTTCCATCCAAAGTGTCCCCTGATGTCTCCTTTACGCCCAGTACTAGTTCAACTTAGCCAGTAAAGGATCTCCATCCCTCTGCCATGAGCATGGTGCTCTTTTAAACTCCATCCGGGCTCAGACTGAAAACAGCCTCTTCAAAGAACAGCCAGGATCCTGGAGGACAATGAATTTATAAGGGGGGAGGGGGAATCCCATTATTTTCTACACAGTTTCTGAAGCCCCCTCATTTCCCTCAGGGAGAAGAACTCGGGAAGGGAGGGTGAGAACGTTTGAACCAAGTAGAGGGACTGAATCAATGTCATTGAGCTGTCAGCGTAGAAGCTTGGTGTGTGCTTTTGCTCTGTGTATTCTCAACGACATAGTCAAACCAGACTCCAGGAGATGCCCAGGGGGGGCTGGGGTGGAGGGCATTCCAGATCCCAGCCACGAGGGACTTGGCACACACCACACGCCCCATGCGGGTCATCTCTCCAAAGAGGTAAATATCCACGCATAGGGTTCTCCCAAGTTCACCTCCGGGGCCAACGTGCCCTCTGAGAGATGTCTAGTGCGCCCCCACACCAAAGTCATCCCACCCACCACGCTGCCACACCGCTCCTCCTCTGTTCGCAGAATGGTAGACCGACCCTCCAGGCCAGCCTCCCACCCTTGGCCCCATCCTGGCTCCTCCCAGTCCCTGCATCCCAGAGACACCTACAGGACGTCACTGCGGCCGCCTCCCCCAGCCAGAAATTCACCGCCTCTGGCATCTTCCCTGCAGGACAGAGTAGGAGAGTTAGGAGTGGTTGTCCCCTGCAGGTTGGGTCTGGGATAACACCCAACAGGATGTGGGCAGGGGTGCTGCGTGCGAGCGAGGGGCATCCTAGGGAAAAGTGGCGAAGAGGCCATGGTTTGGAGGGCTTGGGGAGTGGGCCCAGCCCCCCACAGGCAAAAGTTAGAGCACTAATCCTTTGCAGTCGGTCAACAGTCAAGGCTTCCAGGGCGGCAGGGCCTGACCCTGGCCATGGGGTGGTGGGTGTGGGCCAAGACAATCAATGTCACCGAGCTGTCAGTGTAGAAGCTTGGTGTGTGCTTCTGCTGTGTATTCTCAACGACTGCCCTCTGCCCCAGTTGCCCCCTCTCACCCAGAGCCTCAGAGGCCCAGGGCATGTGGGGCTCCAAGTCGGGCAGCAGCTGGGGCAGCTCAGTAAGCAGGTTAGAGCACTGCTTCTGCACGTAGAGCACACCAGGGTGCCGGGCCCTGCCCTCCAGGACGTCCAACACACCTCACAGGGGCAGCAGGCGCTCGGCTGGCATCACGAAGTGGTCTCCGCGCACGGAATCAGCATAGCCATCTGGGGTCACCGCTACGCTCACCTCCGTGGTGCCCACCGTGGCCCTAGGGGAAGGGACTCTAAGAGCATGCCCACATGCCACAAGACAGCTCGCCCATCACCCTAGCCCAGCCCAGGGCTGCACCCACCTCAGATAGGGGAGCGACCACTTCTGCAGGGCATTGCGCACGATGCAGGGCCTGCTGGGGCAGATCCAGTCCCGGTAGAAGTGCAGTGGCATCGGGGCCTCATCCAGGTAGGGCACGATTGGAGGCACGCCAAGCTCTTAAGTGGGGTGGGAGGTAGATGTTGACATAAACAGCACCCAGCCACTTACGGATGAGATGCCCTCTCTGGGCAGGCCACAGGGTATCACTGGGCAGTGCTCACTGGGGAGGGACCAAGAGACTCTGGACCACCAGAAATAGAGGGGATTTTCAAGGAGGAGGCTGCCGCACACCTACTCCAGGAGGGGCCACACAGCCCAAGAGCACATGAGCAACATACTCTGGTGTCAACTTGTGGAGGGGTGGAGTCTAAGCTGTCATTCAGGTTGCAGCTTGATGACCTCATTTGGAGGTGCCCTCGGTAATCAATAGCTCCCTTCCTGTGAGACATTCCTGCTGACAAGACACACAGAGCTACACTAGAGCCCTGGAGCCGCAGGGCTCACTTGGAGACCCCTGCTAGCACTGGGATGCCTCCACCACCACTGGGTCCACAAGGCTTTCCACCCACTGGCCTGTGATCTTCCTGCATCAGCAGCATTGCTTGTGTTTCGTGAGTAGGAAGAGGGATTTATAGACTGGTATCGGACATAAGGGCTAATATCAGACTTAAGGACTTGATCTGGACTGGGCTGGGATGTTTTCTTAATGTACAATTTTTCTTTGATATAAAGTTCTCTTTTAAAACACATATAAGTGTCTATGAATTTGTTTTTCTGGTCAACTGGGGCTAACACAGCGGGACTCCTGCTCGGCCCAAACCCCAGTCCTCCCTGGGGTCAGACCCTTGGTTAGCTTCCCTAGCTGCGGTGGCAGACCTCTAGCGAAGTATAGAAAAGCAGCCTCAGGCACCACGTGGCTGGGGGCAGCAAGATGAAGGAAGAATGCCTTCCAACTGCGAATATTCACTGAATATTTTGGAATGTGCTCAGCACTTGGCTTGGCCAGTGTGAATGGGTCCTTTCAAGATGCTGACAGACTCATTGGGGAGACATGCCTATAACCTGAACGCCCTGGGTCTTCCATGATGGTACCGTGCTGTGTGCTGCCTGGGTGGCTTTCTCTTGCTGCCCTTCATCGCACCCTTCATAAACATCACTGACTCCCTGTTGTGCTCCTGGCTGGCTCCTCGTCTCACCGAGTCTACCTACAAACACTCCCAACCTCCCTCGCCCTCACCTTCTCCCTCTCCCATGCCACCTCCTTTGGGGCCCCTCCACTCACAAGTCACCCCAAGAGCCTTCCTTTCCCCAGCTGGCTATTCTTCTTCTTTAGGAACTTGTGAACCACACCACCAACCGCCCACCCCCTCCCGGCCCCAGCCCACAACCATTTCTAGTAAACAAACAACAGTTGCCCTCGAGTCGATTCTGGTTCCTGGTGACCCGGGATGTCAGAGTGGACCTTTGCTCCACAGTTTGTGGCCCTGACTTTTCTGAAAAGGATTGCATTTCATTGGGGGTCCTTTAGGAGTAGGCAAAGTGCACGGACCTTCCCATTAGTAAGACAAATGCTTAACCATGGACACCACCCCGGGGCTCTGAAAAACTCCTCGTTCCCTTCCTGCGTGCATGTCCACTTGACCACCTGCACCGTCAAGCACACTATCTACGGGCCCTGGTGGTGGCACGGTGCTTAAGCACGTGGCTGCTAACCAGGAGGGTATGATCTCAGTCCACCAGGTGCCCCTCGGGAGAGAGACGTGGTGGCCAATCTGTTTCCTCAGACACAATACGGGGCAGTTCTACGACTCCAGTGACAGGTTTGCAAACAGGTTAATATACTATCTACTCAATTGATTTCCACTGGATAGCTGTCTCTGTCCCCGGCTAGAATGTGATCTCCATGAGGGTGGGGGTGTGGGTTACGCCTTCCCAGGATGGAGCACAGTGCCCAGCACGCCCATGATCCCCAGTACACACTGGCTTAATGACTGGATGAAAGGCTTACAATATCTCCTGCCACAGTGAACTAACTGGTTCCCCTGGCTTAACTCACCTCCTTCCAAAAGCATTTATCACCCCAGCTCCAGACATCTTCTTGAAAGGCAGCCTCATGTTGTCACTCTGAGCAAACCTCTTTTGATGACTTACCACTTGGAGAATAAATTGTGCCTGGCCTTGGTAACGGGGCCCAACCCATTCTTCTCCTCTGATTAGCCTCTGCCTGGAGCCGGCCCCTTACCACACACCCTCCCTGCTCCCTGGCCCTGCAGCTCCCTCCATTCTTTCCCTTGGGTAGAGAGGAAGGTCCCCCCTGTGATTCAAGGCCACTGCCCTCCCCCTGAACCACAAGGTCGCGTGCCTCCGGTGAAGTCATCCGATTAGTCTCACGGTCAGTGGGAAAGTGGGGATGTCTTTAGCTAGATCAGAAATTGGAGCTGAATAGGAAGGTCCCAGGGGACCTGGGAAGGTGGAAAGGGAAGAGCTGATTGGTACTTGAAAGTCACTGGCAAAGAGGCAAGAAGGATCCTACCTAGTAGATACAGGAACGCGGAGGGGTGACACGTGGCCAAGCTGTGCCAGCCCACTGTAACAGGCACCGCGGAAGATGACTCAGTAAACCCCTGAGATTCTCACAGAAATTCTTAACAGAGGTGCTACCTGCTATTTTTAGCCCCTTTATGTTTTCTACTCTTCTTCCATTTTGATTTTCTTGCATTTGAATAGATTTCTTTTGGGGTACGGTCACTCTTCTATCCCAGGGCTTTGAAATGAGAGAATTTCAAAGGAGATCGAGACAATTCCTTTGACCCCATAATTCCTCTGCTAGGAATTTAACCAACCAAAAACACATGGGCAAAACGCTTCCCTCTCCCGAGCGCACCAACCTCTCTCCGACTCAGGGTGTTTGCCTTCCGTGAACTGCCCCCGCATGTGTCTGCACACTCCCTCCCTCCCCGCCCTTGAGTCTGTGCCCAAGAGCCACCTCCTCATTGAGGCCCGCTCTACTCACCCTATTGAACCTCCATCCCGGAGCCCCTCATTCCACTTAACTGATTTCCCCACATTTATCTTCTAACCTACTGTCTCTTCATTTAGTGTGCCTACGGCTAACTGTAAGGAACCCCGGTAGCTGCTAACAGCAAGGTCAGTGGTTCAAACACATCGGCCACTCCTCAGGAGAAAATAGACGCTGTCTGCTCCCTTAAAGAATTTCAGCCTCACTAACCCACCCAAGGGGAGCGGGTATTGTTTTTATCTCCACAGGGAAAGAGAGACCAGACTTCAACCCAATGCTCCAAGATGTGAATGCAGCATGCCAGCATGCAGTAGGGAACCAGTGGAGAGGTTTGAGGGGCCGGTCCCAATCCCAACTACTAAATGGACACCTGCCCCTCCCCCCAGAAGAATTTATTTCAAAGGGCGGCATTGAATCTGAAGCTCCGGGAGAGGGACATATCTGATCGGAGCACACGGGAGCAGAGGAAGGGGAACGAGGAGAGTGGAGCACATCCTGGACCACCAGGCCATGGGGACGATATTTCCAATTAGAGCAGCCAGTTCACAGAGAGGACCACATGGCCAGCCAAACTAGGAGACATGGCGCCCCTCACTGACTCATAGCCCTACAGGGGACAACAATGGAGACACAGTGTGGGAATTGCACCCAATATGATCCTCCCACACTGAGGCAAAACACTAAAGGGGTGCAACAGCAAGGGATTGGAGTGGTGAGGTCCCCAGGGAATGCTGAAGGTGGACTTTGGAGCCAGCATGGTGCCCCAACAGACTGGACTGGAAAACACTCCTAAAGGCCAACAAACAATCCTTGAACTAACTACAAGCTTTTTTTTCTTATTGTGTTTTGTTTTGGTTTTTGTCATTGGTTTGTTGTTGTTTTGCTGTATATTGTTTCTTGGTTTTGCTCTGTCTTGTTTTTGTGCATGTTATTACCTTCTCAGGTCTGTCTAAATAAGATAGGCTGGATGAACAATCTGGAGGAGAAAACAATGGAACCAACAATTCTGAGGGGACATGGGAGAGGGGGAAGTGGGGGGAAAGGTAGTGGTGTTAACAAACCCAGGGACAAAGGAACAAGTGACCCAAATCGGTGGTGAGGAGGGTGTGGGAGGCTTGGTAGGGCATGATCAAGGGTAATGTAACCAAGAGGAATTGCTGAAACCCTGGTGGGGAGTGAGCATGATAGAGGGAAAGGAGGAAAGTCAAAAAAGGAAATAGAGGAAAGAGCTGGGAGGCAAAGGGCATTTATAGAGTTCTAGATAAAGATATGTACATAGGCAAATATGTTTATATATGAGGATGGGGAAATAGATCTGTTAGGTAGCTTAGCCTAGGTAATTGGGAAGTCCATTTATGCATGCCCAGGAGAACCAGCAAAGGACAAAGCTGGATTTTCCCGCCAGTGTGTGGAGATGTGCGTTACACCTGGAGCAGCCCACCTGGGCCAGTTTACTACAATTCAGCCAATGGGATCGACCTGGGGTCGTTCACCACGCCTCCCCCAGGAACCCTTAAGAAGGCAGGAACCGAGAGGGAGAGGGTCTGGTCATCTCCGTGGGAGGGGAGAGATCCTTGCGTGTCCCGGAGCAGTCTCTGCCAGGCCGCATGGTCAAAGGAATCCTATGGGTGCCGCGTAAAACCTGATGCTTCTTTGAACTTTCATTAAATTCACTTGGATCACGAGCCCGGCTTCAGCATAAAATCTTTCTCGCGCGGAGCCAAGGACCAAGGCTGAAATCTAGTCCTGGAGAGAGAGACCTTACAGATCTATGTGCATATATTTATAGGTTTAGTATTAAGGTAGCAGAAGGACTTTGGGCCTCCACTCAAGTACTCCCTCAATGCAAGAATACTTTCTTCTTTTAAATTGACACTCTATGAGGCTCACCTTCCTGATACAACTGCTGAAGACAAAGCGGGTGAATAAGCAAATGTGGTGAAGAAAGCTGATGGTGCCCGGCTATCAAAAGATAATAGCATCTGAGGTCTTAAAGGCTTGAAGGTAAACGAGCGGCCATCTAACTCAGAAGCAACAAAGCCCACATGGAAGAAGCACACCAGCCTGTGTGATCAAGAGGTGCCGAAGCCATCACTTATCAGGCATCAAAGAACAAAAATTCATATCATTGTGTGCTCACCTCCCTGATTTGATCGCTGAAGACAAATGGGTGCATAAGCAAATGTGGCGAAGAAAGCTGATGGTGCCCGGCTGTAGAGTCGGGGTCTTAAAGGTTTGAAGGTAAACAAGCAGCCATCTAGCTCAGAAGCAAAAAAAGCCCACATGGACAAAGCACACCAGCCTGTGCGATCACGAGGTGTTGAAGGGATCAGGTATCAGGCATCATCAGAACAAAAAATTATATCATAGTGAATGAGGGGTAGAGTGCTGAGTGGAGACCCAAAGTCCATTTGTGGGCCACTGGACAACACCCCCTTACAGAAGGGTCTCGGGGAGGAGACAAGCCAGTCAGGGTGCGATGTAGCAATGATGAAAAATACAACTTTCCTTAAGTTCCTAAATGCTTCCTCCTCCCCCACTATCATGATCCCAATTCTACCTTGCAAGTCTGCCTAGACCAGAGGATGTACACTGGTACAGATGGGAACTGGAAACACAGGGAATCAAGGGCAGATGATCCCTTCAGGACCAGTGGTGTGAGTGGTGATGCTGGGAGGGTAGAGGGAGGATAGGTTGGAAACGGGGAACCAATTACAAGGATCTACATGTGACCTCCTCTCTGGGGGACGGACAACAGAGGGGTGGGTGAAGGGAGATATCGGACAGGGAAAGATATGGCAAAATAATAATTTATAAATTATCAAGGGTTCATGAGGGAGGGGGGAACAGGGAGGGAGGGAAAAAATGAGGACCTGATGCTAGGGGCTTAGGTGGAGAGCAAATGTTTTGAGAACGATGAGGGCAATGAATGTACGGATGTGCTTTACATAATTGATGTGTATATGGATTGTGATGGGAGTTGTATGAGTCCCTAATAAAAAGATTCTTTAAAAATATGTTGTGCTTCCATACACCAGCAGCAAACAATCGGAAAAGGAAAGAAAGAGAACAATTCCATTTCTAATACCATCTAAACAACTAAAGGACTGAGGAATAATTTTTTAAATAAATCGTTTTATTGGGGCTCATACAACTCTTATCAGAATCCATACATACATCAATTGAGTAAAGCACCCTTATACATTCGTTGTCCTCATCATTCTCAAAATTCGTCTTCCACTTGGGTTCCTGGAATCAGCTTTTTCCTTTTTTCCCCTCCCCTCCCTCTCCGCTCCCCCTCCCCCTCCCCCATGAACCCTTAATAGTTTATAAATTATTATTTTATCTTATCTTACACTGCCCAGCGTCTCCCCTCACCCACCGTCGCATTGCCCATTTCCCAGAAAGGAGGTTACATGTAGATGGGACTGGGGAATAATTTAATGAGGGAGACAAATACTAAAAATACTTCTGAGGGAATTTAAAGAAGACATAAATAAATTAGAAGGCTTAATATTGTTAAGATGACAATATGACCAAAGTGATCTGCAATCCCTATAAAAATTCCAACAGCTTTTATGTTCCTTTTAGGGGAACGGAAAGTCAATTCTCAAATTCACATGATTGCAAAGGGCCTCAAATAGTAAAAATGATCTTGAAAAAAAGAAGAACAAAATAGGAGGTTTCAAAATAAAATAAAAAATAAATTTTTTAAAATAGGAAGTTTCATCCTTTCCAATTTAAAAATGTACTGTAACGTTGTTAGGCAGACTAGCGCAGGGATGGGATGTCCCTTAAGCCATGCCCAGAGAGCCAGGCAAGGGAACAAAGAGCGGTACACTGCACATGCTCATAGGCTCAGGTTTCCCACCAGTGGGATTGGGTGGGTGCTAAACCTGGATCAGCCCACCTGAGCCAGGTGAATTCAGTTCAGCCAATGGGGTCCATCTGGGGTCGTCCACCACGCCTCCCCCTGGAATCCATGAAAAGGGAGGGGTGGGGGAGGGGGAGGGGGAGAAGGGAGAGAGAGAGAGAGAGAGAGAGAGAGAGAGAGAGAGAGAGAGAGAGAGAGAGATCTAACAGAGAGCAGAGAGTCGCAGGGAAGGAGAGATCTTTGCGTGACGCTGAGCAGCTTCAGCCAGGCTACAAGGTCGGGAGGAGTCCTATGGGTGCTGTGTAAAACCTGAAACTTCTTCTACCTCTCATCAAACTCACTTGGATCACGAACCAGTCTCCGGCGTGAATTCTTTCTAACGAGGTACAACTCGATCTCCCGAGAGATCTAACAAAGCCACAATCATCAAAAGAGTGTGGTACTCCTAAGAGGGCAGTCCAAGGAGTAGAAATGAGAATCAAGAAATACACCCGTACACCTATGGTAACTTGTGATTTGACAATTATGTGAATGGGGGAAGACCCACTTATTCAATACACAGTGCTATGACCCTGAGTCGCCACATGCAAAGGAATGAAGGCAAATGGACCGATACCTTACATCATGAATGTGGAATTATAAAGAGATTTCTCCCCAGATTTGTCTCCCCAAAGACATGTCAAACACTAGAGCCTATTTGCTAGCATATCGTGGGAGGCCAGATGCTTGGAGACATTCTCCCTGAAGGCAGTCATTGGCCAGACAACTGTCTGCTCCCAGGGCAGGTAGAGGTCCCCCCCTCCCTGCTGTTAAGGACAATGGGCTAGTTCTCCCTAAATGCTTGTGACCATTAGTTTGGTTCCCATAGGAAGAGTTTACACCCTATTGATAATGGTTTCTATGGAGACCCAGAAAACAGGTCAAACCAGCTCAGTGACATTCAAAGTTAGGCTGCCATCCTGAATCTAGGATCTGCCCTTGTCACATGTGTGCCCCCAATCCCTCCTCTTCCTATTGTGTATATCCCTATATTGTCCCCCTCTCATTGCTGTATACCCTATAGTGCAACCCCTTCCTGTGATGTATGTCTTTACCTGTAATTACTGGTCTTGCACATCCCCCAAAGATATATAGGCCTGGGTTATGTGTCTTTGTAGTCAGAACTCCAGAGCCTCGGAGCACTCTGCTGATTTTCTTTAGATGCCTTTCCTCCCACATACCCAACAACCCATCCCCCTATTTTAGCATTGAAAGTCCCTCCACCCAGGCCAAGTGGTTTTATCATGTATTCGATTTGCATGCAGCCCCTCCCCTCTCCTGAGGGGTAGCCTCAGTGAAGGCACTGACAGGCTCAGAATCTTGGTTTCCTGACCTGTGCGTGTGCTGGAAAGTTTACATGGGATGATAAATAATAACACTGATCGCAATCAACAATTATAAGCACTTACTATGGGCCAGACGTTGTTCCTCAGTGCTTCTAGCAGGCACACAAATGCCATGTCCTTAGGGCCTACAAGAATTCAGATTCCACTTCAGCAGATCTGAAGCAAGCTATGAGAAATGGAGTTTTTACAACAGTGAGGACCAGGATTCTAAGAAGGATTGAGGCATTCAAATGACCGTGATGGCAAAGACCATGTATTGAGTATACTGTGGGTGGCCAAAAGAATGAGCAAATCAGTCCTGGAGGAAATCGAACCAGGACATTCTTCGAAGAATGTTCCTAGAAGATAGAATGGCAAAATTTTGTCATGCTGATTTTGGACATGTCGTTAGGAAAGACCAATTGCGAGACGAGAACATTATGTTTGGTAAAATAGTGGATCTGGGGAAACTCTTCATGACACGGACTGGCACAATAACCGCAACAATGACCTCAAACCTGCCAATGGGCAGGAAGATTGCATAGGATCTAGCAGTAATTTGTCCTATCCGGCATAAGGTCACAAGGAATCAAATTTGCTTTGCTGGCGACTAACAACAACAAGGTCTTTCTATCATTCAATCTCAACCTCGAACACACAACCTAAGAACTATTTTTCACTTCCCTTGTACACACAGCAGAACAAAGGGGGTTCAATGATTTTTCCGAGGTTATAGAGCTAGAAGGACATAGAGCCAAGACTGGACAATGGAGCGATTTGACACCAGAGACATTAATCTTAAGCAGGACCTTTGTCTCCCACAAAGATCATAGGCATATCCATAACGGACTTGGCACAAGCTCTTCCACATGGCAACCTTTCAGCAGATAGTTGATATCTGTATAGGGCAGGGTAGAACTGTCTATGTGGGTTTTTGACACTAAATATTTACAGCCGTAGAAATCCTCATCTTTCTCCCACAAAAGTCTGTATGATTGTTATTAATTGGGTCAGAAGTCACTTTAATGGTGACCGAATCCATCCTCTTCTTGGATTCAACATTATACCCCACTGCTTCTAATAGCTCCTCTACCCAAACCAAAACAGGCATGAGAGAGTTGATTCTGACTCATGGTGCCTTATGTGTGGATTCCACAGGACTTTCAAGACTATAGGCTTTAAGCAGGTTTCCAGGCCTTTCCTCCATGGTGCCCCTGTGTGGGTACCAACTGCCAATGATTTGTTGAATAATTGAGTGTGGAACTCTTTGCCCTCCTCCAGGAACTCCAATACCCTTGAAGCTCTCTATTCACAAAGGACTGTCCTTCCAACCTAGGCTCAGAGTGCTTGTCTTCTCTCTCTCATTTTCCTTTTCATCAAGTTGTTTGGGACTCCCCAGGAGTTGGGTCCCAGGGACATATTTATATGTAATTATGTCCCTGTCATCTACAACATGATCATTATAAATGGAGAAAATACTGAAGTGATCAGTGCTATCTTCTTGCTGCGATCCACAATAAATGATCACGCGAGCCCCAGTCAAGAACACAAAGGATGTATTGCATTGGGTAAATCTGCTCTATGAGACCTCTTCCTTTTTTAAATTTTTTTGCAGCTGGGAAAGAGAAAGGGGAGATGGGCTCTTCTCCCAAGTTGGCATCCCTGCCAGGGCACCCCCTACTCAAATCTGGCCAACTTCACTCACGAATAGAGTTCCCTGCTACTCCTGTAGAACTGCCCCGTGGAAGGACCAATGGTCTAAAGATTCAGAATGGAGAAGACAAGTGCCAAAAGCCATAGCCTAGCCCTTCACAGCCAGAGTGTGACCCTACAAGGGCCCCCACAAACAGACACTTTCTAGGGATCTTAAGTTGTTGGGGCTTAAGGGGAGGGGAGTGGGGCTCTAGCAAGCTAGGATCCCATTCCAGGCTGTGGGCACATATCCCGAGCCCTTGATGGGGAGGCCTCACGTACCCAGTGGGTCCAATGGAGTTCTGGGTATATGGGCCTGTGGGAGGGAGCCACCTTGTGGGCAGGACCAACCCAGAGCATCCCAAGTTGGATGGCGTGCAGGGGCCTGGGCAGGATCCCTCCTCCTTTCCATCCCTCAGGACCAACCAGACTAACAAAGTCTTGGGCAGGGAGGGGGCCTGGAGCAGGACGAGGGTTGGGACAGGGGGCCTGGAGTGAGGTCTCAGGTGGGTGGACCAGGCAGGGCAGGAGTTCTGGGGCCTAGGCAGGCACCAGGTGGGCTACAGACTCACATCAGGGGTTATGGTGGCAAGGCCCGGGTGGGCAGGAGTCTGGGATAGGGCGGGGAGGCCGCAGGAACCACACCTGGTCTGTGAAACCCTAGGCCTTGCCCTTCAGGTCATTTTGGCCCATGGAGGTGGTGCGGCTCTGAGGCTGGCTCACTCAGCACTCAGAGCTTAACCTGCTCAGGTCCTGAGCCCTTGGCCTGCACAGGAAGTGCTGGCTGGCCTCTTGCCTTGTCCTCAATAGTGGCTCCAGCTGCTGCCAAATAGGCCAAGGCTTAAAGGGGCCATGGGCTTCCACCTGTGCGCCCCGCCTCTTCATCCTGAAAGGGGCCACGCGTTGCAGCCAGAGACCTCTTTCAAAAGTGTTCTCCAAAGTGTTTAAGAGCAAGGATGTTACCTTCAAGCTTAAGGTGTACCTGAATAAAGCCATGTGAGTCATATATTCAATGGCCTTGTATGCACGTGACAGTTGGACATTGAAAAGGAAGATCAAAGAAGAATCAATGCATTTATATTGGGATGCTGGTGAATAATATTGGAAGTACTATGAACTGCCAAAAGAACAAACAAATGTGGGTTAGAAGTACAGCCAGAATACTCCTTGGAAGCAAGAATGGTGAGACTTCCCCTCACGTACCTTGGACATACTGTTAGTGAGATATCAGTCCCTGGAGGAGTAAGGACATCCTGCTAGGTGTAGAGAGATAAGCGAAAATGAGGAAGACCTTCAGTAAATGGATTGACACAGTGGCTGCAACAAGGGGCTGAACCATAACAACTATTGAGAGGATGGTGCAGGACTGGGTGGTGTTTCGTTCTATTGTCCGTAGGGTGGCTAGGAGTTGGAATTGACTCAATGGCATCTAACAACAGAAACAAAATCTACACCCACTACTAACAGGACAGGAAGTTTTCCAACCCCTCGCATCTCTCAACCCCAGGAACAGAGATGCCACCTTCCTTCTAGCTGTATAACCAGTATGTAGAACAGAGCTCAACGATGAAGTGCCTAACAAACCTGAAGTAGCTGTTACTTAGCTCCATGCCTCATAGGTCTCAGTTACCCAGCCCCAAAACAATAACATCGGTGTTGTTGTTTGTTGCCATCAAGTTGATTTCTACTTACACCTGCCTCACAACTGCCTACCTAGTAACCCACCTTATGAAAATAAGGCAGAAGAATGATTCTTTCCCATGGTGTCTGCAGACTATGACTCACCACTCTGAAGGCACTGTCATGTAAATGTTGAATGGCTAGCTGAAAGATTGACAGTTGAAACCCACCAGCTGCTTCAAGGTAAAATGATGGGGCTGTCTGTTTCATTAATGTTGTACAACCTTGGAAAACTTACATAAGGAATTGACTGGACTGCAGTGAGTTTGCTGTACCTGGAATGATGATGCGAACAGAGAAAGAATGAGAGGGAAGTCTGAAAAGAAAGCACTGCCCTGCCCTCCATCTGGCAGTTTTGTGATTTTTTGCAGCAGTTGGTTCGAATGGAACAAGGAATAAAGAGGCGGAGCGCATGGCAGTTGAGCGCTATTTGCCATTCTGACCAAGTGCCTCTGTGAGAAAAGGGGGAGGGTAGGGTTGATCTTGGTCTTGATCAAAGTCCAAGAAAATATTTGCATTTCCAGAAAGTGGGAGGTTTCCCAAGCCAGGGTAGTAACAGGAGCTGCTAGCTCTCACATCTGGCCTTGTGGACCCTGTTCAAAGAAGCTCCTGCACTGGGTAAGAGGTTGGTGGTTAGGCAGAGAGACAAAGAGAGAGAGTTGAACTTCCTCTGGTTGTGTCTGGTCTGAAGGGTTTTGTCGACAGGCATCTTGGCTCTTTCCCAGCCTGAGCCCTTGAGCCTCCTCAAGTTCACACTCCCGCTTCCTAGCCCCCCACAAGGACACAATCCAGAGGACTTACTGTACCCATATGTGGATTTTGGCTTTTCCTTCTTTTGGCTCTGCTCAGTGGCAGGGCATTTGAAGGGTGGTTGTGGGTTTTGTACAGTTGTCATTAGCATAAATGCGTGATAATTTCCTAAATTTCTCCTCCCGCAGCTTTAGGCTGTGTTTCCAAACTCCCGGTCCTCCCAGAGGCTCTGCAGAGGGGGCAGTGGCTCTGATTCCACCTGGCAGTTCCTGGTTGAGCACATGGATGTCCCATTCCAGTCTAGCCATGGCACCAGGGATCACGGTGCTAGGAGAGGGGCAAATGGGTCCTCCAAAGGAGATGTGTAGTGACCACAAAAGTGACACACTTATGGTTATCTACTAATTGTACATGCTGGTGCTTGGCCCTCTCAAGGTGGAAACATACAAATTAGCCTATGCCTCTTCTCTAAAAGCAAGGGTACCTGCTTGTGACATGAGGTTTTCGAAAGTTCTTTCATGGACACAAAGAAGGGTGGCTGATCCAATCCTTCAGCAGCTCATCAATCATTGAGTATCTCAAGCTGATTTAGAGTAGTGTCCAGAGATCTAGTGGTGAAATGGGGTAGAAAGCTGTGGGGCGCTAGCCAGGGAGAGAATACAGAATAATTTGAGCCAGAAAGAGTTATGAATGGGAGGCAGACTGAATATAGAAGGGATCTGGGAAATGAGTTTGGATCTATCTACCTCTTGAAGGATCTCACCCTTCTCTCTTCTCAACTGCTTCCTATGCAGCCTCGGTCTGCCTGCTCTGGGCTTCCAAACCACACAAGCGACAATGCAGACACACGCACTCACAGGCACGCACACGCACATATACACACACATGTACAAATACACTCCGAAGAAGCAAAACCTACTTCTGGTGAATCCAGCCAATTCAGATGCATAGCAATCCTAGAGGAAATAGTAGAACTTCCTGTGTGGGTTTCTGACACCATAAATTTGTCCATTGTCAGATGGCCTCATCTTTCTCCCTCTCAGAACAGCTAGTGGGTTTGAACTGCTGGCCTTGTGATTAGTAGTGAGATGCTTAACCCACAGCACAACCAAATCTCCTTAGCAAGAAGGATATTACCACAATCACCACCACCTTTTTCCTACTTTTCTGGGGGTTATGGAAGGAAAGAGTACTGTTCAGCATTCGACTCCCTTTAAAGAAAATGGGAGGTCCAGGGTGATGACAGCAGATGGCTGGAACATTCCAGTCTGGCATCCTGGGTCACCCGGAAAGATTCTCCCTTGTGGGCTCTATAAAGCAGGCACACTCAAAGACCACAGAACCTCGTTCTCAGCTGTCAGCCTCGGGTCTTGGGTTTCTTTGGACCTGGTGGTTGGAGAGGGGCTGCTCGATGGAGAGCCTCATCACTTAGCATCATGGCTGCTCCGACATGATACCTCTGAGTCATGTAATTTATATTTCATGCACAATTGAAGCAGCTAATGGTGTCATTTTCCAAGGGGGAAACAAGTTCTTACAGTGTGAATATCATTGCAGGCGTGTGCCCTTTCCTTTGTCCCCAAGTGCCCCAGGGGAAGTTCCCAGGTAGCCGTCTTGTGGGTGTCCAAGAGAGTGGACAGGCCCCAAGGTGTCAGGGCTAAGGAGTGGTGGCAAGGCCAAAAATGCTTTCTCTGACTTCTTTTTGTGTGCATTGAGGCGGTGGAAGTAGAGGTGGCAGCTAAAACTGCCCAGTGGTCTCACCATTTTTTTCTCACCTGTACGTGTGGGATTGGGCAGGGCTAGAGTGTGACTCTTCAGTTCTCATGCTAACAGTGATCGATATTGGACAGTGGAGATGATGTGTAGGGGAAGGGATGCAATATCCAACCACTTGTAGTCAAGACATCAGCAGAGTGTGGAGCTAAGCCTGTAGTCTCTGAGGTTGGTCTGCTGGGATATGAAATCTAGCTCCCCCTTTGATAACCTGGTCACTTCTGGGCTAGATTGTTTCACTTTTCTGTGCATTCATGTTCTCACCAATAGTCGGGAGCTGATGCACTCACTACCAATGGGTCAGTCAATTTCAATTCATAGTGAGCCTGCAGGACAGAGTGGAACCATTCTAGAGGTGTTCCTATAAGCTGTGACTTGTCCTGGAGAAAATTGATGCATCATTCTCAGGAGAAGCTGCTGAGGGTTTTTCTGAGCTTGTGGTAAATAGTCAAGGGCTTCTCTATTGCCCCACCAGCGCTCCTCTTAAAAGGGTTGCAAAAGCCACCAAAACCCCACTGCTCTTGAGTTCATTCAGACCCATAGCAACTCGGCAGGATAAAGTAATAACTGTCCCGGCAGATGTCCAACCCTGAACACCTTTATGAGAGCTGACAGCCCAATCTTGATCCCAAAGAACAGCTGGTGGATTTGAACCACCGACCTTCTGGTTAGCAGTTCTAATGCTTCACCCACACCACCACCAGTGGGATGAAATGAGTGAATGTACATGTAATGCTTAGAACACTGGTACATGACATTAACTTAGTAATTGTGTGATATTGTGGTAGGAGGGGAGTCCAAAAACCAAACCAACTCACTGCCATCCAGTCCACTCTGACTCACCATGACCTGAGTTGTACCCTGTAGGACAGGGTCAAACTGCTCCTGTGGTTATTTGAGACTGTAACTTGGTAGGAGTGGAAATCCTCATCTTTTTCCCTGAGAGTGGCTGGTCGTTTTGAACTGTTGACTTTGGGATTAGTAGTCCAATATGTAATCACCCACGCCACTATTAAATGAGAGCAACGAGTTTCTGACATTTTCTGTGAGGTGGTAGAATTATTTGTCATTTCTATATTTGAATACGGTAAATCGACTGAAACACAGCAATGGTCATGACTTTACAAAGAGAGGAGAGATGTCAATTTTAAGGATATATAGAGCTGGAAGTCAATCCTGGATAGTACAAATAGTGAAAACACTTGGCCATTAACAGAAACGTAGGAGGCTCAAGCACACCCAGAATACCTTGGAAGAAAGTCTGGCCATCTGTTTCTGAAAGGATATGCCCATTGGAAATCCTATGAATTGCCATGAATCACAATCAACTCAGTGTCAAATGGTCATTTTAAATTTCAGAATGGTTCCTGGGATGAAAGAAAAAATCTAAGTTGTCTATTGAAGAGGTGGTTTGTGAGAGCACCTGGCCCATTTAAACACAAAAATGGACGAGGAACCTCGCTGGGGTCACTGTACACAGACCAGTCCATGCTTTCTCCACATCTAGTTTTGTTGGATGCTGTCAAGTTGGTTTCAACTCACAGTGACTCTTTCTACAACCGAAAGAAACACTTCCTGTTCCTGTGCCATTCTCAACAATTGTTATGTTTTAGACTATTGCTGCAGAAACTGTCCATCCATCTTGGTGAGGGCCTTCCTCTTTTTGGTGCCCCTTTACCAAGCATGATGGCCTTGTCTATGATGTTGCTCCTCATAGCTCCTGATGTTCAAGTATGTGAGACGAATTCTAGCCATTCTTGCCTCTAAGGAGCATTCTGGATACACTTCTTTCAAGAGAGATCTTGCTCCTCAACTGAAATTCTTGCACAGAGAGTGAAAACAAACCTGATTTACCTAGAGTCTCATTTCCCACAGTGGGCAACACCACCATCTGCTTGGCATGGAAAAATCCAGGGATCTACAAAGCAGATATCTACATTTTATCCTGGATGGTGAGCTATAGTACAAAATTCTTTCATTAACAGGGGTCCCTGAGTAATTTCTTTTTCTGAAAAGAGGGCAGTAGGCAGAATAATTTTCGGAACTTTTGGTCTAGAGCAGGAGCTGGATACTTGTTTTTCTGCCAAGGATCATGTGATTTATAATGTCATTCATGGGGCCATACAGGTCAAATATTTAATGAACTCACCCTTAAGGTGATGGCTACAAATGCTTCTCTTTGGTGAGATGTGTGATGCTGGCAGGTATTGATGATTTGGGGGGCCATATACAGCCCTCGGGCCAAACGTTGGTCTAGGGTAGTGGATCTCAACTGGTGGGTCATGACTCCTTTGGGGGTCGAATGAGACTTTCACGGGGGTGGCCTGATTCATCACAGTAACAAAATTACAGTGATGAATTAGAAATGAAATAATTTTGTGGTCAGGTGTCACCACAAACTGAGGAAATATATGAAAAAGTCACGGCATTAGGAAGGCTGAGAAACAATGGTGTAGGGAATAGTTGGGATCTCAATGTAGGAAAACATGAACTTAATAGGCATTCAGGCAGTGTAGCACTTGGGTTTCATTGGAGAGGAAAAAACTATTGATCTTGTTACAAGGACAAACAAATCTGGAAGTAAATGCTTTTGTGCATGAAAACAAAATATAAAACAAACTCTTGAAAGATTTCTGTATGCTAGAGATGAATTGCAATCAAGAAAATTAAATGATATCTCTGAGGGTTCCAGCAGAAAACAAACCATTCTGAAGTTTTAATTAAAGAGAGTTTAATGAAGACTGTTCACAGTGGTGCGGATGGGGTTAAGGGAACCAACAAAAGATAGGGAGGCCTCAAGGGGTTAACAAGAGCATAAAGCTGTTGCCACGTGTCCTATGGAATTTCCTCTACAGCTCTTTGATTTCATATCTTCTCATTGTCTTAGCTACTCTATGATGTACAGCAATTCTGCCTCATAGGAATTTTATACATCTGTCCTCTCCCAATTTCCATTACTTTCCAACTTCATTCGTGTTAAAATATGTAGTATTTAATCAGATTTTCTATGCTCTAAACCAGTGGTTCTCAAACTTCGTAATTCCTTGGCACTATAGTGAAGTCCCTGATGTTGTGGTGAACATCCATTCATAAAATTATTTTTGTTGCTACTTTATACCTGTAATTTTGCTACTAATAAGAAGAGGCCAACCCCTGTGAATGGGTAGCTCAAGCCCCAAAGAGGTCCTGATCCACAGGTTGTGAACCGCTGCTCTAAACTAAGAAGTGTTTCTTTAAGATGTAGTTCAGTATATTGTTAGACGCCCAAGTCCTGTTGTTGCTGTTGTTAGGTGCAATCGAGTGGGTTTTGGCTCACAGCAACTCTATGTACAATGTACTGAAACGCTGACCCATCCTGTGCATTCCTCACAGTGGTTCTTTGCTTGGGTTCTATGTTGCAGCCACTGAGCTATTCCAAATTGTAGGGGTTGCCTCTCTTTTGCTGCCCTTCTACTGTATCAATATTTGTGTCATCCTCTTGGACAGTGATTTCAACCTTCCTAATTCCACAACACTTTCTAATGTAGTGGTAGACCTTCAATCATAAAATTATATTCTTTGCTACTTCATAGCTCTAGTTTTGCTACTGTTATGAATAGTGCCACCCTGTAAAAGGTTCGTCTAAGCCCCAAATTGGTCACGACCCACATGTTGAGAACTGCTGCTCTAAATTCAGAGGAGTTTCTCTTAAGGTCTGCTTCACCATACTGTTAGAAGCTCAAGTCCATTTGTTGTTGTTGTTACGTGCCGTAAAGTGGGTGTGTCTCATAGCAACTCTATGCACATTATAATGGAACGCCGCCCTGTCCTGTGCCCTCCTCATAGTGGTTCTTTGATTATGTTCAGAAACTGTGCTAATGTATCTTGTTGGGGACTGCCTATCTTTTCCTGCCCTTCTGTACCAAGATTTGGGTCTTCATTTAGAGCAGTGGCTCTCAACTTTCCTAATGCCATTTTCTTTTCATACTGATTCTCATTTAGTGGTGACCCCCAACCATAAAATTATTTTCATTGCACATTCATAACTGTAATTTTGTTACTGTTATGAATCATGACACCCTTGTGTAATTTTCATTCCACACTACAAAGGGGTTGTGACACGCAGGTGAAAATCCTCTGCTCTAAACTAAGAGGAGATTCTCTTAAGATAGATTTCAGCATATTTGTACATGCAGAAGTTCTGTTGTTAGGTACCATTGACTGGGTTTTGGCTCATAACAACTTTATGCACAATGCAAAGAAACATTTTCCCGTCCTATGCCACAGTGGTTCTTACACTTGCGCTCATTGTAGCAGCCACTGTGCTAAACCAACTTTTGGGTAGCTGCCTCTTTTTTGTGGCCTTTCTACTGTACCAAGAATTGTGTCTTCCTCTAGGGCAGTGGTTGTCAAATTTCCTAATGCCATGACCCTTTCATACAGTTCCTCATGTAGTGGTGACTCACATCTTAAAATTAATTTCATTGTTACTTTGTAACTGTAATTTATCTACAGTTATGAATCTGGTCATACTTTTGAAAGGGTCATTTGACCGCCAAAAGCGGTCGCGACCCACAGATTGAAAACTGCTGGTCTAAACTAAGAGGAGTTTCTCTTAATATCTATTTCACCCTATTGTTAGAAGCACAAATCCCGTAGTTATTGTTGTTAGATTCTGTCGCATAGCTTTCGACGTAAAGCTACTCTAAGAACAATATGGTGGAAAGGTGTCCTGTCCTGTGCCATACTCACAGTGGTTCTTTTGCTTGCTTGGATTGTTACAGCCACTGTCGTATTCAATCTTGCTGTGGGTTGCCTCTTTTTTGCTGCCCTTCTACTGTACCCAGATTTATGTCTTTCTCTAGGGCAGTGGTTCTCTACTTTCCTAATGCCACGACTCTTTCACACCATTTCTCTTGTACTGGTGACACCCCCCAATCATCAAATTATTTTCCTTGTTATTTCATAACTATAATTTTACTACTGTTATGAATCAGGCCACCCATGTGAAATGGTCATTCCTCCCCCTTAAAACGTTGTGATCCACAGTTTGAGAGCTGCTACTCTACACTAAGAGGAGTTTCTTTTAAGGTCTACTTCAGCATATTGTTAGAGGCACAAGTCCTGTTGTTTTTGGCTGCCTTCGAGTGGGCTTTGGCTCATACCAATTCTATGCACCGTGTAATGAAATGCTTTCCCGTCCTGTGCCTTCCTCAGAGTGGTTCTTTTGCTCATGCTCATTGTTGCAGCCACTGTGCCAATCCATCTTGTTGGTCACTGCCTCTTTTCCTGCCCTTCTATACACAGATTTGTGTGTTCCTCTAGAGCAGTAGTTCTTAATTTTCTGAATGCCTCTACCATTTCACACCGTTCCTCATGTAGTGGTGACATCCCAACCATAAAATATATTCATTGCTACATCATAACTGTAATTTTGCTTCTGTTATGAATCAGGCCACCCATGGGAAAGGTTCCTTAGTCTCCTCAAAGGTGTCAGGACACACAGTTTGAGAACCAATGTTCTAAATTAATAGGAGTTTCTCTAAAGGTCCACTTCAGAATATTCTTCGAACCACAAGTCCTGTTTTTTATTGTTAGGTGCCTTTTAGTGTGTGTTGGCTCATAGCAACTGTATGCACAATATAATGAAACCCGGCCCCATCTTGTGTGATCCTCACAGTGGTGATTTTGCTTGTGCTCATTGTTTCAGCCATTGTACTAATCCAACTTTTGGGGTGGTGCCTCTCTTTTGCTGCCCCTCTAATGTACCAAGATTTGTGTCTTCCCGTAGGGCAGTGGTTCTCAAATATGCTAATGTCATGACCCTTGCATACATTTCCTCATGTAGTGATAAACCCCCAATCATAAAATTATTTTCATTGCTACTTCGCAACTTTAATTTTGCTGTAGTTATGAATTGGGCCTCCACTGTGAAAGGGTCATTTGAACCCCCCCCCAAAGGGGTCGCGACCCACAGGTTGAGAATCGCTGCTCTAAACTAACAGTAGTTTCTCTTAGGATCTACGTCACCATATTGTGAGAAGCACAAGTCCTGTAGTTATTGTTGTTCGGTGCTGTCCAGTAGTTTCGTCTCACAGCAACTCTACGCACAATATAATGAAATGCTGCCGCCACTTATGCAATCCTCACAGTGGCTCTTTGCTTGCGCTCATTGTTGTAGTCACTGTGCTCTTCCATCATTTGGGGGTCTGCCTCTCATTTGCTGGCTTTCTACTCTACCAAGATTTCTGTCTTCCATTAGGCCAGTGGTTCTCAACCTCTCTAATTCCACAACCCTTTCATACCATTCCTGATGTAGTGCATACCCCCCAGTCATAAATTTATTTTCATTACTACTTCATAACTGTAATTTTGCTACCGTTATGTACTGGGACACCCCTGTGAAAGGGTCATTTATCACCTAAATGGCGTCCTGGCCCACAGGTTGAGAACCGCTGCTCTAAACTATGAAGAATTTTTCTTTAGATATATTTAAACACATTGTTAGAAGCACAAGTCTTTTGTTATTGTATTTAGGTGCCATAGAGTGGGATTCAGCTCACAGTAACTCTATGCAAATATAATGAAACACTGCCCTGTGCAATCCTCACCGTGCTTCTTTGCTTGTGCTTTGTGTTGCAGCCACTGTGCTATTCCAGCTTGTGGGGGCCGCCTCTCCTTTGCTGCTCCTCTACTATACCAACATTTGTGTGTTCTTCTCAGACAGTGGTTCTCAACCTTCCTAATTTCATGACCCTTTCATACAGTTCCCAATGTAGTGGTGGACCCCCAGTCATAAAACTTTTTGCTGCTGAAATCAGGGAGGTAGGTAGTAATAGCGGGAACCACTTACTACTCCCATAGTTCCCATAGCAACCTGGACCATTTGGTGGGAGGAATGGGGGGTTTCGGTGCTTGGTGGAGGTGAAGGCTGACGTGTTTAGAGTGGAGAGAGGAAAACAGCCTGTTGGGGAAATGTTATTGGAGATGGCTTTGAGACTAGCCTCTGCTGGTCTCTTGCTCCTCACTATCCTCTTGGTAGCAGCACGTGTGTTCCCCTCCCCACCATGCCTCATCCCAACTTGGAGCCCTTCTGGCTATTATTTCCGTATGGAAAAGCTGTCAGCTCATTATCCTGCTTTCTTCCATTCATGCTTCTTTAGCTCCGTGTTGACTTCTAATAGGAGAGAATCAGAAAAGTTAAGTCCCCACCCCACAGGGCCTTTGCTGAAGGAGATGGCAAGCTGTGTATGGAATATCTCCTAGCTCACTCTCTCACTTCTCCCTAATAGATTTTTCCTGCCACTGCTCCTGGCTGGAGGGGATGGAGAGTTCAAGTGATGCCACAGAAGTCACAGCAAAAGAACCAAGGCACTTAGCAAAGACCATTCATGAGCTGGAATATGATAGAAGCTCTTGAATGGGAAGGCACCATTCTGGCAGTAAACATGCTCCTATGGACCCTCCCAGTTCTAAGGGTTTAGTGCAGTCCCACCTGAATGAGTTCTCCCTGGGTGAGTTCCTCCTGAAAGCGAAAGAGGGCTTATCCTTCTTTATCTTTGAAGCTATGCCTTCTATATCTACTGGATCCAGATATTGAGGATCTTCGCTTCCTGATTCCTGAACTCAACTGTGCTGATTGATAGCTGCATGGCCAAGGACCCAGACACAGCTCTGGATTCTCTGTTCGCTCTCTTTAGCCACCATTGGTTTCCTTTTGTCTAATTGTGCAACAGAAATCTCGGAGTATGCTTTATTCTAAAGTTCTTCCACTTTCCTAAGGCGGGTATAGAGAAAGGCAAAGTTAACTGGAGTATCTCCAGCACACACTGGAACCCCAAGGGGGCTGCATAGGTCTCATCCAAAAGTGGAGATCTGCTGTACCACCCCTAGCCTGGGAACCCATCATGGGTAGGGGCCAAGTACTGTTTCTATCTGGACCTTCAGGTGTCTTTGCAGTGCCTGGCTCCTAGGGGAAATGAAAAATGCTTGTTTCTTCTTAACAAGTCAGAGATTTACTATTGTTGTTAGGGTTGGTCCTGTTGGTTCCCACTCATAACAACCCTATGTCAAACAGAACACAACGCCACCCGGTACCATAATCACAATTGTTCTTCTGTTTGAGCCCATTACTGCAGCCCCCATGTCCATCCATCTCATGAGAGCCTCCCTCTTTTCCAATGCCCTTCCACTTTACCAAGCATGATGTCCTATTCCTGGGCCTGGTCTCTCCTGACAACATGTTGAAAGTACATGTCCAAAGGGTGACAAAATCTGGCCATCCTTACTTCTAAGGAGCATTTGGCCTGTGCTTCTTCCAAGACAATTTTATTGGTGCTTCTGGTAGTCCATAGTACTTTCTATGGTTCTTTTTTCCTAGCACCATAATTCAAATGCATCGATTCTTCTTTGGCCTGCCTTATTTAATCTCCAAATTTTGCATGCATAGGTAGTGTTTGAACATACTATGGCTTGTGTCAGATGCACCTTAGTTCTCAAAATAACATCCCTGCTTTTCAATACTCTAAAGAGGTCTTGTGAATATTTAGCCAATACAATTCAATGCATTTTTAAGCTCTTGACTGCTGCTTGCATGAGCGTTGAACATGGATCCAAGGAAGAGGAAATCCTTGACCACCTCACAATTCTACATCTAAGCATATACCTCAAAGAATAACAAACAGAGACTCAAAGAGATAGTGGTATACAAGTTCACTGTAGCACTACCCACAATAGCTGAAAGGTGACTATTACCAAAGTGCCCGGGGCCTGAAGAATGGATAAACCAAACAATATCTAAGACATGCAATGGAATATTATTCAGCCTTTAAAAAGGAATGATGTTTTGGAATATGCTACACCATGCAGGGACTTTGAACACCTTCTGCTGAGTGAAACAAGTCAGACCATAATGAGATTGATATAAAATATGCAGAATCCATAGGGAAATCCATACACAGCAAGCAGAGTCATGGTTAATAAGGGTTGCGTTACGAAGGCAATGGGGAGTGACTGGTTAATGAGCATTGACTGTGTCTCCATTCTGAGTGATCCAAATGTTGGCCTGATCCTATATTCGGTTTGCATGGAGCCCCTGCCCTCTCCTGAGGGGTAGCCTCAGCAAAGGCACTGACAGGCTGAGAATCTTGGTTTCCTGACCTGTGAGTGTGCTGGAAAGATTAGATGGAGTAATAAATAATGACACTGATCACAACCAATAATTATAAAGCACTTACTATGGGCCAGACGTTGTTCCCCAGCCGTGCTTCTAGCAGGCACACAAATAAAATGCCCTTGGGGCCTAACAGAAACTCAGATTCCACTTCAGCAGATCTGAAGCAAGCTGCGAGAAATGGAGTTTCTAATGGGGAAAACAGTGAGGAACAGGATTCTCAGAAGGATTGAGGCATTTGAATGGCAGTGATGGCAAAGACCGTGTTTGGAGTATACTGTGTGTGGCCAGGAGAATGAGCAAATCTGTCCTGGAGGAAATTGAGCCAGGACACTCTTCACAGAATGTTCCTAGAAGAGAGAATGGCAAATTTTTGTCATGCTGATTTTGGTCATGTCGTTAGGAAAGTCCAGTTGCAAGAAGAGGACATCATGTGGATCTGGGGAAACTCTTCATTACACGGACTGGCTCCATAAACGCAACAATGACCTCAAACCTGCCGATGGGCAGGAAGATGGCATAGGATCTGGCAGTGATTCGTCTTATCAGACCTACAGTCAAAAGGAGTCAAATTTGACTTACTGGAGACTAACAACAACAACAAGGTCTTTCTATCTATTGATGCATTCAATCTCAACCTCGAACACACAACCTAAGCACTATTTTTCACTTCCCTTCTACACACAGCAGCGCAAAGGGGGTTCAATGATTTGTCCAGGTCATGGAGCTAGAAGGACATAGAGCCAGGACTGGACAATGGAGCTATCTGACAACAGAGACATTAAACATAAGCAAGGCTTTGTCTCTCACAAAGATCATAGGCATTACCATAATGGACTTGGCACAAGTCCTGCCGCATGGCAACCTTTCAGCAGATAGGTGCTATCTTAGTGCCATCCAGTTGACAGCAAGTCAGCGACTGTATAGGACAGGGGAGAACTGTCTGTGGGTTTTTGACACGAAATATTTACAGCAGTAGAACTCCTCCTCTTTCTCCCACAAAAGTCCCTATGATTGTTAGTAATTTGGTCAGAAGTCACTTTAATGGTGACCAAATCCTTCCTTTTTTGGGATTCAACATTATACCCCACTGCTTCTAATAGCTCCTCGTCCCAAACCAAAACAGGCATGAGAGAGTTGATTCTGACTCATGGTGCCCCCATGTGTACATTGCATAGGACTTTCAATACTATAGGCTTTAAGGACGTTGCCAGGCCTTTCCTCCATGGTGTCCCTGGGTGGGTTCCAACGGCAAATGATTTGTTAAATAGTTGTGTGTGGAACTGTTTGCCCCCCTTCATCAACTCCAGTATCCTTGCAGCTCTCTATTCACAAAGGACTGTCCTTCCAACCAAGAGCTCAGAGTGCTTGTTTTCTCTCTCTTATTTTCTTTACATCAAGAAGTTTGGGACTCCCCAGGAGCTGGGTTCCAGGGACATATTTATATGTAATTATGACCCTGTCATCTACAACATGATCATGATAAATGGAGAAAAGACTGAAGTGATCAGGGCTATCTTCTTTCTGGAGTCCACAATAAATGATCATGCGAGCCCCGGTCAAGAACTCAAGGGATGTATTGTATTGGGTAAATCTGGTCTTTGAGATCTCTTTCTTTTTTTGCAGTTGGGAATGAGAAAGGGGAGATGGGCTGTTCTCCCAAGTTGGGGACCCTGCCAGGGCACCCCCCACTCAAACCTGGCCAACTGCACTCGGGAATAGAGTTCCCTGCCACTTCTGTAGAACTGCCCTGTGGAAGGACCAATGTCCTAAAGGTTCAGAATGGAGAAGACAAGTTTCAAGAGCTACAGCCTAGCCCCTTACAGCCAGAGTGTGACTCAACAAGGGCCCCCACAGGCACTTTCTAGGGATCTTAAGTAGTTGGGGCTTAAGGAGAGGGGCATGGGACACTAGCAAGCTAGGAGCCCATCCCAGGATGGGGTTACATATCCCAAGCCCTTGATGGGGAGGCCTCAGGTAAGCAGTGGGCCCAATGGAGTTCTGGGTATGTGGGCCTGGGGGAAGGGAGCCACCTTTGGTGCTGGGACAACCCAGGGCATCCCAAGTGGGATGGCGTGCAGGGGCCTTGGCAGGGTACCTCTTCCTCTCCATCCTCCATGGCCAGTCAGGCTAACACAAGGTCTTGGGCAGGCAGGGGGCCTGGGGCAGTGCGCAGTTGACCCAGGGGCTAGCTGGGCAGGGGTTGTTTCCTGGGTAGGCAGAGGACCTCGGGCAGGGTCTTTGTGGCAGGCCCAGACCCAGGTGGGCAGGGACCTGGAACAGGGATCCCAGGTGTGTGCCCGGCCTGGACTGGACCCAGGGTTGGCAAGGGCCCTGATGCAGGTTCCTGGGTGGGCAGCGGGCCCAGGGCAGAGTCTTGGTGGTGAGCAGGCCCAGGGTGGGGGCAGGGGGTCTGGAGTGTGGTCCTGGGTGTGTAAGCTGGGCAGGGCAGTGATCCTGGTGGCTGGCCAGGTGCCTGGTGGGCTACAGACCCACATCACGAGTCATGGTGGCAAGGCCCTCCCTGGTGGGCAGGAGTCTGGGAAGAGGCGGGAAAGCTGCACAGACCACACCTGGTCTTTGAAGTCCTAGGCCTTGCGCATCAGGTCATTATGGCCCATGGAGGCAGTGCGGCTCTGAGGCTGGCTCACAGCCGTCAGAGTTTGGCTCGCTCAGCTCCTGAGCCCTTGACCTCTATAGGAAGTGCTGGCTGGCCTCCTGTCATGTTCTCATTAGGCTCCAGCTGCTGCCAAGTAGGCCAAGCATTAAAGGGGCCATGGGCTTCCACCTATGCGCCCCTCCTCCTCACCCTTAAAGGGGCCGGGTGCTGCCGCCAGAGACCTCTTTCAAAAGTGTTCTTCAAAGTGTTTAAGAGCAAGAATGTTACATTAAGGTGCACCTGACTAAAGCCATCTTAGTCATATTTTCGATGGCCTTCTATGCACGTGAAAGTTGGACATTGAAAAGGAAGATCAGAGAAGAATCAATGCATTTGAATTGGGAGGCTGGTGAAGAATATTGAAAGTACTATGAACTGCCAAAGAACAAAAAATGTGGGTTAGAAGTACAGCCAGAATACTCCTTAGAAGCCAGGATGGTGAGGCTTCCCCTCACACACCTTGGACATACTGTTAGGGAGAGGCCAGTCGCTGGAGGAGGAAGGACGTCCTGCTTGGTGAAGCAGAGAGGCAGTGAAAATGAGCAATAACTTCGGCCAATGGATTGACACAGTGGCTGCAACAAGGGGCTCAAACATAACAACAATTGAGAGAATGGTGCAGGACAGGGTGGTGTTTCTGTCTATTATCCATAGGGTGGCTAGGGGTTGGAACTGACTCAATGACATCTAACAGCAGAAACAATGTCTACACCCACTACTAACAGGACAGGAAGTTTCCCAACCCCTCTCATCTCTCAACCCCAGGAACAGAGATGCCACCATCCTTCTAGCTGTATTCCCAGTATGTAGAACAGAGCTCAGCAATGAAGTACCTAACAAACCTGAAGTAGCTGTTACTTAGCTCCATGCCTCATAGGTCTCAGTTCCCAAGTCCCGAAACAATGACATCAGTGTTGTTGTTTGTTGCCATCAAGTCGATTTCCAGTTACACCTGCGTCACACCTGCCTACCTAGAATCCCACCTTAAGAAAATAAGCCAGAACAATGATTCTTGCCCACGGTGTCTGCAGACTATGACTCACCACTCTGAAGGGATGTCATGTAAATGTTGAACTGCTAGCTCAAAGTTGACAGTTCAAACCATCAGCTGCTTCAAGGAAAATGATGAGGCTGTCTGTTCCAGTAATGTTGGACAATGTTGGAAAACTTACATAGGGTCTCCATGAGTTGGAATTGACTGGACAGTAATGGGTTTGCTGTACCTGGAATGATGATGCGACCAGAGAAAGAATGAGAGGGAAGTCTGAAAAAGAAGCACCGACCTGCCCTCCATCGGGCTGTTTTGTGATTTTTTGCAGCAGATGGTTCGAAGGGAACAGGGAATGAAGAGGCGGAGTGCATGGCACAGTTGAGGGCTATTTGCCATTCTGACCAAGTTCCTCTGTGAGAAAAGGGGGAGGGGAGGCTTGACCTGGGTCTTGATCAAAGTCCAAGAAAATATTTGCATTTCCAGAAAGTGGGAGGTTTCCCAAGCCAGGGTAGTAACAGGAGCTGCGAGCTCTCACCTCTGACCCTGTGGGCCCTGTTCAAAGAATCTCCTGGACTGGGTGGGAGGTGGGTGGTTAGGCAGAGAGACAAAGAGAGAGTCGAAATAGGAACTCTGGCTCTTTCCCAGCCTGAGCCTTAGCCCCCGAGCCTCCTCATCTACACTCTCCCCCTTCCCCGGCCCCCCAAAGGGACACCTTCCAGAGGTCTTCCTGTACCCATATGTAGGTTTTGGCTCTTCCTGCTTTTGGCTCTGCTCAGTGGAGGGCATTTGAAGGTTGTTTGTGGAATTTGTACAGTTGACATTAGGGTAAATGCGTGATCATTTGTTAAATTTATCCTACTGCAGATTTAGGCTGTGTTTCCAAACTCCCTGTCCTCACAGAGGCTCTGCAGAGGGGACAGTGACTCTGATTACACCTGGATTTTCCTGGTTGATCACAGGGATTTCCCATCCCAGTCTAGCCATGGCACCAGGGATCAGGGTGCTAGGAGAGGGGCAAATGAGTCCCCAAAGGAGATGTGTAGTGACCACAAAAGTGACACACTGGTGGTCACCTACTAATTGTACTTGGTGGTGCTTGCCCCTCTCAAGGTGGACACATACAATTTCACCTATGCCTCTTCTCTAAAAGCAAGTGGACCTGCTTGTGACATGAGGTTTTGGAAAGTTCTTTCATGGGCCAAAAAGAAGTGTGGCTGATCCAGTGTCTCAAGCTGATTTAGAGTAGTGTCCAGAGAGTTCGTGGTGAAAGGGGGTAGGAAAATGTGGAGAGCTGGCCAGGGAGTGAACACGGAATAATTTGAGCCAGACAGAGTAATGAATGGGAGGCAGAATGGATATGGAAGTAATCTGGGGGACGAGTTTGGATATGCCTCTGTGGGTTTCTGACACTATAAATTTGTCCATTGTCAGACGGCCTCATCTTTCTCCCTCTCAGAGCAGCTAGTGGGTTTGAACTGCTGGCTTTGAGATTAGTAGCGGGATGCTTAACCCACAGCATCACCAAAACTGCTTAGCAAGAAGGATATTACCACAACCACGGCCACCACCCCTTTTTCCTAATTTTCTGAGAGATAGAGAGGAAAGAGTGCTGTCCAGCGTTCGACTCCCTTTAGAGAAAATGGGAGGTCCAGGGTGATGACAGCAGGTGGCTGGAACATCCCAGCCTGGCATCCAGGGTCACCCATAAAGATCCTCCCTTGTGGGCTCTGTGCAGCAGGCACACTCAAAGACCATAGGACCTCAGTCTCAGCTGTCGGCCACGGGGCTTGGGTTTCTTAGTTCCTGCTGCTTGGGGAGGGGCTGCTCGATGGAGAGCCTCGTCACTTAGCATCATGGCTGCTCAGATGTGATACCCCTGAGTCGTGTAATTTACATTTCATGCACAATTGAAGCAGATAATGGTGTCATTCTCCAAGGGGGGAACAAGTTGTCATGATGTTAATTACATTGCAGGCGTGCTCCCTCTCCTTTGTCCCCAAGTGCTCCAAGGGAAGTTCCCAGGTAGCAGTCGAGTGGGTGTCCAAGAGAGTGGCTTTGGCTCCCTCCAAGGTGTCAGGGCTGAGGAGTGGTTACAAGGCCAAGAATTCTTTCTCTGACTTCGTTTTGGGTGTGTTGGCGCAGTGGGAGTAGAGGTGGCAGCTAAAACATCCCAGTGATCTCCCCATCATTTTCTAACCTGCGCGTGTGCAATCGGGCAGGGCTGGAGGGTGCCTGTTCAATGCTCAAGCTAATTTTGCTTGATAGGGGACAGTGGAGATGATGTGTAGGGAAAAGCAGGCAAAATCCAACCACTCCTAGTCCAGATTTCAGCAGATGGTAGAGCTAAGCCTGTAGTCTCTGAGGCTGGTCTGCTGGGATTTAAATTCCAGCTCCCCCTTGGATAACCTGATTACCCCTGGGCCAGATGGCTTCACATCTCTGTGCATTCGTGTCCTCACCTATAGACGGAAGCTGATGTACTACCAATGGGTCACTCGATTCCAACTCATAGTGAGCCTGGAGGACAGAGTGGAACCATTCTATAGGTGTTCCCATAGGCTGTGACTGATACTGGAGCAAATTGACGCATCATTCTCATGGGAAGCTGCCGAGGGTGTCGCTGAGCTAGTGGTAAATAGTCAAGGGCTTCTCTATTGCCCCGCCAGCGCTCCTCTTAAAGGGGTTGCAAAAGTCACCTAAACCCCACTTCTCTTGAGTTCATTCAGACTCATAGCAACTCAGCAGGATAAAGTAATAACTTTCCCTGCAGACGTCCGACCCTGAAAATCTTTATGAGCTCAGACATCCCCAACTTGATCCCGAAGAACAGCAGGTGGGTTTGAACCACCGACCTTCTGGTTAGCAGTTCTAATGCTTCACCCACACCACCACCAGTGGGATGAAATGAGTGATTGTACATGCAATGTGTAGAACACTAGTACATAATATGCACTTAGTAATTGTGAGCTATTGTGGTAGAAAGGGAGTCCAAAAACCAAACCTAACTCACTGCCATCGAATCCACTCTGACTCCCCATGACCTGAGTTCTACCCTATAGGACAGGGTCCAACTGCTCCTGTGGGTATTTGAGATTGTAACTTTATAGGATTGGAAAGTTTCATGTTTTTCCCTGAGAATGGCTGGTGGTTTTGAACTGTTGGCTTTGGGATTAGCAGCCCAATATGTAATCACCCACGCCATTATTAAATGAGAGCTACGAGTTTCTGACATTTTCTGTGAGGTGGTAGAAGTATATGTCATTCCTATATTTAAAGAAGGTAAATCTACTGAAACAGAACAATTGCCATGGCTTTCCAAAAAGAGGAGAGATGTCAGTTTTAAGGATAAATAGAGCTGTGAGTCATCCCTGGAGAGTACAAATGGTTAAAACACTTGGCCATTAACAGAAACTTAGGAGGTTCAAGCGCACCCAGAAATACCTTGGAAGAAAAGACTAGCCATCTGTTTCTGAAAGGTTATGCCAATTGAAAGTCCTATGACTCACCATGAATCGCAATCAACACAGTGTCAAATGGTCATTTTAAATTTCAGGATGGTTCCTGGGCAGAAAGAAAACATTCTAAGTTGTCTATTGAAGAGGAGGTTTGTGAGAGCACCTGGCCCATTCAAACACAACTGATGAGGAACCTCGGTGGGTCCACTGTACACAGACCAGGCCATGCTTTCTCCACATCTGGTTTTGTTGGATGCTGTCAAGTTGGTTTCAACTCGTGGGGACCCTACATACAACCGAAAGAAACACTGCCTGCTCCTGTGCCAGCCTCACAATTGTTATGCTTTAGTGTGTTGTTGTAGAAACTGTGTCCATCCATCTTGGTGAGGGTCCTCCCCATTTGGGCGCCCCTTTACCAAGCATGATGGCCTTTTCCATGACGTTCCTCCTCATAGCTCCTGATGCCAAAGGATGTGAGATGAAGCCTAGCCATCCTTGCCTCTAAGGAGCATTCTGGATACACTTCTTTCAAGACACATCTTGCTCCTCAACTGAAATTCTTGCAGAGAAAGTGAAAACACACCTGATTTTCCTAGAGTCTCGTTTCCCAAAGTGGGCAACACCACCCACCTACTGGGCACAGAAAAATCCAGAGATCTACAAAGCAGATATCTACGTTTTATCCTGGATGGTGGGCTATAGTCCAAAATTCTTTCATTGCTGGGGGGTCCTGAGTAAATTCTTTTTCTGAAAAGAGGGCAGTAGGCAGAATAAGTTTGGGAACCTTTTGTCTGGAGCAGGAGCTGGAAACCTGTTTTTCTGCCAAGGACCATGTGGTGATTGATAACATCATTCATGGGGCCATACAGGTCAAATATTTAATGAACTCACCCCTAAGGTGATGGCTCCAAATGCTTCTCGTTGGTGAGATGTGTGATGCTGGCAGCTATTGATTATTTGGGGGGCCCTATACAGCCCTCGGGCCATACGTTGGTCTAAGGTAGTGGATCTCAACCAGTGGGTCACGACACCTTTGGGGGTCCAATGACACTTTCACAGGGGTTGCCTGGTTCATCGCAGTAGCACAATTACAGTGATGAATAAGCAATGAAAAAAATTTTATGATCGGGGTAAACACAACGTGAGGAACTGTATGAAAGAATCATGGCATTCGGAAGGTTGAGAAACACTTGTCTAGGGAATGGTTGGGATCTCCATGTAGGCTACACATGAACTTCATAGGCAGTCAGGCAGCGTATCACTTGGGTTTCATTGGAGAGGAAAGAACTATTGATCATGTTTCAAGGACAAACAAATCTGGAAGGAAATGCTATTGTGGATGAAAACAAAACATAAAACAAACTCTTGAAAGATTTCTGTATGCTAGAGATGAATTGCAATCAAGAAAATTAAATGATATCTCTGAAGGTTCCAGCAGAAAACAAACCATGCAGAAGGTTTAATTAAAGAGAGTTTAATGAAGACTATTCACAGTGGTGGGGATGGGCTTAAGAAAGCCAACAAAAGATAGGGAGGCCCCAAGGGTCTAACAAGAGCATAAAGCTGTTGCCACGTGTCCTATGGAATTTTCTCTTCAGCTCTTTGACTTTGTCATTTCTTCTCATTGTCTTAGCTACTCTATGATATAGAGCAATTCTGACTCATAGGAATTTGATACTACTGTCCTCTCCCAATTTCCATTACTTCCCAACATCATGTGTGTTAAAATATGCAGTATTTCATCAGATTTCGTATGCTCTAAACCAGTGGTTCTCAACCTTCCTAATTCCTTGGCACTATAATGAAGTTCCTGATGTTGTGGTGAACATCCATTCATAAAATTATTTTCGTTGTTACTTCATAACTGTAATTTTGCTACTATGAAGAAGATACCGACCCCTGTGAATGGGTCGCTCAACCCCCAAAGGGGTCCCGATCCACAGGTTGAGAACCGCTGCTCTTAACTAAGAGGTGTTTCTTTAAGATGTAGTTCAATATATTGTTAGACGCCCAAGTACTATTGTTGCTGTTGTTAGGTGCTGTCGAGTGGATTTTGGTTCACAGCAACTCTATGAAGAATGTACTGAAACGCTGCCCCGTCCTGTGCATTCCTCACAGTGGTTCTTTGCTTGCGCTCATTGTTGCAGCCACTGAGCTATTCCAAATTGTAGGGGATGCCTCTCCTTTGCTGCCCGTCTACTCTATCAATATCTGTGTCTTCCTCTAGGACAGTGCTTCTCAACTTTCCTAAATCCACGGCACTTTCATACAGTTTCCTTTGTAGTGGTAGACCCCCAATCATAAAATTATATTCTTTGCTACTTCGTAACTCTCGTTTTGTTACAAGTTATGAATAGTGCCACCCTGTAAAGGGTTCGTCTAAGCCCCAAAGGGGTCACGACCCACATGGTGAGAACCGCTGCTCTAAATTTAGAGGAGTTTCTCTTAAGGTCTATTTCACCATACTATTAGAAGCTCAAGTCCATTTGTTGTTGTTGTTAGGTGCCGTCGAGTGGTATGTCTCATAGCAACTCTACCCACAATATAATGAAATGCCGCCCTGTCCTGTGACATCCTCACAGTGGTTCTCTGCTTGCGCTCATTGTTGCAGCCACTGTGCTAATGCATCTTGTTGGGGACCGCCTCTCTTTTCCTGCCCTTTCATACCAAGATTTGGGACTTCCACTAGAGCAGTGGTTCTCAACTTTCCTAATGCCATGATATTTTCATACCGATTCTCATTTAGTGGTGGCCCCCCCAACCATAAAAATGATTTCATTGCAGCTTCATAACTGTAATTTTGTTACTGTTATGAGTCACGACACCCCTTTGAAATTTTCATTCCATGCCCATAAAGGGGTCGCGACACACAGGTGAAGATCCCCTGCTCTAAACTAAGAGGACATTCTCTTAAGATAGAATTCAGCATACTGGTAGATGCACAAGTTCTGTTGTTATTGGTGTTAGGTATCATCGAGTGGGTTTTGGCTCATAGTAACTCTATGCACAATATAATGAAACGCTTTCCCATCCTATGCCATCCTCACAGTGGTTCTTTTGCTTGTGCTCATTGTTGAAGCCACTGTGCTAATCCAACTTTTGGGTAGCTGCCTCTTTTTTGTGGCCTTTCTGCTGTACCAAGACTTTTGTCTTCCTCTAGGGCAGTGGTTGTTAAATTTCCTAATGCCATGACTCTTTCATATAGTTCCTTATGTAGTGGTGACCCCATCATAACATTATTGTTACTTCATAACTGTAATTTTCCCACAGTTATGAATCATTTCACACCTTGAAAGGGTCATTCGATGGCCAAAAGTGGTCGCGAACCACAACTTAAAAACCGCTGGTCTAAACTAAGAGGAGTTTCTCTTAATATCTACTTCACCCTATTGTCAGAAGCACAAACCTAGTTATTGTTAGATTCTGTTGTGTAGCTTTCGACGCCTAGCAACTCTAAGCACAATATGAAGGAAAGGTGTCCTGTCCTGCGCCATCCTCCCAGTGGTTCTTTTGCTTGCGCGGATTGTGATTGTTGCAGCCACTGTTGTATTCCATCGTGCTGTGGGCTGCCTCTTTTTGCTGCCCTTCTACTGTACCCAGATCTAGGTCTCCCTCTAGGGCAGTGGTTCTCAACCTTCCTAATGTCATGACTCTTTCACACAATTCCTGATGTACTAGTGACCCCCCCCCAATCATAAAATTATTTTCCTTGTTACTCCATAACTATAAATTTGCTATTGTTATGAATCAGGTCACCCATGTGAAATGCTCATTGTTCCCTCCTAAGACATCCTGACCCACAGTTAGAGAACTGTTACTCTACACTAAGAGTTTCTTTTAAAGTCTTCTTCAGCATATTGTTAGAGGCACAAATCCTGTTGTTTGGTGCCTTCGAATGGGTTTAGGCTCATGCCGACTCTATGCACCATGTAATGAAATGCATTCCCGCCCTGTGCCTTCCATACAGTGGTTCTTTTGCTCACACTCATTTTTAAAGCCACTGTGCTAATCCATCTTGTTGGACACTGCCTTTCTTTTCCTGCCCTTCTGTACCAAGATATGTGTCTTCCTCTAGAGCAGTGGTTCTCAACTTTCCAAATGCCACAACCACTTCACACCATTCCTCGTGCAGTGGTGACATCGAACCATAAAATATTTGCATTGCTACATCATAATTGTAATTTTGCTTCTGTTATGGATCAGGCCACCCATGTGAAAGGTTCGTTAGTCTCCTCAAAGTCGTCTCGACAAACAGTTGGAGAACCAATGGTCTATACGAATAGGAGTTTCTCTTAAGGTCTACTTCAGAATATTCTTAGAAGCCCAAGTTCTTTTTATTATTGTTTGGTGCCTTTGAGTGTGTGTTGGCTCATAGCAACTGTATGCACAATATAATGAAACTCGGCCCCATCTCGTGCCATCTCACTGTGGTCCTTTGCTTGCGCTCACTGCTGCATCTATTCCATATTGTAGGGGCTGCCTGACTTTTGCAGCCCTTCTGCTGTACCAACATTTGTGTCTTCCTCTAGGACAATGTTTCTCATACATCCTAATTCTGCAGCCCTTTCGTACAGTTCCCAATGTAGTGGTAGACCCCAAACATAAAATTATAAAATTATATTCATTGATATTTCATAACTGTACTTTTGCTACAGTTAGGAATCAGGCCATCACTGTGAAGGGGTGTTTCGAAACACCCCCCACCTGAAAGTGTTCACAACCCAATGTTGAGAACCCTGCTGTAAACTAAGAAGAGTTGCTCTTAAGATTTACTTCAGCATACTGTTAAACACACAAGTCCTGTTGTTATTGTTGTTAAGTTCTGCGGAGGGGGTTTTGGCTCATCGCATCTCTATGCACAATATCATGAAATGCTTCCCAGACCTGTGCCATCCTGACAGTGGTTGTTTGCTAGTGCTCATTGTTGGAGCCATATTGGGGGGAGGGCTGGCTATTTTTTGTTGCCCTTCTACTCTACCAAGATTTGTGTCTTCCTTTAGGGCAGTGGTTCTCAACCTTCCTAATGCCACAACATTTTCATACCGTTCCTCATATAGTGCTGACTGCCAAATCATAAAATTATTTTCATTGCAACTTTGTAACTCTAATTTTTCTACTGTTATGACTGGGCCACCACTATGAAAGGTTCATTCATCCCCCAACAGGGCTCGTGACACAAAAGTTGAGAACCGCTGCACTAAACTATAAGGAGTTTCTCTTAAGGTCTACTTCAGCACGTTATAAGAAACACAAGTCCTGTTGTTTTGTTGTCAGGTGCAGTTGAGTGGGTTTTGACTCATAGCAACTCTATGCTCCATTTAATGTAATGCTGCCCCATCTTGTGCCATCCTCACAGTGATCCCTTAACTTGAGCTCATTGCTGCAGCCACCGTGCTATTCCATCTATTTGGGGGGCTGACTCTATATTGCGGCCCTTCAACTGTATCAAGACTTGTGTCTTCCTGTAGGACTGTGGTTTTCAGCAATCCTAATGCCACGACCCTTTCATACAGTGCCTCGTGTAGTTATGACCCCCCAACCAAAAAAAAATATACTGTTGCTACTTCATAACTGTAATTTTGCTACTGTTATGTATCGGCCCACGCCTATGGGCGGTCATTCAAACACCCCCAAAGGATTTACCACTCACAAGTTGAGAACGGCTGCTCTAAACTAAGAGCAGTTTCTCTCAAGGTTTAGTTGAGCATATTGTTAGATGTATGATTCCTCCTGTTATTGTTGTTTGTGCCGTGGAGAGGGTTTGGGCTCATAGCAACCCTGTGCACAATATAATACAGGCCTGCTCAGACTTGCATCATCCTCACAGTGGTTCTTTGCTTGCGCTCATTTTTGCAGCCACCGTGCAAATCCGTCTTGTAGGGACTTCCTCTCTTCTGCTGCCCTTCTACTGTACTTGCGTCTTCCTCTAGGACAGCGTTTCTCACCCTACCTATTTCTATGACCTTTCCATACACTTCCCAATGTGTAGTGGTGGTCCCCAAAGCATAAAGGTTTTTTCTACTGTTTTTCCATAACTGTAATTTTGCAAGTCTTATGAATCTAGTCACCCTGTGAATGGGTTGTTCAACCAAACAAAGTGGTCACAAATCACAGGTTGAGAACTGCTGTTCTAAATTAAGAGGAGTTTCTCCTGTGGTCTAGCTCAGTATATTATTACACGCACGAGTCCTGTTCTTATTGTTGTTAGGGGCTGTCGAGTGGTTTTGGCTCATAGTTGGCTCATAACAACTCTATGCACAGTATCATGAAACACTGTTCCATCCTCTAACACCCTCACACTTTTCTTTTGTTTTCGCTCATTGTTGCAGTCTCTGTGCTTATCCATCTTTTGGGGGACTGCCTCTCATTTGCTGACCTTCTACTGTACCCAGATTTGTGTCTTCCTCTAGGGCAGTGGTTCTCAAACTTCCTAATGCACGACTCTCTCACACCATTCCTCATGTATTGGTGCCCCCCCAATCATAAAATTACTTTCCTTGTTACTTTATAACTAAAATTATGCTACTGTTATGAATCAGGCCACCATGTGATATAGTCATTCTCCCCCCCACCCCCCAAAAGGCATCACGACCCACAGTTTTAGAACTGCTATTCTACACTAAGAGGAGTTTCTTTTTAAGGTATATTTCAGCGTATTGTTAGAAGCACAAATCCTGTTCTTGTTTTTGGCTGCCTTCGAGTGGGTTTTGGCTCATACCAACTCTATGCACAATGTAATGAAACGTTGTCCTGCCCGTTGGATCCTCACAGTGGTTCTTCTGTTTGTGCTCATTGTTGCAGCCACTGTGGTAATCCAACTTGTTAGGGACTACCTCTCTTTTCCTGCCCTTCCGTACCAAGATTTGTGTCTTCCACAAGAATAGTGGTTCTCAACTTTCTGAATGCCACTACTATTTCATACCAGTCCTCATGTAGTGGTGACACCCCAACCATAAAATATTTTCATTGCTACATCATAACTGTAATTTCGCTTCTGTTATGGATCAGGCCACCCATGTGAAAGGTTCATTAGTCTTCTAAAGGCACTGTGACACAGTTTGAGAACCACTGGTCTAAACTCAGGGGAGTTTCTCTTAAGGTCTACTTCAGCATATTCATCGAAGCACAGTCCTGTAGTTTTTGTTTGGTGCCTTTGAGTGTGTGCTGGGTCATAGCAACTCTATACACAATATAATGAAACGTGAGCCCGTCTCGTGACACCCTCACAGTGGTTATTTTGCTTGTTGTCATTGTTGCAGCCATGGGCTAATCCAACTTTTGAGGGGCTCCCTCTCTTTTGCTGCCCCTCTACTGCCCTTTCATTCATTTCCTCAGGTAGTGATGAACCCCCAATCATAAAATTATTTTCATTGCTACTTTGTAACTTTAATTTTGCTACAGTTATGAATCAGGCCTCCACTGTGAAAGGGTCATTTGACTCCCCCAAAGGGCTAGCGACCCACAGGTTGAGAACCACTGCTCTATACTAAGAGGAGTTTCTCTTAGGATCTACAGCACCATATTGTGAAAAGCATGAGTCCTACAGTGATTGTTGTTAGGTGTTGCCCAGTGGGTTTCGACTCTCAGCAACTCTACGCACAAGATAATGAAACGCTGCCCCGTCCTGTACCATCCTCACAGTGGTTTCTTGTCTGCACTCATTTTTGCAGCCACTGCGCTAATCTATCATGGGGGGTCTGCCTCTCATTTGCTGCCTTTCTGCTCTGCCAAGATTTCTGTCTTGCTCGAGGACAGTGGCTCTCAACCTTCCTATAATGCCACAGGCCTTTTATACCACTCCTCATGTAGTGGGTACAATCCCAGTCATAAATTTATCTTCATTGCTACTTCATAACTGTAATGAAGCTACTGCTATGAATTGGGCCACCCTAATGGAGTCGTGATGCACAGGTTGAGAATCTCTGCTCCAAACTATGAAGAATGTCTCTTAAGATATATTTCAGCACATTGTTAGTAGCAAAAGTCGTGTTGTTATTGTATTTAGGTGACATCAAGTGGATTTTGGCTCATAGCAACTCTATGCAAAATGTAACGAAACGCTCCACCATCCTGTGCATTCCTTACAATGGTTCTTTGCTTGTGCTGGTTGTTTCAGCCACTGAGGTACTCCAACTTGGAGGGGCTGCCTCTCCTTTGCTGCCCTTCTACTCTACCAACATTTGTGAATTCCTCTCGGACAGTGGTTCTCAATCTTCCTAATTCCACAACCCTTTCATGCAGTTCCCAATAGATTGGTGGACCCCCAGTCATACAAAATTTTCGCTGATATTTCATTACTGTAATTTTGCTAATCTTATAAATCAGGCAACCCTTGTGAAAGGGTAATTCAACCCACTCACTCCCCAAAAGGGTTCGTGATTCATAGGTTGAGAAGCCTGCTCTAAACTAAGAGGAGTTTCTCTTAAGATCTACGTCAGCATATTTTTAGAAGCTCAAGTCCTTTTTGTGTGTTGCTGTTAATTGCTGTCGAGTGGGTTTTGACTCTCAGCAACTCTACGCACAATATAATGAAACGCTGCCCGGTCCTGTACCGTCCTCACAGTGGTTTGTTGACGGCACTCATTGTTGCAGCCACTGAGCTATTACATCTTGTAGGGTCTGCCTATCACTTGCTGCCCTTCTGCAGTACCACGTTTTGTGTATTCCTCTTGGGCAGTGTTTCTGAACCTTCTTAATGGCATGGCTCCTTTATACAATCCTTAATGTTGTGCTGATCCTCCAACAGTAATTTTTTTTCATTGTTACTCCATTACTGTGATTTCTCTACTGTTATTAATTGGCAACACCTGTGAGAGGCTCGTCTGAAACCCCAAGGGGTCGCGACCCACAAGTTAAGAACCACTGCTCTAAATTTAGAGGAGTTTCTCTTAAGATCTAGTTCAGCATATTGTTAGAAGTACACGTCCTGTAGTTATTGTCGTTAAGTTCCGTCGAGTGGGTTTTGACTCTTAGCAACTCTATGCACAATATAATGAAACGCTGCCCTGTCCTGTGTCACCCCCACCGTGCTTGTGTGCTTGGCCTCAGTGTTGCAGCCAGTGTGCTAATCCAACTTGTTGGAGACTGCCGCTCTCTTCCTTCCCATCTGTACCAAATTTGTGTCTTGCCCTAGAGAAGTGGTTCTTAACCTTCCTAATGCCACTACCCTTTCATATCGATTCTCATTTAGTGGGGACCCACAACCATAAAATTATTTTCATTGGTACTTTGTCACTGTAATTGTACTACAGTTATGAATTGGGCCACCCCTGCGAAAGGGTCATTCTACCCTCCCAAGGGGCACGACCCATAGGTTGAGAACCGCTGCTCTAAAGTTAAAGGACTTTCTCTTAAGTCCTATTTCACCATATTGTTAGAAGCACAAGTCCTGTAGTTATTTTTGTTGAGTGCTGTTGAGTGGGCTTCTGGTCACAAGAACTCTATGACCAATATAATGAAATGCTGCCCAGTCCAATGCCATGCTCAGAATTGTTCATTTGCTTGTCCTCATTGTTGCAGCCACTGGACTAATCAATCTTGTAGGGGCTGCCTCTCCTTTGCTGCCCTTGTACTCTACCAAGAATTCTGTCTTCCTCTAGGGAAGTGGTTCTCAACCTTCCTAATGCCACGACTCTTTCATACCATTCCTCATGTAGTGGTGACTGACAAATCATGAAATTATTTTCATTGCCACATCATACCTCTAATTTTTCCACTTTAATGAACGGCCGCTGCGCTAAACTAATAGGAGGTTCTCTTCAGGTCTACTTAGGTACATTGTTAGAAAAACAAGTCCTGTTTTTTTTTTCTTGTGGGTTTTGACTCATAGCAATTCTATGTCAATATAATGAAACACTGTCCCGTCTTGTGCCATCCTTGCAGTGTTTCTTTGGCTTGTGTTTATTGTTGCAGCCACTGTGCTATCCCATCTATATTGGGGCTGACTCTATTTTGTTGCCCTTCAACTGTATCAAGAATTGAGTCTTCCTCTTGGACAGTGGTTTTCAACATTCTTACTCACGACCCTTTCATCCAGTTCCTCATGTAGTCGTGATCAACCAACCATAAAATTATTTTTGTTGCTACATCCTAGCTGTAATTTTGCTACTGCTATAATTCAGGCCACCCCATGAAAGGGCTGTTTGATCCCCTAAGTAGACACGACCCACAGGTCGAGAGCCGCTGCTCTAAACAAAGGGGAGATTCTCTTAAGGCCTTATTCAGAATATTGTTAGAAGCACAAGTCCTGTTGTTATTGTTGTTGGGTGCAGTCGAGTGGGTTTGGCTCATAGCCACTCTCTGCACAATATAATGAAACTCTGGGGGTCTTAAAGGCTTGAAGGCAAACAGGCTGAAATCTAGCTCGGAAGCAACAAAGCCCACAGAGAAGAAGAACACAAGCCTAAGTGAACACGAGGTGTTGAAGGGATCAGGTAGCAGACACCAAAGAACAAAAACCAATACTGTGTGATCACCTTCCCCACATAAACGCTGAAGATGAATGTGTGCATAAATAAGTGTGGTGAAGAAGGCTGATGGTGCCCGGCTATCAAGCGATATAGTGTCCTGGGTCTTAAAGGCTTGAAAGTAAACAAGCAGGCCCAGAAGCAACAAAGCCCACATGGAAGCATCACACCAACATGTGTGATCATGAAGTGCTGAGGGGACCAGTTTTCAAGCAACAAAGGAGGGAGGGGGGATTATATCATCGTGAATGAGAGGAGTGCATGACGGGTGACCAATGCCCACCTGTAGACAACTGCACATCCCTTGCGGAGGGGTAGTGGGAAGGAGATGAGTCACTCAGGGTTCAGTGTAGCAATAATGAAACCCACAACCTTCCTCTAGTTATTAAACACTTCCTCCCCCCACCTCTCATGATCCCAATTCTACCTTGCAAACCTGGTTAGACCAGAAGATACACAGCGCTACAGATGGGAACTAGAAACACAGGGAATCCAGGACAGATGAACCCCCCAGGACCAGCGGTGTGAGTGGCGATACTGGGAGGGAAGTGGGTGTAGAAATGGGAAACCGATCACAAGGATCTACATATCACTTCGCCCGTGGGAGATGGGCAACAGAAAATTGGGTGAAGGGAGACACCGCGCAGTGTAAGATAAGAGAAAATAATAATTTATAAATTATTAATGGTTCATGAAGGAAGAGGAGCAGAGTGAGAGGGGGAGAGGGGAAAGGAGAAATGAGCTGATTCCAGGAACCCAAGCGGAAAGCAAATTTTGAGAATGATGAAGGCAACGAATGTATAAGTGTGCTTTACACAATTGGTGTATGTATGGATTGTGATGAATTGTATGAGCCCCAATAAAATGATTTTAAAAAAGAAAAAAAAAGAAATGTCTCTAAATGAATGAAGGCAACATATGTACAAAATGCCTGATGCAATCAATATGGATTGCAACAAAAGTTGTAAGAGTCTCCAATAAAAGATTTTTAATAAAAATGTATATATAATAAATATTTTCCTAACTTATATAAATGACTAATAAGAATAAAATTAAGCAGCCTGGGTTTTTATAGGAAAAAATAATGATAAAAGAACAAATGAGAGATTCAGCAGGAAGCAATGGATAGGAAAATATTATAAGGAAAGTTTTCTCTTATATGGAATGTACATTCTCTTACATGGCAACAATCAGAATATGCCATAAGAACCTCAGACCAAATACTAGAATAAAATAGAGGAAAACATTCCCACCCTTCAATAAAATGCTTTATGCTTTCGATGATTTTCACAAAAGGTCAAATTCTTTAACAAAATATTTTGTTCATTCAAATTTTTAATTATGCATAAATTTAGGTCTACTTGCATTACATCTCATAAAAAGGCATAAGAATTGTTTTTGCTCTATCTAAAACTAAATAGAAGATAGTGAAGGTGAAAAAATAGCTTTCGTGAATGTTGCTTTGAAATACAAATGGCATTGTCCTAAGAAATTATAATGATTTAATTTTTAAAAATCATTTTATTAGGGGCACATACAACTCTTATCACAATCCATACATACATCAGTTGTGTAAAGCACATCCGTACATTCATTGCCCTCATCATTCTCAAAACATTTGCTCTCCACTTAAGGCCCTGGCATCATGTCCTCATTTTTCTCCGCCCTCCCTGTTCCCCCCTCACTCATGAACCCTTGATAATTTGTCAGATCTTACATATTTTGTCTCCCTTCACCCACTTTTCCGTTGTCCATCCCCCAGGGAGGAAGTTATACGTAGATCCTTGTAACTGAGGTCTCAGAGCAGCTGGGTGTGATGCAGGGGATGCTCTGGAAGCAGCTGCAGACACTGCGGGAGTTGGCAGCCCAACAGTGAGGGTCACTGCATCCGTGGGTACCAGAAAACTGGATGGGGTTGCTCATTCCCCTAGATGCTACCCCTGCCTTGAAGAGAACCGTAACAGAGGCCTGTAGACATGTGTCAGGAAAAGATGAGTCCTTCACTGTTTCCTCTTCCCACAAACTTTTGAGGAGAGCCTGCAGGGCAGGGGCTCAGCACCCTGGATCCAGTCAAATGCCCTTCCCCACAGCCACACCCTCCCCAGCCCCAACTCTCCATGCCCTGGGTTTGCTTCTTGAATCCAGAGGAGCAGCCTAGGCAAAGACCATGAAGAACCTTGTCCTTCAGGCAACCCCTTTGATTGGGTCCCTTGACCTCCAGAATGTGGACACATGCACAATAACTGTTGGGGGACTCAGGCTGTCACCACAGGGGCCAGGATCTGAAGAGGATGCTGGCACTGCAGGGCTTCCTGAGGGAAGCCGAGGACTTGCATAGCTGGCTGAGCAGCCAGCAGCAGGTGGCCAGAGGAGAGAGGACTATGAGCACACCCTAGTGAGGAAGGGGCTAGGGGCAGGGAAGGTGCCCTGGAGCCGAATGAAGATGGGTAGTGGAGGGGGGCTGCATGCACAAGAGGCTGATGGGGAACTTCAGTCTGGACTGAGGACAGCTGTGGCTTCCTATTCCCCTCTCTGCGTAGAGGGGCAAGTTCTGTGGCTGTTCAGTCCTGCCCGGCCCAGTCACTCACTGAGGTGTCTTACAGCCCACCAGCCAGGGGCCCCTGTGACCCCTCTCCTCTCTTCTCAGCTCCTCTTAACCAAGTTTGCAATGTTTTGGCACCAAGTGAAGATGGGTGGCCACCAGGGGGCAGCCTGCCCCACTAGCGGAGAGCCTGCTGGAGTGGTGGCCCAGCACTGCCCCCAGGGCCCAGCAGTGATGACAGGACAAACAGTGAGTACCAGCAGCCTGGAGCAGGGGTGAGTTTGGGAGGAGGTGCTGGGCATGGGATGAAGAGGCTTCCAGGGAGACCCTTGTTGTGCTGCGGCTCTGCCAAACCACTGTCTCTGGAGAGGGCCAGAGTTACGGGAACCCAGGGCAGCCCCTGCTGTCTGCGGCCTGTGGAGGAGGCAAAGCTGGGTCGGTGGATCAGGGAGCCTGGTCACAAAGCCCACTTTTCAGGGTCACTTTCCCAAGCCATGGCCTCCCTGCACTTGCAGGGGCGTTCTGGGAAGAGTTGAACTGGGCTGAGGATGCCCTGCACAGCCCCAGGCTGACCCAGGTCCAGTACAAGCTACTGCATTTCCAGCCCAGATGGAGCTTAGGCGAGATCCCGATTTGCCCTTGATCCTAGCCCAGAGGCTGGCCCGGAGTCTCAGGGGGCCGGCATTTGCTGCATGCAAGAACCATGGAGGGGTGCAGCTTCTACCTTTGAAGGGTGTGCAGTCTCCTCCAAACACACAGCATGCCTGGGTGGCACACAACGTGGCTACCTGCCGTGTGCCGGCTTTAGAATGACCCCACTTGCTGACTCATGGGGATCCTCCAGAGGGTTTGCAAGTCAGTAAATCTTTCCAGGATCAGGGAACCTCTTATTTCTCCTGAGGAGCAGTTAGTGGGACTGAACCATGCAACAGCCCAACACTTCCCAAGCAGGCCTCCTGGAGCATCGTTAGAGCAAGGGGTAAACTGTTAGTGATAATGGGCTCCTGGGAGGAGAGTTTGCAGAAAGGCCTAAAGCGCCGAGCAAGATCTCAGGGTGGTGGCCCTCTGGGAGCTTAGGACAAGTTCTAAACCCAGCCAGGAAGCTAAAGGGTTGACCAGACAGAAGCTGAGGGGGAGGAATGAGCATGCTGGGATAACTGCTGACCCCCGCCTGGGGGCAGGGCTGCCTGGTTGGAGCTGTGGGAGCTGACTCAGGCCAGTCCCAACCTGCTTTGAGATGCTGAGGCCACCCTCAAAGTTCACAGCCAACTGTCTCACGTGCTCGTCCGTATCCAGGTGGGTGCCTGGGGGAGGGGGTGGCTTCTGCAAGTGCTGCCACCCCAGGCCCAGAGTCCCACACTCAATGCCCGGGCCCTTGGCCACCATGCTGTCTCAGGAGAAGCCACAAGCCTCCCAGATGCTCTGTCCCACTGGGTGGAGGCCCTCCTGAGGAGACATGGATCGCACCAATGAATCACACAATCTGCCTCTGACACCTTGAGGCCTCCTCACCCCCCACTATCATCACCCCAGTGCCGCTTCCCACTCTGGACTAGAGTGCATAGGTATTAGCAAGAGATAAAACTCATGACACATGGAACCCAGGAACAGGAATGGGAATAGAGATACCAAAAGGGTAGGAGGAAGGGAGGTAGAGGATGGAAGGAACGGGAACCGATAGCAATGAATGACATATAACCACACACCTCTCCCAGGGAGAGGAGCAATAGAAACCTGAGGATAAAAGAGACAATGGTCGATGTGAGATATGAAAATGATAACAATCTATAATCTATCAAGGAACCATGATTGGGGGAGGAGGAAAAAAAGAGGAGCTGATCCCAAGGGCTCAACAGAAAATAAATATCTAGAAAAGAATGATGGCAATATACGAATGAATATGTCAGATACAATTGGTGTATGGATTGTAACAAGAGCTGTAAGAGCCCCCAATAAAATAAATAAATTTAAATTTAAATTAAAAAAAACACCAAAAACCTCCATCTGCACAGTGAGGCAGTGAAGGGACAAGAGTCCCGAGTCCCTCGGCTCTCACACAAGGCCACCAAAGGCTACCTCTAAGTGGGGGTCTGGCAAAGTTGTGGATGGGTGGGGAAAGCTATCAAGCGGCCCATGAGGGACTTCATTGGCCCTGGAGAACTGGGTGGGAAGGGGAGTGGCGGGCAGAGCTGAGGCCTAGTAGACACTTGGTAAGGCTGTGGGATTAAGCGGCAGACACATGGAGGTTTGGACATGAGTGGTGGTGGACTCAGACAGCTGTGACGCTGCCTCGGTACCAGGTCCCCTCACCCCGTGCTCTCCCGTGCTCTCCCAGGCTCCAGGTGCAAGACTATGCCTCCTGGGCAGCCAGTGTGCAGTGAGATTTGCAGGTGGTGGAGGAGCCCCAAGACCCCGGCAGTGGAGCCCAAAGCTTCAGTGTCCACCAAGAGCTGCGGGCCAAGCTGGAGGCCCAGAAGGAGCTGCACCAGTGCGCCAACCAGCGGGGACAGCAGGTGCTCTAGTCTACAGGGCCGTCCGCCGTGGACGTCGGCTCCCCTTTCTGGCCCTTCCCCAGCCCACTGAACCCCCGCACCCTGGCCCCACAGGGCCAAGCACCTTTCTTTTCTATTTTTTTAATCATTTTATTGGGGGCTCGTGCAATTATTATCACAATTCATACATACATGCATTGTGTCAAGAACATATGTACAGGCTCTTCCTCTAACTGTAGCGGCCTGAGGTGACCTGCTAAAATGGTTCGCTACTCATTTGACCCAGAAAACCCTACAAAATCCTGCAAATACAGAGGGTCGAATCTCCGGGTCCACTTCAAAAACACCCATAAAACTGTCCAGGCCATCAAAGGCATGCACATCTGGGAAGCCACCAAATACTTGAAAGACGTCACTCTGCAGAAGCAGTGTGTGCCTTTCCGACGGGACAATGATGGTGTTGGTAGATGTGCCCAGGCCAAACAGTGGGGTGGGACCCAGAGTTGGTAGCCCAAAAAGAGTGCTGAATGTTTGGTTCACATGCTTAAAAATGCAGAAATTCATGCTGAACTTAAGGGTTTAGATGTGGATTCTCAGGTCATCGAGCACATCCAGGTAAACAAAGCCCCCAAGATGCACCACCGGACTTACAGAGCTCTTGGCTAGATTAATCCACACAGGAGCTCCCCCTGCCACATTGAAATGATCCTGACTGAGAAGGAACAAATCGTTCCCAAGCCAGAAGAGGATGTTGCACTGAAGAAAAAGATTTCCCAGAAGAAAATGAAGAAGCAAAAACTCATGGCTTGGGAATAAATTAAGCTTAAATAATAAAAGGCTTTTAAAAAAAAAAAATAACATATGTACATTTGTTGCCATCATCATTCTCAAAGCATTTGCCTTCTACTTGAGCCCTTAATATCTGCTGTTCATTATCCCCCTCCCTCCCCACTCCCCCCTACCTCACGAAACCTTCATCATTCATAAATTAATATTATTTTATCATATGTTGCACTGTCCAAAGTCTCCCCCTTCCTTCTTCTCTGCTGTCCCTCCCCCAGGGAGGAGGCTATTTGTAGATTCTTGTAATCAATTTCCCCTTTCCACCCCACATTCTCTCCACCCTACAGGCATCGCCACTCTCACCACTGGTCCTGAAGGAGTCATCTGTCCTGCGTTCCCTGTGTTTCCAGTTCCTATCTGTACCTATGTACACCCTCTTATCTAGCCAGATTTGTAAGGTAGAATTGGGATCATGAGAGTGGGGGGAGGAAGCATTTTAGAACTAGAGGAAAGTTATATGTTTCATCGTAGCTACCCTGCACCCTGACTGGCTCATCTCCTCCCCAAAAACCTTCATAAAGGGTGTCCGGTTGGCTACCAATGGGCTTTGAGTCTCCACTCTGCACTCACCCACATTTTCAATGATATGATTTTTTGTTCTTTGATTCTTGATACCTCATGATCCCTTCGACAGCTCGTGGTCACACAGGCTGGTGTGTTTCTTCCATGTGGGCTTTGTTGCTTCTGAACTAGGTGGCCACTTGTTTATCTTTGAGCCTTAAAGATCCCAGATGCTATATCTTTTGACAGCCAGGCACCATCAGCTTTCTTCACCACATTTGCTTATGAACACGTTTGTCTTCACTGATCATATCAGGAAGGTGGGCACCCACTGATACGATTTTTAGTTCTTTGATGTCTGATAACTGGTCCCTTCTACACCTCTTGGTCAGCCAGGCTGGTGTTCTCCTTCCATGTGAGCTTTGATACTTCTCAGCTAGATGGCCGCTTATTTATCTTCAAGCCTTTAACACCCCAGACGCTATATCTTTTGATACACTGCACCGTCAACTTCCTTCACCACATTTGCTTATGCACATATTTTTCTTCAGCAATCGTGTCGGGAAGGTGTGAATCCTGGAATGCCAATTTAATAGAACAACGTGTTCTTGCATTTAGTAAGTGCTTGAGTGGAGGCCCAATGTCCATCTGCTGCCTTAGTACTAAACCTATAAATATATGCACATAGATCTGTTTCCCTACACTCATATAAATATATTTACATATGTACATTCCAGTCTTTGTACCTCTATAAATACCCTTTGTCACCTAGTTCTCTCCTCTATTTCCTTTTACTTTCCTCTTGTCCCACTATCATGCTCAGCCTTCATTTGGGTTTCAGTAATTTCTCTCGGTTACCTTGCCCTTGCTGAATCCCTACCAGACCACTCACACCCTTCTTGCTACTGATTTTGGATAACTTATTGCTCCCCTGTCCCTGGGTTGGTCAGCACTACCCCTTTGCCCCTTCTCTCCCACTCCCCTATTCCCCCGGAACTATTGGTCCCCTTGTTTTCTCCTCCAAACTATTCATGCAGTCTATCGTATCTAGATAGGTCTGTAGAGATAATAATATGCACCAAAAATCAAGTCATTGCAAGAAAGGCAATGAGTGAGAACACAGCAATGACAACAAAAAGGAAACCAATTACCCATAGAAGAATAAATTAATTTTGGAAGGCAAATGCTTTGAAAATGATGAGGGCAAAGAATGTACAGATGTGCTTTATACAACTGATGTAAGTATGGATTGTGATAAGAGTTGTATGAGTCCCTAATAAAATGCTTTTTTAAGAATAAAATAAAAGAAAAAAATTTTAAAGAAAGAAAAACCTATACATAGATGAAGGTCTGATTTTAATCTCTAGGCGTGTCCTTCAGTAGGTCCAATGGGGTACCATGCTTTGGCCCCAGAGTCTGTCCTTTGTATTACCTCAGGGGCTCCCTGCTCTGCTCCAACGGTTGCTCTGCCACACACTTTTAGTGGTTTGCCTCAGTGCCATAGGATCAGTTTGGGCCAGTTCTAACCCTGAATCTCCAGTGTTGTCCCCCTTAGGGCCCTGGGCCATCAATGGACGATGTGTCTCGTAGTGGGATCAGCCAGATTGTCCACTCTGTCCATTGGCTGTTCAGAGCCGGGATATCGTCCCCCAGGCCTGATGGGCCTGGATGTGCTCCACTCTCTCTTCCTCCCCCTTCTTTGCTCCCATTTGCTCTGATCAAACATGCCCCTCTCTCCTAGATGCAGCTTCAGTGCTGTCCTCTGAAGTAAATTCTTCTGGGGGCAGGGGCAGTTGTCCACATAGCTGGTATGGGAGCCCAGCCCTCAGGCCCCTACACTGGCTCCCCACTCCGTGCGGGCACACTGCATTCATCTGGCACTGGCTTGATATCTGGTCCCTCTTTCCCTGTGGAAACACAAACAATACCCTCCCCTTGGGTGGGACAGTCAGGCACCTTTTCTCTGGAGCTTCCCTCAGCACCACCTTCGGTTGTGTCCATGCCCATGCCCAGGTCCAGGAAAGGCTATGCGTCATGCAGGATGCTTGGGAGCAGGTCTTTCAGGCCTGGGAACGGAATCAAGGGATACGGCAGGCCATGCACCACAAGCAGCTCTTCCTCAGACAGTGTGGCATCTGGACAAGATCCTGCAGGCTCAGGAGACAGCTCCCCTCACCACACACAGACACACTGACCCCAGGACCTCCAGTCCTTCTGTAGTACCACCCCAATCCCCCTTGCTTCCTGGATCACTGGCTGCTATTCTGATATGGAGCTAGATAGTGTGTCTTCCCAAGTGGCCAAGGGGACACCTGAGCCTTAGGTCACTCAGGGCCATCTCCTCCCCACACCTGGCCCCGGCCAGCCAAGCCCTACGCGGTTTGGTTGGAAATTGATGGGGCTCCCCCCCACCTCATCAGAAGTTGAGATGTTCCTAACGGCCCCCAGGTTGGAGTGCTCTTCTTCCTCAGGTTCCTTCCCCTCCTGCTCAGCACCCACCTCCCCACCCCCAGCCTCAGGCCCCTTGATGCACTCCCAGAGAGCCCAGGCTGTAAACCAAGGTTCTGGCAGATGTTGCTGTCTAGGGTTCCCTTTGAACCACCATCTGTGCCCCCGACATGCCCCCCCCACCTCTGTGTCACCTCCATGGCTGCCCCAGGTCTTCCAGGAAGCCAGTGCCCTGGAGGGCTCTGTGGAAGAGGTGGAGCGGCTGATCCAGAAGCATGGCACCTTCAAGAGGTGCTGAGCACACAGGAAAGGGAGGTGATGGCCGGGACGGTCATGGGCATTACCCTGATAAGGCCGGGGTATCCAGACTGTTGGGGGCACACGGGTGAGGTGTGTATGCACACCGAACCTGTGCTGGTGGGTGAGGGATTACCAAGGAGCCAGGGCCTCCAATCCAGGGCTGGTGACCAAGCCGAGGTGCCCAAGCACCCAGACGCGCATGGGGATGGGTTAGGCCACACTCTGGGGACCACAGAGGGCATTTGGATCTGCCCATATCACATGGCCCCTGCTTCCTTCTGCCCAGGAGCCTGGCCAACCCTCAACTGCAGAGCTGAGGGGAGGCCCCCGCCACTTATAGTGAGGGCTATGGGCTGTGAGCCAGTCCCAGCAGGGGTACACTCAGTACTCAGGGCTGGGCCCACCTCCCACCTCCCACTGTGCAGGAGGCTGAGCTGAGAGAGCAGGCCAGGGTGCTGCCAGGCCCCTGGGTTCAGGGCCTGTTGGGCACGATACGTGAGCGGTCCGCTTGAGTGGAAGCCCTGGGAGAGGGTCAGTGACACAAGCTTCACATCTCTCTGATTACTGCTGGCTTTCTTAGGGCTGCTAGCCAGATCAGAGGGCACCCCACCTGAACCCCATTTTACCTTTACAAGTGACCTTCAGCCCCACTAAGGGCCAAGGGGCGGCCTGCGGTGGAACCAGATGTGGAGAGTTTAATGGCTTTTCCAGGGGCAAAGCTAGGACTGGAGCCCAGGGCCCTTGATTCTCAGACCCGTGTGGACACCTGTCATCCTGATGGGCAGAGTAGACTGGGTCCCAGGGGTGGGTGAGGGGCACCCTCCACATGAGAACCCACCCATGGACCCTGCCCAGCCACTTCCTAGATCTGAAGACTGATGGGCCTGGGCCCTGTCATCTTGGGTGAAAGAAAAATTATTGTGCTGTCCCTGAGCCTGGTCAGCATTTCACTCCTTGGCACAGCCTGAGGGCTAGACGGGGTCACCGCTTGGGGCCAAGGTAGTATGAACATCAGGACACTCATGTCCCCACCATCACACAGGACGGCGACTGGATCCAGGGGTGGGGCCAGCAGCTGGAATAGCCTGTCCCTCTTGGGGACCACAAAGAGAAGCTGATGCGGTTTCAGAAACACCTGGCCTATGAGACAGAGACTCCATGGAAGGGAGGCAGGAAGGGAATTGACAGGAAGGCCTGGGACCCCTGCTAGGTACTGGTTTTCCATCCAGCAGCCTTGTCCCCAACACCCGCAGTGTCACTGTGCAGACACTAATCAGACTCTGTCACCTGCCCGAGGCCAAGGCCAAGACAAGCCAGGAAGAAAGGATCGAAGAGAACCCTTGGCAGAAGGGCAGAGGCCAAGCCTGTAATGTGCCCGTCCTCCACAGAGTGCCCTTGCTAGAGTCCTGGACCTTGGGAAGGATCTGGAGAGCATGGAGAGGCTGCTGCACAGACACGAGGCCTTGGAGCAGGAGATGGGCCTCCTCCAAGTTCAGGGGCTGGTATGCCACTGGGTCTAGCATCGGGGCCAGGCCAGGGGACCTCTTCTGTGGGACCCTGCAGAGGAAGAGCTGAGCCAGTATACTCCCATGCCAGGGGCCTCTTGAGCACAACCTGATCCCCTTCCTCAGCCTCCGTACATTCCCCATATCCCGGAGAAGAAGGCAGCCCTCCTCTGCCAGAGAAGCCTGGGGTCAGCCCGCAGCCTCGGCCACAGCTGCCAACAGTTTATGGACAGCTGGCAACAGCTCCAGAGCAGAGCCCAGAAGTGGTATGGACACCCTTTGGGTCCATTTCTTCACTCCTGCCCCCCTTCAGCAATCAGGTCCCATGCATCTCCTTGACTCCTTGTTTTAGGGTACAAAAGAGACCTTCAGGACAAACAATGTAAAGAAAACATCGATCAAGTCTTAAAAGAGACCACGACCACACAATGACCCAGACACATCATCCGTGAAACAAATCCAGGGAGACTCATATGTGTGTAAGAAAGAGGTCTACTGGCGATATCTAAAACAGATGGAAATAGAGTTACCATATGACCCAGCAACCCCCCCACCCTTACTGGGCAAGAAACAAACCAAGGTCAGACATCTGTGCTCCAAAGATCATTGGCACAGTTCACAATTGCAAGGAATTGGAAACAACCCAAATTTGCATCACCTGACAATTGGATTAAAAAGCTGAGGTACCTCTACCAGCGGGGATCAACGATATAATGTCACACCGGAAGTTCTTGGCGCCCCAGCATGGGTCTCTGGGCTTCCTGCCTCGGAAGCGCAGCAGCCGGCAAGGCAGGAAGGTGAAGAGCTTCCCCAGGGATGAGGCCTCCAAGCCGGTCCACCTGATGGCCTTCCTGGGCTACAAGGCCGGCATGACCCACATTGTGCGCGAGGTCGACAGGCCAGGCGCCAAGGTGAACAAGAAGGAAGTGGTGGAGGCCGTGACCATCATGGAGACCCCTCCCATGGTGGTGGTGGGCATCGTGGGCTATGTGGAGACACCTCGCGGCCTCCGGACCTTCAAGACGGTCTTTGCGGAACACATCAGTGACGACGAATGAAAGCCGCGGTTCTACAAGAACTGGCACTAGTCGAAGAAGAAGGCTTTCACCAAGTACTGCAAGAAGTGGCAGGATGACAAGGGTAAGAAGCAACTCGAGAAAAACTTTAGCAGCATGAAGAAGTCCTGCCCGGTCATGCGCGCCATTGCCCACAACCAGACGCGCCTGCTCCTCCTGCGCCAGGAGAAGGTGCACCTGACGGAGATGCAGGTGAACGGGGGCTCCGTGGCGGAGAAGCTGGACTGGGCCCGAGAGAAGCTGGTGCCAGTGATCCAGGTGTTCGGGCAGGATGAAATGTTCGACATCACGGGGATGACCAAGGGCAAAGGCTACAAAGGGGTCACCAGTCGTTGGCACACCAAGATGCTGCCCCGAAAGACCCACCGAGGGTTGCGCAAGGTGGCTTGTATATGGGGTCTGGCATCCCGCCCGTGTGGCCTTCTCGATGGCCCACGCTGGGCAGGAAGGCTACCACCACTGCACAGAGATCAACAAGATCTATAAGATTTGCCAGGGCTACCTCGTCAAGGACGGCAAGCTTATCAAGAACAACGCCTCCACCGACTACGATCTCTCTGTCAAGAGCAACAACCCCCTGGGTGACTTTGTCCACTACGGGGTAGTGATCAATAACTTTGTCATGCTGAAGGGCGGCATGGTGGGCACCAAGAAGCGGGTGCTGACTCTGCACAAGTCCCTGCTGGTGCAGACCAAGCGCCGTGCCCTGGAGAAGATCGACCTCGAGTTCATCGACACCACTTCCAAGTTGGGCCATGGACGTTTCCAGACCGTGGAAGAGAAAAAAGCTTTCATGGGACCACTCAAGAAAAACCGGATTGCCAAGGAGGAAGGCGCATAACAGATGGTACAGCTGGTGGGATCAGAATAAAGACTTCTTTTTCAGTGGGGGGAAAAAATTGTGGTACATACATACAATGGAGTACTACGCATCGCTAAAGAGTAGTGATGAAAGTTTGAAGCATATCACTGCATGGGAAGAACTGGAAGAAAGCATGCTAAGCGAAGTAAACCAAGCACAAAAGAACAAGTACACATTGAGTCCACGGAGGTAAGCTTTAAAAAAAATGCAAAAGGGACATAGGGGAAAAGCTACTGTATGAACATTCCTGGGGTGAGGACCAGGTAATATGGCAGGGACCAGACCAAATTCAGGGATACACATGGTAGACAGATAAAAAAGAGGCGGGGAAAGGAAAAGTAATAATAATAATAAATAAATGGGCACTAACCCGCCCAAGGGTGCCACCGTGAACCCGTATATCTCCGATCTGCCTGCCTCTGTGCCTTTGCCTGTGCTCACCCTTTCTCTACTTGCCTCGTGCCTACACCTGTTCTTTTGTGTCTGGCTTATGTCCTAACCAGCAGCCCTGCTGGCGTAGTGGTTACGAATTGGACTGTGATCTGCAAGACCGGCAGTTCAAGTCCACCAGCTGCACCTTGTGTGAAAGATGAAGATTTCTATGTCTGTAAAAGAGTTACCATCCCCGGAAACCGTGGGGGCAGTTCCACTCTGCCCTTTAGGGTTACCATGAGTCAGAGTTGACTGGATGGCAGTGAGTTGGGAGTTTTATTTATTTCATTCCCAGCATGTCTTTTCAAGGTTCATTTGTGACCTGACATTTATCCCCCTATTTTAATGAAAGGACACCACTCCGTTCTAGAACTCGAACTCACTGACTTGGTCCATCCATCTGTCCACGGACTCAAAGGCGGCTTCCACCTTTGGCTGTCGTAACTATAATGCAGTGATGTCCATAATTTAAAAGAAAACGTTTTGACATGATGTTTTTAGGGGACACAGTGAGACCAGAGCATTTGTCCCTGCTGGTGAAGGGACTGGAGGTCAATCCTTTTTTTTCCTTCTTTTTTAAGTGTCTCTATTCCCATCTACAAAAGATGGGCCCCACTCAGGACAGTATATGGTTTCTCTCCTTGAAACAAAAAAATCCATTGTTGTGCCCATTACATAGAGGGGGGAACGAAGCTTACAAGCTAGTACCCAGAATCAACAGCCACAAGGCTGGTGGCTGGAGGAGGTCTGTGTGCCCACTGTGGCTGCAGGAGGGACAGAGGGGCCTGCAGGGGGGCCACTGGGCCTCAGAGACCTTCCAGGCGAGGCTACAGGAACTGCAGCAGCTCTGGGGCGAGCTCAGGGCCAACTGTAGGAGGAAAGAGACCACACACCAGGAGGTCTGCAAGGTGGGACTGTGCACGCCGGGGGCCAGGTTGGATGGGACCCCAGGTTGCCCAGTGCCCACTGCTCACGCCACGTCCTGCCCCAGGGCCTGCATACGGGGGAGCATCTGGGAGCTGGAGAGCTGGCTGCATCCTGTGGAGGGGGAGCTGCGAGTCCCTGGCAGTGGATAGGACCGTCCTGGGGTGGATGAGCTCCAAGTGGGGGCAAACAAGACTCGTTTCAAACACCAGCTCTGTCTCCTCTAAGGGCCCGTGTACAACTGCGACAACACAACATTGGGTCCTGCTGGGTCCCCATTAGCATCTGGGAGGAAGGCTATTTATTACAGGGAATCCTACCTTTGTCCCTTGGTGTTAATTGCAGACTCACTGGGTGACGGTTTGTATCTGACACGCACCACGTTTGCCGCAGCAAACACCAACACTTTGTCAAACTCTGTTTGGTATTGCTCCATCCCTCCATTATTCTCCCTAATGACAAAAATAATTAACACATTCATATAAAAGCACAGGATGAGGAAAGCTTTAATTTATGCATGTAGCTCAGGTCCTCCCTCTTATCAATATATGACAATCTAATGAGGCTTAATTAAAAAGTAGCAGTGAAGCAATTTAGGAAACTGAGGGATTGTCACGAGTCTGGTTGTGACAGCATGTTTTGTGCACCATGGAAGATAACAGATTTGTCTTCTGTGGTATCTCATATTCATCATCCCCAAACTACCTACTCTTAGGGGTAGAGAGAGCAAGCTTGTCTTTGAAAAAAGTGCCTGGCTTTGGTAGCTGCTCACAGGATGGCAGGTGTAATGTATTATGAGAACTTAACAAGGCTCTGAGAAGATGGCTATTGGAAGGTCTGGGTGGAGGGCAAGGTCATGGCCCTGAAGGATTCAGGATCCAGACGTCAAGTCAGAACTGGATGCCAGAGACTTTCTCAATCCAGCCCTCTTTGCCCCTCCCCTAAGGCCAATACATTTCTAAGGGTTATGGATTCTACTTCAGAATCTTTCCCAAACCCTGGGCCCTCTTCACCATTATTGTCTAGACCTGGTCACCTCTTGCCTTATAAATAAAAATATGGGTTTATTGTAAGTCTGGGTCTGTTAGGTTTCTCGGGTGGGAAATGTCTCGGTCCTTGGCTACACACTGGAAAGAAATTCACAACAAAGCCTGGTTGGTAATCCGAGTGGGTTTATATACATGAGAGAAGAAGGTTCCGGCATTAAACTAAACTGAAAAAGGGCACCCTCATGACACTGCACACCCAGCCCTGCTGAGTGGAAGGCAGAGAAGCAGTTGAAGGGAAGGGGCGGTGGTCTCCAGATTCCAGCCTTTTAAGGGCTTTCAGCTGTTAGGCGTCAATTAAGGTCTCCTGGCTTGGGCTTAGCCCATATTGGCTTCCAACCTCCCGTAGGGGGCCCCCTAAGCATGGAGAGGAACAACCCCTTGTCTTGCTACCTAACCGGTCTACATTCCTGCATGGCTATATTGAGATGGAACTAGCCCCTTTAGACAGCCTGTGTGGTTCACCAGGAGACACGGGCCCCAGAGTTCCCTGTGACCACCTTAAACCTTAAACTACTGTTGGAGTTTATATTACCTGTGTGGGTCTGTGGGCATGGGACGTTTCCATGCCAGAGACCTGAAGTTACACAAATAGGCATCCAGAACAGAACGCATACAGGCTCTAATAAGATGCTCAGATGCTTCTCGCTAGGATGAGAATTTAACGAAGTGTGTGAGCAGTTCAGATCTTGTAAGGGAGAACAGGTCAGTAGGGTATCCAGAGAAGAGAGCAAAGGTCAGGGGAAAGGGAGGGGGCCCACAGACATCTGTGCTCTGTGTTTGGCCACAAGACAAGAAACCGGGTCTCCTTGCAAAAGAAAGCAGAACAGCAAGTCCCTCAGAACTACAACATTTTAAAACATGACCTATACAACACTCGGCTCTGGGAGGCGCCTTGGAAAACCATAAAAGCCCTAAAAGAGAGGCAAGGAGGAAGCCCAAGTCTTTGATTTTCCCTGCTGTGCTTTCAGTGTTGAAATGTCTGTGCACGGAGCCTTTGAAATTTCAGAATCAGAGAGTGGATTCACAAGCCAAGCTCCTGTTTTATTCTTCAATGCATTTTGGCCCAGCTTCTCTTTGGTGAGACATGTAACAGAAATTCTGGACTTAGGAGCCACTTGGTCCTTGGACGCTAGGAGATTTCAGTGGAATCTGAAACAGGGCTCTAACCACCAGCTGGACTGGCCTAGGAAGCCCAAGTATTCAGTCTCCCAAACACCAACCTCCCGTTGCTCTTCATCTGCCTCCACCTTGTTCAGCTTTAGTGTTGTCCGTAGAAGTGTTTGGCACCCATCTGATGCTTCGGAACCCAGAAAGGGTGAAAGGTAAAACTGGGATTCAAATGAAACAGACTTAAGCAGGACCATAGCCAAGATGTGCACAGGGCTCCTCGCAGCATTTGTCACCTTCATTTCCCTCTTCGGATTCAGACATGGCAAGGTTCAGAAACAAGCTTTACCAGAAAGAACAGCTGTGAACCCAGCCTGCTTCCAAGTGAGAAAAAGCCCTTTACACATGAGTTCCTGAGGTCAGCCCAGCCCTGTGCGTCCCCCCCCCCCCAGAGTCCCGGGCTCTCTGGTGAAGCATTAATGCAAGTGGAAGCAGAGATTTGCTCAGAATAAAAAATCATTTTTCACAATAGCATGGCACGTTCTGGATGGCAATCACGGCTGCACAAACCATATCCGTCCTCCAGCCAAAATGTTGGCGCCTCAGTGACCAAGCACATACATTGTGTGGCGAGACTCAATGCCTATTCCATTTGTGGTCAATTGTTTCCTCCCTCTCCATACTTTGCACTTAGGAGACATGCTCTCTGGAGGTGGTTGAGGCTTGTCTTGTCACCAATAATCATCTCCTACGCCTTCTTTTACAGTCACTAATTTGACGTGTTCACTCAAAGAAATGCCAATAATATGAAGTTTCAGAGGAGAGCTCCTAGAGCTCCCCCAGACAACAAGGAGGCCGAGTGTCACCGTCATTATCCTGAGCGGGGAGGGGGCACTAGTGTTCCGGAAGCTGGGGATCCGTCACTGCCTGCCCACCACACAGACAGAGCAGGTGCTGGTTATAATTGCTTCTAGACGTCCTGCCATGCTGAGTTGAAAGTCAAACCCATAAACACTGCCCGACTGCAATAAAACTGGAGTACACAGACATTTCTGCATCATTGCTGGGTTAAAATATACTGATTGGAGTTGGATGAGATGGCAGCAAGTGCCTAAGGAGGGGATGCTGTGGGAACACCAACAAGATGACTGTCAGTCGCCGTTTCCTCTTCTCGTCTGCTTTTCCCCCCCTATCTTTCAGGACCAAAAGACATGACAAATATGTAAGCAAACAAATTTGTTCATTTTTAGAGGAGTCTCCCACCCCTCCCCACCCCACCTCTGGCCTCCTTTGAGCAAGTCAGTAGAACTTTTTTTTTTTTTTAAACCTGGCTTCTACTATGGCAACTTCCGGAGTTGCTATGTGGCTGTGTTTAAAAGTCGCCTTTGGGATCCAGAGCACAATCCTAGTCACAAAGGCATTCTCCCAGTCCCAAACAGCATTGCGACCTCATTTCAGAAGGTTGTTCTTGTTTCTGTAGACCCAGAAAGGGGTTCAAGCTGTTGATCTTGACCGTGGTTGTCGAGTCAGCCTCTCATGGGCACCTCATGGGAAGCGGAGCAAACTATGCCAGTCTGTGCTATCACCAGGGCTGGGAGGGAAGGAACCGTGGCGGGCCATAGGTCGATGTGTGGATGGAGATAATCAGGTCTTTCGTCATTATTCTATTTCAGTCTGGAAACATCACTGAAGCCTGCTCAGTGTCTTAGCAACACACAAGCTTTCACTGACAGTCTGGGGCACATTGGCTGCAAATCGAACCCGGGTCTTCCCGGTGAAAGACGATGAGAGATCTACCACTGCAGCACCATGGCCCTCACCTCAAACCAGGGCAGTCATTTCCCACAGATCTACCAGAGTTCAAACCAGACCACAATGCAGGATGACTGAGATTGCCACCAGAATCTGATACTGATGCAGAAAAAAACCTAACTACCATTTTTTGACTCCCACTCATACCGGCCCAATAGGACAAAGAACTGCCCCTTTGGGGTTTTGAGACTTTAAATCCTTACAGTAGTGGATCAAATAACCCTTTCACAGGGGTCAACCAATTAATAACAATAGCAAAATTACAGCTATGAAGTAGCAATGAAAATAATTTTATGGTTGCAGGTGTCCACAACATGAAATGTATTAAAGGGTGGGGGCATTATGAAGGTTGAGAACCACTGCCTTACAGAAATAGACAACCTCATATTTCTCCCACGGACGGGCTAATCAGTTCAAACCCCCGACCTTGCGATTAGCAGCTTAATGCAAAGTCCACTACACCACCTGGGCTCCTAATGCTATAATAAGAGATACTATTGTTAGATCTCTCCTGGGAGAGATATACCTCAGGCCTTGGCTTCGCGCGAGAAAGAATTCACTTCGAAGCCTGGATTGTGATCCAAGTGAGTTTTTTGAGAGAAGAAGTTTCAGCTTTACACAGGCACCTCAGGGCCCCTCATGGGGCACAGCCTACCTAGAAGCTGCTGGAGAGAAAGTCACTCAGTGTGCTCCGGGATCCTGCCTTTTTTCTTTTTTTAAAAATCGTTTTATTAGGGGCTCATACAACTCTTATCACAATCCATATATACATCAATTGTGTAAAGCACATTTGTACATTCATTGCCCTCGTTATTCTCAAAACATTTGCTCTCCACTTAAGTCCCTGGCATCAAGTCCTCATTTTTCCCCTCCCTCCCCGCTCCCCCATCCATCAAGAAACCTTGATAATTTGTGAGTGGTGATACTGAGAGGGTTGTGGGAGGGTGGATTGGAAAGAGGGAACTGATTACAAGTATCTACATGTGACCTCCTCCCTGGGGGACGGACAACAGAAAAGTGGGCGAAGGGAGACATCGGAGCGGGCAAGATCCTGCCTTTTCAATTCCTCCATAGGGAGGCATGGTTGACGGTCATGGTCAACCCCAATGGCTAGATTGTATTCACCTGGCCCAGATGGGCAAATCCAGGTGTAATGCCCACCTAGGTGTACCATCCCTTCCTGGCCGGAAGTTTGAACCTGAGCATATGTAATGGATGACCCAGTCCCTATGCTAAACCACCTAATAGTATTTGCAAGATGCTAAGCACCGTTCTAGGTTTTTTGTGTATAATAATTCAATTATTCCACTTAACAAGCTTATGTGTGGACGCTATTCTGGCCTCATTTTACAGATGAAAAATCAGTGTCACAGGATGATAAAGTCATGAGCCTAGGACCACACAGTGAGGAAGTGGGAAGGAGAGATTTGGACCCAGGCTGCAGAGCCCATGCCTTGGGTGCCTACAGCTGCCATGTAGGACACAGAAAAGCATGGAGCAGACTCGGCGTAAGACATTAGGGATTTGGGAGGACTGTAGCATGAATGTATGTGCTATGACTTCCTGAGAGTAGCTGCTACTCAGATCCAGAAGAGAATACAAGCCTGTTGCAAAAATTATTTTTTCCAAGAGAGGGTGGAAAGCTGCATCTTGTGCGAAATCCCCCCAACCTGCACATGGGCATAGCTATTTCAGAAGGTTCCAAACCAAACTGAGCTCAGGGGGAGCTGGTCTGTGGGTTATGTTAGCCAGAAAGTGAACAGTTTGAACTCACCAGCCACCACTCCAAGGGAAAAAGAGGAGGCTTTCTGCTCCCATGGACTTACAGACTTCGAAGTGGCAGGGAGCATTTCTATGCGTCCTATGATTAGGATCTCGGAGAGTGAGGGTGGAGTTGGTTGAGACCTGTCTTCAGGGCATTTCCCAGAAGGGCTTCCTGCAGTGGCTCTGCCTTCAGGAGTGTCTGATGACCTTGAGGGCAGCAAAGTCCTAAACACACTCGGGCAGTGGTTCTCAACCTTCCTAATACAGGTCCTCTTGTTGTGGTGATGCCCCCCTCCCCCAACCATTAAATGATTTTCTTGCTACTTCATTACTGTAATTTTGCTACAGTTATGAATTGGTTGAGCCCTGTGAAATGGTCATATGACTCCCAAAGGGGTCGCAACCCACAGGTTGAGAACCACTGCACTAAGGGTTCCCCTCCCAGGCAGCCCTACCAGTGTCTGGTGTGCATAGTTCTGTGAGGTGAGAGAAATGGACTTAGTGTCTGCTTCTGGTGACAGCTGATGTGGGTGGGCTTTCTCCCTATGTCAAATCACTCTGGAGCCATTTGTCACCATAACAGAGGGAGCCATGCACAAAAAAGCAAGAAGAGGATGCAGCACAGCAGGACAGCAAGCAGAACAATGATTGAATAAGCACAATTCACTTCAATCATGAATCGGGTGCCCTTGAGATGTGAGGAAGACCCCAGTCTCGTGACATTAGATCAGGTTTAGGGATTGAGTGAAGGGACCCCTCTTGGCTCCCCTCAGCCCCTATTTTGCTTTCCCATTGACCCTGACCCTTGCATCGTGATTGGTCCTTATTCCAGCATGATGGTTGGTTTCATAACCACGGCATATGGGAATGTGTTAGTCGATAGGTTATACAGGCACAGCCTCTGGAATGGGTAAGTGAGGAGGCGATTTGGGCTCACTCATGCAGACCTCTAGTTGTCCTTGACATGACTGGTAGAATGGATCATGTGAAGTGATTTGAGATCGGCGTGAGATCTGATAGGTCATGCAGACTTCTAGCTGATCCTGGCAGTACCCTATTTTAAGGAAACAGAATGCTTGGCGTTTAAGTCGTATTTGAGCTTAAATTTTGAGCAATAGGCTTTGGTCACAGTGAGAGTCTATGTGGAGACCCTACATCCATTTTGAGGGGCCACAGATTCAGCCGCCATTGAGTTCTTTCCTACCGCTGACTGGCAGTGGAAAGCTTGTCCCTCAGGCAGTGTGCTTGCGTCCACTCCCCGGGCCAGACTCAACGATATACAGTAGGTTGCACATCCCAATGAAGGTTCCGCTCATGCTCTCACAGGCCCTCCTGAACTCCATGAATTGATCTGTCTTCAGTCACAATTTTGTGACAAAGTTGTTTGTTTTCTATGTCTTATTTAAGTTTTCAGGAGCCCAGGTGGTAATGCTGAATAGTGTTGGACTATTAAGAGCAAAGTCGCTGGTTCAAAGCCACTAGTCATTCCATAGGAAAAAGATGAGGTTATTGCTTCCTGTAAAGGTAGCAACTTCAGGATCCCTACACAGAGTCACTATGAGTCAGAGTCAGCAGGACAGAATGGGTGTCATTTTATTTAAGTAACTGTGGCTGTGGGTCCTTCTGACACCATTGTGGCCTCATGCGGATGATCTCCTTCATCCAGAACAGCAGTTTGTGCCTTTTTCTTGTGTAAAACTTAGCAAAGGAGTTGAATTGGGGGTCTTTTCCCCCTAAAAACCAAGTAAATACATAAATAGAAACGAGACTATGGTACTAATAACCAGTTGGAGAGTTGAGAGAGATGAACTCTCAATCCTGATAGAAACCCATTGTGACTGAGAACCTGCTCAAGGTCATACACAGCCTATGAGGTTGAGCCTATGTGTTGGGGAGTAATTGTGTACATAAAGTTAACAATTTATCTTTCTAAAGATTCTGTCTAAAACTTACTTTAAATAATAAGTTTTCCCCTGGGCTAGGTAAAGTTCAGGGAGTTTAACCCCCTAGTATCCACCCCCTCTCAGCATTCATCATGTTAGGCCAGAGGAGGAAAATCACACCCACTACCCAGGGAGCACTGCTTCCAAAAGCACATTGCCTGTGCCGGTGGTAGATGGGAGGTACCCGGACCAGAAATGCTGACAGAGTGGAACCAGAGAGCTCAGCCCCCAGCTTCCCGAGGGAGCAGCTGTGATGGTTCACTTCTGGATGAATATGTTTAAGCAAAAGCCAAGGGCATGACTTGGGCAGCACAAAAAGCAGATGTGCAGAGGTTGTTCACTGCATTCCAGAAGTTCACACACTCTCCGGAGGCTCCTTGGCTCAATGGCAGGAAGTCATTGGTGGCTTCCACCTTCAATCCCAAAAGGTCACTGCCGTCCAGTGGATTCCAACCACAGTGACCCTATATGGAGTGTTCAAGACTGTAAATCTTCATGGGAGCCAGCAGTCTCATTGTCCCCCTTGGGACAGGGAGCTAGCAGCCCGTTTTGCCACCAGGGCTCCTTCCTCTCTAATTCTGGATCCAGTCCCTCCGAATATCCTGCCCTGCCCTTGTCTAGGCTTCTTAAATGCGTTCCACGCAGCTTATGTTAGTCTGGGTGCATTCGAGAAACAAATCCACAGAAACACATATGTATAAGAGAGTTGTATGTAAAGGGTGAGTGCACATCAAGAAAACATGCTCGTATGTGCTTATGCACCCGCTTTGTCTTCAGCGATCATGTCGGGGTAGGCTGGTGTGCTTTTTCCATGTGGGCTTTGTTGTTTCTTAGCTAGATGGCCCCCAGTTTATCTTCCAGCCTTTAAGACCCCAGAAGCTATATCCTTTGATAGCCGGGCACCATGGTGCTTAACTACTACACCACCAGGGTTCATTAGCATGTGACTTATCTCCTGTCATTCACACTAGATGCTCAAAATAGCACGAGACCAGGTTTCTCCTTTGTGCCCACACCAGGTACTGACAGAACCAAGAACAGAGACACAGTTATATATCTTGACTATCATTTGCAAATTATATGCCAGGAATCCCTAGGAAGTGTCTTGGAATTGTTCTACTCTGGTTCAAATTTCACACACCCTCCCAGTTTCCATACTGACTCTGCCAAAACCCTAGTAACTGCTTTGCACCTCCTACCAACTTGGGGAAAAGACCCTATGCCAGATATAGAAGTGGACATACTTGGTACCCAGAAATCCTGTTCAGTGTTTTGAGGGCGGCTCAGCAAACACCTTATGTCAGACATAGAAGTGGACATACTTGGTACCCAGAAAACCTGTTCAGTGTTTTGAGGGCGGCTCAGCAAACAAAATGGGCACAGTGATTAAGCATTCAGCTGCTAACACAACGGTCAACTCTGTAGTGGTTCTGAAAGAGAAGGACATGGTAGTTGGCCGCCCAAAAGAGTTACAAACTTGGAAACCCTATGAGTATTTGTATAGGGTCGCTATGTGTTCCAATTGAGATGATTGTCATAGGTTGGGTTTGGTTTAACCCGTCTTACTGAGGAGACTCCTTCTTTACACGCGATCAGTTACTATAGAGGAAAAAGACATGCCTGTCCCAGAACAATCCAAGGACTGGTAAAGGCAACACCCACAAAGACACTCCCTCTGCCTGCCTTACTCTAAAATGCTGCCCATAAAACACTGCCTGGTAATATGTGGGCAGCACACTGGGGAGGTGCAGCAAATGTGTGTTGAATGTATGAGGCCATTTCATAGTTTGGCTGCACGATCAGGGTGTCTGTCATAAAGCCGATCTCTTTGACTCCACCTCTCAGCAGAGATGAACACAAGCTTCCCGTTTTTTTCTCGGCAATGTCCTTGTCAAATAAAAGTTCCTTGTAGATCAGTAACTTGCCACAGAGCAAAAGATATGGGAAGAGGCTCATCTTTCTCCTGGCTATGAAATAGAATGGCAAGCCCCTCCCTTCAACACACACACACACGCACGCATGCACACACACGCGCGCGCACACACCCCTGCCTTACAACTACATTCGGTTGATTAGCAAACAAAGCTCTACAACCCAACTATGTGTTTTTCTTCTCCAGATGAATGACGGACTTACATACCCTGCATTGTCTTTTTTTTAATGGAATTGCCCCAGTTCTCCTCACCTTTCCTTAGATAGTGCAGTGAACTATTAGATGACTGCAGGTATTGAAAACTAGTACTGATTTCCAGTTTGTGTCACCTGTGGCTTTGAGCACCCTCCACTTTTCTAGTAAGCTTTCCATTGCTTTGGGGAAATGTTCTCTCTCTGAATTTATTATGTGAGGGGGGTAGGGAAATAATCAATGTGCCTATGGAGGACTACCCTTCATGACCTAAACTCATTAAGGGGCAGTGCCTGATGGAGCATCAGGTTGGAGGAAGGCTTATTAACAACCTGCATTAAACAGATGACACAATTTTGCTGAAAATGAGAAGGACTTGATTCACTTGCTGATGAAGATGAAGGATTAAAGCCTTCAGTTTGGATTATGACTCAAGGTAAAGAAAGCCCAGACCCTCACAACTGGACCTATTGATAACATCATGATAAATGGAGGAAAGATCGAAATTGTCAAGGATTTTGTCTTGCTTGAATCCACAATCAATTCTCATGGAAGCAGCAGAGAAGAGAACAAATGATACATTTCACTAGTCAAATCTGCTACACGAGACCTCTTTAAGGTGTTGAAAAGCAAGAGATTACTTTGAGGACTGGGGCGGGTTGACCCAGGCCATGGTATTTTCAACTGTCTCATATTCATGTGAAAGTTGAACACTGAATAAGGAAGACCAAAGAAGAATAGATATATTTGATTAATAGTGATGTAAAAGAGTAATGAATGTACCATGGACTACAAAAAGAACAAACCCATCTAACTTGGATGAAGTACAGCCAGAATGTTCCTCAGGGCAAGGATAAGGAGACTTCGCCTTAACTTTGACATGTTGTCTGGAGTGATCAGTCCCTGGAGCAGGACATCGTGTTCTGGAAAGTAGAGGGACAATGGAAAAGAGGAAGGCCCTCAACAAATGGGATTGACACAGTGGCTGCAACAATGGGCTCAAACTTAAGAACAACTGTGAGAATGGCACAGGACTGGGCAGTGTATGATTATGTTGTATGTATGGTCACAATGAATCCAAACCCTCCCTATGACACTGAACAACAACAACAACAACCTGACTGAATCCTCTGGGAGGACTCCTGAATGTGAGAAAAATGGAATGAAGCCAGCGGAAGGATTGGAGGATGTCTTAAGTTCCTGTCTTAATCTCCTTAACCAAAAATTATCCAACAAGTCAGTAACCTTAAAACACTTTTCCCCCTGCTTTGGAGCTTACAGGTTCAAATTGGGGTGTGACTCTAGGTCAGGGTCCTTCTGTGTGGATACCAAAAAGTTCCTTGGCATTCCTCGCTATCTTTCTCCCCGTACTGTGTGTTACTGGGTCTATCCTGGCCTTTAACTCAGAAGTGTTTAGGTTTAGGCTCAAGCCTATTCTCATATGGCCTCATTTTTTTTTAACATTTTATTAGGGGCTCATACAACTCTTATCACAATCAATACATATACATACATCAATTGTATAACGCACATCCGCACATTCCCTGCCCCAATCATTCTCAAAGCATTTGCTCTCCACTGAAGCCCTTTGCATCAGGTCCTCTTTTTTTCCCTCTCCCTCCCTGCTCCCCCCTCCCTCATGTACCCTTGGAAATTTATACATTGTTATTTTGTCATATCTTGCCCTATCCTGAGTCTCCCTTCCCCACCTTCTCTGCTGTCCATCTCCCAGGGAGGAGGTCACATGTGGATCCTCATAATCAGTTCCCCCTTTCCAACCCACTCACCCTCCACTCTCCCAGCATCGCCCCTCTGACTGACCCATCTCCTCCTCTAAACCCCTCTATGAGGGGATCTCCAGTGGCCATACGCCCTCATTTATATTACAAAAGAACTCCCTTCTTTTCAAACAGGATCATGTCCACCAAGGCTCAAATTTCTCACATATTTTGAGGGGGCTACAGATCAATCCATAATGGTTCTTTTGGGTAGCTGTAACAAATGGCTACCAATCGAGTGACTTAAACAGCAGGCATTTGTTCTCTCACTTTTCTGAAGGGCAAAGGGTTAAAATTAAGGTGTGGGCAAGATTCATTCCTTCTGAGAGCTCTGAAGCAGAATCAAAGTAGCCTCTCTCTGCTTCTGGTCACTGCTGCTAATCCTTGATATTTCTTGGCTTATAGAGGGACTGATCCAATCTCTGCCACTGTCTTCACACGGGGTCTCTGTGTGCCCACTCCTCTTCTTATAAGAACACACCAATCAATGCATGTAGCATCCATCTGAAATCTAAACCCAGAAAGATGGAGCTCTTTAAATCCTTAAGTAAGCACATCTGCCAAGACCTCCTCTCCAAGTAAGGCCATAGCCTCAGCTTCCATGTGAACATGAATGGGTGTGTGTGAATGTGATTTAATGTACTACAGAGGGCACGCATTCGCCTCAGGAGGAGTGTTTTGCCAGTACCTGCTTCACAGCCCTGACATTGCCCAGGCATTTGCCACATTTTCTTGTCTTCGCACCATTTATCCACCATTAGGCCTTTTTCCCTAAGTTAGTCAAGCGTCAGTTTCTGTCACTTGTGATCATGACCCTCCCTCACGCCCAGGTCACAAATTTAAACTGATACAGGCAGTTTCTTTAATGAGCACTATGTTATCCTGACTAGCAAGCATTGCTAAGGAGGGAGGATGAATCAGCGAGAACCCGCTTGCTTCATCTAGCTTCGGGGCAGTCCACAGAGGATTGATCCCTGAGACACTAACGAATTTTGCAACTGTCACAGAACAATGCAAATAAGTAAGATCCACATCTGCTGAACACCATCATGAGGTCAAACTGTGTGTAAATAAATGCCTGTTTCAAGGAGTGAGTAAATCCTAAGGTAAGGAGTGACAGGGCTTTGTTGGCATAAACCCAGCAAGGCATTATGGGTCGGATATTAATGAACTCATGCTCCTGGGCCTCACAGAGCCCCAGCTCAACTGCTTCAGCTTGTTGACAAAATGAACTCAGGGTACCCGGAGAGAGTACTACCATTTTGATGAACAGGGTTGGTTGGGGATGATGCTTCCTAACTTGCCTTTTAATACAAATTTGATGCTTCATCCGAGCAATGTGGAAAGAGCATTCAGATAAAAGAGAGGGACAAAGATCAAGTGACCAGAGGATGAAACTTCTATCTAATCTGTGCCCACTGGAATTGCTTCGTGGGAAGGTATTTTTTGGTGGTGTGGGGTTGTTCCCCTACCCTGCTCCAAGCCTTCCTCCTCATGCCCACCACCACCGCAGCATACATCCTACTGGGAGAATGTCTCTGAAGAATGAAGTTTTAATAAATGAAGCTTTAATGAGCCTGATAGTCTGCCTTAGACCCCTTCAAACTGTAGTCTTTCATTTGTGTTCTTCCATCCTTTTTGAAGAAATGAACCTGATGGCAGGTAGTATGTTTCCTTTCCAGGATGAGCTGATAGAGCCTCTCGCTGCTGAAGTGGGAGGTGAAACATTAAACCCATCTGAACCAACCCAGTCTTCATTTGCACTGCAAGCCCTCTCTGAGCTCCAACTGCATGCTTCATTTGAGGATGACAAAGCCTCTATTGTCTGAGAAGATGCGCAGACATATGAACTAATCAATGCTCCCCCTTTCCCCGGGGAGTGTGAAATTCTCCCATCATGACCCACCAGCTTCCCTGGAAATTCCTGTCTTAACTCAGGCACTTAATATCATTGGTGTCTCTGCTTCCTTCCTTCTTGCACAGCCCCCAGGCATTAACTGTCATCCTTTCTCTCCCTAAAATATACTTTGAATCTATTCACTTCATGCCATCCCTACTGCCCCAAGGTGTGTCTTGCATTGACTATGAAACTAGATTCTGTTTCCATTTTCCAGGGCTGTCCAAACAAAGCATCGTAAATCAGGTGGCTTTTAAGAACAGTCCACCACCTGTCTATCAGTTCGTGGTGCAGTGGTAGCTAGAGTGTTGCTGTGAAATTGGAAGCCGTGCCACCGATATGACAAACCCCAGAAGGGTCAGCAATGATGGGCAGGCTTCAGTGGAACCTCGAGCCTTGTGGTGCTCAACCTTCCTTTAATACAATTCCTTATGTTGTGGTGACCCCCAACCGTAAAATAATTTTCCTTGCTACTTCATAACTGTAATTTTGCTACTGCCATGAATCGGGTGACTCGTGTTAAAAGGTCGCTGGACCCCAAAAGGGGTCACAACCCACAGATTGAGAACCACTGCTCTAGCCTAAGGCAGACTAGGAAGAAAGACCTGGTGATCTACTTCCAAATATTAACAAATGAAAGCCTTATGGGTCACCAAAATATGGTCCTATAGAGTGCTGGAAGATGAGCCACTGACCTGCACACAACAGCTACAAAAATAGACTCAAACACACCAACAAAGGCCTGCTGAACTCCAAAGCCCTAACAAACCCACTGCCCTCAAGTCCATGCCAACTCATAGCGGCCCTATAGGACAGTGGCGAACTGTGTATTAATCTGGGTATGCTAGAGAAAACTCGAGGGAGACTCATGTGTATGACAGAGTTTTGGTGATTTTTAAAAATCATTTCCCTATTGTTTAATCATTATATTAGGGATTCATACAACTCTTATCACAATCCATCCAACCATCCATTATAAAGCACATTTATACATTCATTGCCCTCATCATTGTCAAAACATTTGCTCTCCACATAAGCCCCTGGCACCTGATCCTCTTTTTTCTCCTCCCTCCCCACTCCCCCCTCCTTATGAACCCTTGATAATTTTATTGGGGGCTCATACAACTCTTATCACAGTCATTCCATCCATCCATCCATCCATCCATCCATCCATCCATCCATCCATCCATCCATCCAACCACCCATTGTGTGTCAAGTACATTTGTACATGTGTTGCCCTCATCATTCTCAAAACATTTGCTTTCTACTTGAGCCCTTGGTATCAGCTCCTCATTTCCCCACTTCCATCCTCCCCCTCCTCCCTCATAAATCCTTGATAATATATAAATTATTTTGTCATCTCTTACACGTCAAACATCTCACTTCCCCCACTTTTCTGTGGTCCGTCCCCCAGGGCAGAGGTTTTATGTAGATCCTTGTAATCGGTTCACCCTTTCTACCCCACCTTCCCTCCACCCTCCTGGTATTGCCACTCTCACCACTGGTCCTGAAGGGATCATCTGTCGTGGATTCCCTGTGTTTCCAGCTCCTGTCTGTACCAGAGTACATGTTCTGGTCTAATTTTACCTTATAAATCCAGAGAGAGAGTTTTATATCAAACAGTAATTGTACATTAAACAAACGTCCCAGCCCAGTGCAGATCAAATCCATAAGTCTGATATTAGCCCATATGTCTGATACCAATCTATAAATTCCTTTTCAGACCCATAAAACATGTGCAGTGATGCTGAATGCAGGATAATCACAGGCCAATGGGTGGAACGTCTTGTGTCATCCAGTGGCATTGTAAGCATCTCAGTGCTGGCAACGATCTCTCTGAGGCTTCTTTGGCTTCAGAGGTCTGGTCGCATCCATTTGGCTTGCCTTCTGCAATGTCTCCCAAGAAGTAGCAGAGAGAGAGAGAGAGAGAGAGGTGTCTTCCACCTCCAAGGAGGAAGTACCAGATTTCTCAGAGTTCTCAGGAGAAGGCTATGCCCACATAAATATCTCACAGACTATCTCCAGATTGGCAGCCTAGACTCCACGCCTACACTCCTAATCCTTAACTTGACACAAGATTAGGTGACTACCACAGGCTCCTAATCCATAACAAGCCCATTTATTTTTTCCCTGCATACCGACACCAATCCAATACCCAAAGCTTTACCCAATGGGTGGAGATCTACTTCTAAAACATGAATATAGAAAAATCGCTTTTGCTTGAAGGCTCTCAAGGAAGTGCTCACTGAAAACTCCATTCCTATTATCTCACCTCCCCCAAATTAGTCTTCTTCTGGGCTTTCAGTCACACCAAGATCTCTCCTGCCCCAAGGCCTTTACATGCACTGTCATCTCTTCCATGAAGTGCCAAGTTCAAAGTTCCAGTTAATCTCCCTGATCCTGAATTTTAAGAACTGTGTGTGTGGGAGGGAAGGGGTTGGGCTGTTTTTTGAACGGCTGGGTTTTGGAGCCATTTGTTATGCAACCTCATTTTGTCAATGACTGGTTAATTAATGCACCATTCATCTGCCCTTCTTCCACGCACAGCACATGGCTTGTATCTTTGGGATCACTCTTCCACCATGCTCCATCTCTATGCTTCTGCTGGCATTGACCCAATCTGCCAGCTCCAGGCTTGGCTAGTCAGGGCATGACTTTCCTCTGTCCAAAGGGACTGGGTCAGACTCAGTATGTGACTCATGCTAGGTTAATGATATCTAACCCTAAAAAATGCCCCAGAAACAATTGCCCCATTACCAATGAGTCCATTTTGAATCATAGAAGATCCCTGTGGGTTTTCTCAGACTGTAAATATTTATGTGAACAGAAAGTTCCATCTTTTTCCCTATGAGGTAGCTGGTAGGGTAGCACTGCCAACCTTGCAGATAGCAATCCAATGCTTACCTGATAGTACCACCAATGATTAGAAAGGAAAAGAGCCTCTCTCTAATAGAATTCCTGAGCTTCTAGATAAAACTACAGCTGTCATCAGGAAGCCTGCATGAAACTCAAAAGGAAACAGCACTGGAAGGAAAAGGTTCAAACTCTGATGGTATCAACTGAGTGCCAGAACCCAGCTATTCCTGATGCTCTGTACCCAGACTTACAAATTCCATAAACCTACCCATTAATTTCTTCTCCTGCTCCTTCCCTTCTCACGCCCCAAGGTACTTTGACTTAGCTTTGAAGGCACTCACAACTTCACGGGTTCTGCCTTGCACAGGTGTCTGCTTGCTTCCAGTTCAGTCCTGACATTGTCCCTATCTTTAGCCATGTTAGGCTTGCGTCCTAGAGCTTTCCTTTGCTTGTCTCCCTATTGCTCTTGTCCTATGAAGTCTGTGGCTTTATCTTTAAGTCTAAATCCTGCCCTTTCGCTTTCGTAGAAATCTGTCTCCCTATCTTGGCTCGTGGCAGGTTGTGTCCTTCAAAGATGACTGTCCAATGTTGCACATCGCACATTCTCTTGTTACAAGATGAGTTTGTGTTCACTTTTCCAGAAACAGGGCCTGCTTTCCCTCTTCCTTGCATCTTGGCAGGCCTTTGACTATGGCAGAAGTGTTGCTCTGTGACTTCCACCTGGTCGTATTGGGTTGTTCACCATTGGGACCCTGTCAGGATGTTGCAAGGAAGACCAGGCCAAATGAAAATGTCACATATAGGGTTCTTCTTGAGCTCCAACCAATAGAAGTATCAGTCGTGTGAGGGAGTGAGTCTTAAGAGAGCTGCAGCCTCTGTCCTTTGAGCTACCCCAGCTAATGCTTGATGAAGCCAAAACTAGTGTCCTCACTGAGCTCTGCCCAGATTGCAGATTTGTGAGCAAAATTGATATTATCATTACTTTAAGATGTTATTTGTGGGGATACTTTCTGTTAGCAGCAGATCATCAGAATACTGACTAATCAGACTGCATTGCCAGTTTTACTCTCTCTCTCCATATATATATATATACTTATATATATGTACATAGATATAGATACAGATACATATACAGATACAGATACAGATACAGATATAGATATAGATATAGATAGGTGTAGGTGTAGGTGTAGGTGTAGGTGTAGGTGTAGGTGTAGATGTAGATGTAGATATAGATATAGATATCCTCCAGTCATCTGTCAGTTGGTTGTACTATAATGGTTTGTGTATTGTTATGATGCTGGAAGCTCTGTTCCCAGAATTTCAAATACCAGAAGGATTGCCCATTGTGGAGAGGTTTCAGTGAAGCTTCTAGACTAAGACAGACAAGGAAGAGGGGCCTGCCAGTCCACTTCCAAAAATTACTGAAAGAAAACCTTATGGATCACAAGAGAACACTGACTGACTAATGTGTTTTGGACACACTATCAGTGGACAATTGCTAGAGGAAGACATCATGTTTGATGAAATAGAGGGACATGGAAGATCCTTATTGAGGCAGATTGACCTAATCACTGCAACAATGGACTTCAACATTCAGGAATGTGTGACAATGGTGCAAGATCAGACAGCACTCCATTCCATTTCATATAAGGTCTCCATGGATCACAGTAGACATGATGGCACTCTCTAAATATGTGTCTTCAGGGACTTCCCATAGGGCTGCTCTGCCTGGCAGCCTCTATTCTTCATGCTTCCAAATGGGGAGCACAACAGGTCCATAGTCACTGATATTCCCCTCAATCCCCAGGTCAAGTAAGGAGGCATGAAACTAACTATGTTGTTCTCTTTGCCTTTTCTCTCTTCCTTTTCCCCTCCTCCAACAGGGCTAGAGGGGGTAAATACTTACCTTGCAGTCTAGAAGAGAATTTCTTCCACACCAAAATCTTCTCCTTCCTCAAAAGGCACATACATGCTTTTCTCCTTGTTTTGAATTAAAATGGCAGATGGGATGGTAGGAAAGAAAATGAACTAGTCTAACAGAATGGCCAAACAGATTTACCTTCCACATAAGAATGCAAATAACTCCTCAATCTTGTTATAGAGTCATGATATGATGAGCTCCATCAAAGCAGAGTAGAACACCACGGAGGTCAGACCAGAAAGACCATATTGAGTTGATTTTGTATGAGAGATTCTAGTTGCTAATTATACTTTTCATAACAGACAGATGGCAGGTATAGAAGCCCAGACGTAAAATGTCTTTATCTAATTGCCTGCCTAAATATATATTTGCAATATGGTCTTCAAAGGGAATACTTTCTTTACCTTAAATTCCATTTCTTTTTCCCCTCTTTTATGTAATTTTATTGAAGTACCATTGATGTACAATAAACCATAGTGTTTTGCTCTTTGAGGTTTTTAAAAAGAATCATTTTTGGGGGGCTCCTACAACTCTTATCACAATCTATACATACATCCACTGTGTACATTTGTTGCCATCATCATTCTCAAAACATTTGCTTTCTACTTGAGCCCTTGGTAGTAGCTCCTCATTTCCACTCCATCCCCCTCCCCCGCCCTCATGGACCCTTGATAATTTATAAATTATTATTCTGTCCTATCTTACAATGTCCGACATCTACCTTCACCCACTTTTTTGTTGTCCCTCCCTCATAGAGGAGGTTATATGTAGATCCGTATAATCAGATCCCTCTTTCTACCCCACCTTTCCTCCACCCTCCTGTTATTGCTACTCTCAGCACTGGTCCTGAAGGGGTCATCAGTCCTGGTTTCCCTGTGTTTCCAGTTCCTATATGGACCAGTGTATAGTCTCTGGTCTAGCCAGGTTTGTAAGGTAGAATTGGGATCATGATAGTGGGCGTGGTAGAATTTAGGAACGAGAGGAAAGTCATATGTTTCATCGTTGCTACACTGCATCCTGAATGGCTCATCTCCACCCAGCGACCCTTCTGTAAGGGGTTGTCCAGTTGCCTACAGATAGATTTTGGATCGCTAACTGTACCCCCCATCATTCACAATGATATGATTTTTTTGTTCTTTCATGCCTGATACCTGATCCCTTCTACATCTTGTGATCACACAGGCTGGTGTGCTTCTTTCATGTGCACTTTATTGGTTCTGAGTTAGGTGGCCACTTGTTAACCTTCTAGTCTTTAAAACCATAGACTCTTTATCTTTTGATAGCTAGGCTCCATAAGCTTTCTTCACCTCATTTGTTTATACACTCACCTTTTGTCTTGAGTGATTGTGTCGGGAAGGTGACCATCATGGAATACCAGTTCCTTAAATTCCATATCTATAGGCTTAAGTCTTACCCACAGAAAGCCTATTTTTATTTTATCCCTTGAACAAAATCTTGCAATAATTTTCTCTTTTTGGGTAAGTCCATCCTCAATCACTTATCCTTTAACATTTACAAGAATTTATCTGTAACCAACCCCATTTACATAGTCTCATTCATGCTATTTCCACAATAATTGCTCATAACCCTATTTTTTAGAATCGGCATAAAGCATCAGCATCAATATCCCATTGCCACTGAGTTGATGTCAACTCATGAGTACCCTATAGGACAGAATAGTATTGCCTCATAGGTTTCCAAGGCTGAAAAAAATCTCTTTATTGTGAGTTGGGTGAAGGTTTACAGAATACGTCCATTTTCCATTTGACAGTTCACACATATTTTGTTTCATGATATTGACTGCAATCTGCTCAACGTAATATCACTTATCACACTTCCTCCTTGTATTTCCTGTTTCCATTCCCCCTTCTTTCCTGACCCTTCTGAACTTTATCTTTGAATAAATTATATCCTTTTGATTCAAATAATTGATTAGTGTTACTTTTTACCTTATACATCTACCTATTGTTTGGCTGAAGATTGAGCTAAGGGAGTGAGTTCAGTTCCAGAACTGAAGGTGCCTAAGGACAACAGTCTTGTGGGTTCCAAGAATCTCTCTCTGAGCAATACCCCGGAACATTTAAAATAAGTTTAAACTTTGCTGCACATATTTCTCCAATTCTATCCCAAAATTCCAAAGCAAACTAATTATCATTGTGTTGAAGCTGACTCATAGAGACCCTACAAGATAGCATAGAACTTCACCCTTTGATTTTCCAAGGCTTAAATATTTACCAGAGCAGACAAACTCATATTTCTCACATGGAGCAACTGATAGGTTAGAACCACTTACTTTGTGGTTAGGAGCTCAATGAGGAGTCTACTCTGCCATTAGAGCTCGTTTAGAATTCTATCCAGGATTCCCTAATCCTATCCCTCTCAGATCAGTTGGTAGTGGTAATAAATGTAAATCTTAAGGGGGTCAGACTGCCACATCATAACTCTTCCTTGGGGAAGATGGTGGGTTTGAACTGCTGATTGATTAGCCCTTAAGTGCTTAATTACAGCCTCACCAGGGTTCTCTTTAACATCAGAACAGTGGACACTTATTGGTTTATCTTGCTGGTGACTGTTCCCTAAAAATTGCACTTCATCCACAGGGTTTTCTTCCACAACACACAGCTGCTAGTGTTTTCGGTTTGTTTTTCCACATGACTTCACCTTCCTGGTCAAAGCTGATTTGTCCAGGGCTAAACACACAATGAAAACATAGCCATATTTGCACACTACAAAATTTGAAGTGAGACAGCAAGCTATTTGTTGAGTTTTTTGAATGACAGAAGTCTAAAAGGAAGTGTTATGATACAGGAAACAGTGAGTTTTGATGTCCAGGATCTATGCTGGGGAACCAGTTGGCACTCCGAATGACTATTCAAAGTGATGGTATGAATTCTCCTCTTCCATGACCTACACATATAATAGACATAACCACTAAGTCCATGATTTGACAAATGTCTTGTGTGATTGAGTTTGGGTTCCCCATAGGATTCGATCCTGAGTCAAAGGTTTTAATTAAGCCATTTTTGGGGGAGATATCAATAAGGAAATGGGAAATAGAAAAGGGAAAGAAGGCAGCCAATGAAAACTACATTATCAAACAATATAAAATTAAGAGCAACTGGAGGTTAATCTTACTGGAGACACTGTAGAAAATCCACTAGTTATTCTGCCCAGAATGTGAGGGAGTGTGGCTATTTGTCCAACAACTCCTATGGGTCATTGGTTAAGGGTTACTCCAGGAAGCAAGAATTAACTCCACAACCACCTGAGCCAGGCATGCTCAGGTACAGTGGTCTACAGAAACTAGAGAAAGCAAGAAGAGAGATTTGATGGCCATTCGGAATTAGGCTAGCATGCCAACTTGTCAGACATGTCAGGTTCTTGCACTATCATAACTTTTGAGATATAACACTGGTATTTCAAACACAAGCATAGTTAACCGTGGTGGAAAAGTTTCAGAAAAGCTTAAAAGCTAAATAGACTAGAAAGAATAACCTGCCAATCTACATCTGAAAAAATAGTGGTGTTTGAGGAGCACATTGATAGCAGTGGAATATTGTTTCATATAGTGCAGGATGATGAATACCTCAAGTTGGAAGACACTCAAAATATAATTGGGGAAGAGCTGTCTCCTCAAAGTAGAGTTGACCTTAATGATGTAAAGTTTTCAGGACCTATATTTGTTGATGTGGCAATGACTCAAAATGAGAAGAAACAGCAGTACTGCAATAACCACTAACAAGAAGATGGGATGCATGAAATATGGATGTAGAAAAATTGGAAGCCATGAAAAAATGGAACACATAAAGATCAAACACTCTAGGTGGTATTGAACTGAAATAGACTGGTATTGGCCATTTTGAATGTCATAATAATATGGTTTACATACCAGAGTAACAAATTTGAAAGGAAAGGATGACTTTCATGTTAAAAAAGAGAATGTTTCAACATCGATTCCAATGTGCACCATTGTTAGGTGTAGGATATATTACACCTACAAGGATGAATAATTAATAAAGTTATTTTTCAAATTTACACACCAAACAAAATGCTAACAATAAAGCCATTGAGGATTTTTACCAAACTTTTCAGTCTGAAATTGATGAAACATGCAATCAAGATTACTGATGACTTGAATGCAAAAATTGGAAACTAAGGAGGAGGATCACTAGTTAGAAAATATGGCCATGGGGATGGAAGCCACATGAGAGATCTCATGATAGAATTTTCCAATAAGGATGGCTTATTGATTGAACATTTATTTTTCAGTGATGTAACCAGTAACCATAGACTTGGATCATGTATATTGGATAGAAATACACAGGAATTAAATCAACTACATCTGTTGAAATAAACTACTATATATACTCGAGTATAACCCAAGGCAACTAATTTTACCCCCCAAAGCTGGAGTGCTTTTTCAGCATAAAAAATGTGCTGGAAAAAAAAACTCGGCTTATACTCAAGTATTTACGGTATAAAGAAGTTTAATATCATCAGTCACGAGACTGGAGACCAACTGTGGAACAAACCATCAATGGCAAATTCAACTTGAATTCAAATAAAATTAAAACAAGTCCCCAAGAGTCAAAGTATGAATTTGAGTATATCTCATCTAAATTAGAGGATACTTCAAGAAGAAAGTTGACACATTGAACACAAATCACCTGAGATGATACGAGTTCTGCAATAATATCAAGAACATCATAAATAAAGAAATTCAAAGATAATTAAAAAGATAGGAACTAAAGAAAAGACAAAATGGATGTCACCTTGAATGTGGACTAGCTGAAGCCAATGAAAGAAATGATGAAGTACGAAAAAGATAGAGAGAGAAATATAGAAATAATTGATGAAGTAAAGACGCTGAATAAAGAAGCTGAACATAAAATTTCAAAGGGGAATTCAAAAAGATGGAATAAAGAATTATATTAAAAGGTGCAAAGACCTGGAATTAGGACAGCAAAAAATGAAAAGCAAGTGCATTTCACTAGCTGAAAAAATTGAAGAGAAATTCAAAATACAGAATTACACAGATAGCATCAAAAGAACATGAAAGGGATTCACTGACCACATGAAGCCCAGGCTCCACAGCGCTGAGTCCAGAAGACCAAGATAGCATAGGGTTCTCACTGCAGATTGCTCTGAAAGTACTCACAGTAGTAGGCCCTGGATCAACTGGGGAAAATGTAGAACTCAAAATAAGAAGACTAACCTTAGGATATGATTGGCACTAGTGGAATTCCCATTTGACACCTGACCTCACCTCCATGGTTCAGCTTTCAGCCCCCAAATAGGAGACCTATACTGTCAACGATGTACAATTCAGAGCCCAGCATTTGTCAGGGAGTTACACAGAAGGCAGGAAGGAATGGGAATGAAAGACCAATGGAAACGGCAAACAATGGGAGGGAATAGGAAAAGTAGTATTGCATTGTAGGTATTGCAATCAATATCATAAAACATTGCACGAATTGTAAGGAAAATCATATTACTCTGTAGATTTTCCCTCACATGACAATCAAAACAGTGTAAAAAGGAAATAAGTCATATGACCGAGTACACTGGTAGATCTTGCTGAAGACCAATTTCCAGTGTTAAAAGATGTCACTTTGAGGAATAAGGCACAGCTGAGCCCTAGTGGTATAGTGGTTACAAACATAATGCATCAGAACCAACCCAGTTGGGTTGCTCAACACAAGATCAACAGTTCTGCTCCCATACAAAGTTCCAGTACTGGAAACCCACAGGGATATCTCTCCCCTGTCCTATAGAGTTGCTAAGGGTTGGAATCAACTTGATGGCAGTGAACTGGATGTAAGCCAGGCTGACTAGAGACGCAAATCAAGTGACACTCATATATGTGCAATAAATAGTTTTCTATCAAGAAGTCACTGTAGTATTTCTATTTCAAGGAAATATCCCAGGCCAGTCCAACTCAAGTCCATAAGTCCAACACTAGCCCATAATTTCCTTTCCAACTTACGCAGTTACATGAAATGATGCAGAATGCAGGGATGTCAAAGGCCAGTAATTGCAATGTCGTGTGGACCCAAGGTCGATGGAAGCATGGCAAGACTCTGGCAGCTCTCAACGTGGGCAGGAAGCAGTCAGGTGAATGCAAAAAGAAGGGGAGGTTCCCAGGGCCCTCCTTATGAGAAGGCCATGGCTACAAAGAGGCACCACCAGGCTATGGTGTGATTGACAGATTGGATACCAACCTTACACTTTTACATATCTTCAAACTGACATAAAATTATATAACTATCATACTATGGCATTTTCAATCACCTCATATGTACTTGAAAATGGACAATAATTATGAAAGATAAAACAAAAGTTGATGTCTTTGAATTATGATGCTGGTGAATAACATTGAATATTCTATGGACTTTCAGAAGAAGGAACAAATCTTTCTTGGTGGAAGTAGAGCCAGAATGCTTGCTAGACGTGAGAATGGCAAGACTTCATATCACATACTTTGGACATGTTAACAGCTGAGCATAGTCCCTAGAGAAGGATATCATACTTTGTAAAGTGGAGTGTTGAAAAAAAGAAGAAGGTCCTCAATGGGATGAATTGGCATACTGGCTGCAAAAACGGTCTCCAACATTAACTGTGAGGAAACAGGCTGTGGGTGCTATGAGTTAGAGCCAAATTAACAGTGTCTAACAATGACAACTCCCCTCCCCCGCCCCATCTGTCAATTTGCTGCACTGTGGTAGCTTGTGCTTTGCTGTGATGCTGGGAGTTAGTCCACTAGTACTTCAAATACCAGGCAGGATCACCCACGGTGAACAGATTTCAACACAGCTTCCAGACTAAGAACTGACAGGACGACAAAACAATCAGTCCACTTCTGAGGGATTCACCATTGAAAACTTTTTGCATAGCAGTAAAATATTGTCTGATATCATGCCAGAAAATGAGCCCCTCAGATTGCAAAACAATCAAAATATCACCGAGAAAGAGAGCTTCCTCAAAGTAGAGTCCACCTTAATGATAACTCAAAACCTCACAACAGGAGCTGTAGATAACATCATAATAAATGGAGAAAATATTGAAGTTATCAAGGAGTTCGTCTTGCTTAGATTCACAACTAATGCTTATGGAAACAACAATCAAGAAACCAAATAACATATTGCATTAGGCAAATCTACTGCACATAACCACTTTAAAGTACTGAAGATCAAGAATTTCACGTAGGATTAAGTTGCGCCTGGCCCAAGGCATGGTATTTTCCGCCACATCTTATGCATGTGAAATTTGAACATTGAATGAGAACGACTGAAGAAGAACTGGTGCATTTGAATTCAGGTACTGACAAAAAAATACTGAAAGTACCATGGGTGGAGAGAAGAACAAACAAATCTGTCTGAGAAGAAGTGCAGCTAAATGTTCCTTGGCAGATAGGATGGCGAGACTTCATCTCATGTACTTTGCAGATGTTATCAGGACAGACCAGTCCCTGGAGGACATCATACACATTACAGTGGAGGGATTGCCAAAAGAGGAAGACACCCGATCAAATGGATCGAGACAATTCCTACAACAATGGGCTCAAACATAACAAAAATTTTGAGTATGGGGCAGGACCAGGCAATGTTTCATTCTGTTGTGTAGGCAATATTATGAGATAGAACTGACTTGAAGGCATCTAGCAACAAAGTGTACTAAAGCTTCTGGCACCTTCATTTGCTGATGGATTATAATTCAAAATGAGAAAAATCATTGCAACCATTCATTAATAATCAGAACATGAAACATGCAAAATAAGAATCTAGGAAAATTGGAAATCATAAAAAACGGAATCTGACCTATAAAGATCAACATCCTTGGCATTGGTGAGTTGAAATAGTCCCTTTGAATCTTAAAATGATAAGAATGACTACACTGACAATGACAAATTCAAAAGAATGTCTCTTTCATCCTCAAAAAGAGCATTTCTAGATCTATCTTGAAGTGCAATGCTGCCTGTGACAGAATAATATCTATCTTCATACACAAGGAAGGCCGGTTAATAGAACCATTATTCAAATTTTCTCACAAACCACTAAAGCCACTGAAGAATTGTACCAACTTCTTTAGTCTGAAATTGATCACACATGTACTGAAAATGCATTAATAATTGTTGACAATTGGAATGCACACATGGAAACAAAAAGGAAGGAAGAGTAATTAGAAACTATGGCTTTGGGGATCGAAAAGAAGCTGAAGACTGCATGAAAGAATTCTTCAAGAGCAATAACTTCCGCATTGCAAACACCTTTATTCAACAACAGGAGCGGCATAAATACATGTGGAATACACAGGAATGGAATTGATTAAATCTGTGGGAAGACATGATAGAGAAGCTCAATATCATTGAGACAAAATAAGACCAGGGGCCAACTATGTAACAGACTATCAATTACTAATATGCAAATTCAAGTCAAACCTGAAGAAAATTAAAATAAGAACGCAAAAGAGCCCAAATACAGCCTATATTATATCATTGGTCGGCTGGGGTTTCTAGAGAAACAAACCAGTGATACTGATATATGTAGAAGAAGGAAATTCATATCAATAAAGAATTTTACATTAAGAAGTCCACACAACAAAAAACCCCAGTCCAACTCCAGCCCATAAATCAGATGCAAACTAGAGGCCCTTCCAGACTCATGAAGCTGTTGGAGGAATAGCCCAAGAAACAGGAAAACCACAGGTTGGTGGAGGCAGAATTGGGAGAATCCAAAGTCAACAGGCAGTTGGCAGGCCACAGACAGCTCTTAGGGTCAGCATGTTTCATGGTGATTGCCATCCCAAGAAGCCAGACGTAGGGTCCAGGGTCTTTTCATCAGGAAGAAAAAGAGTGAGCCCATACTCCACAGTCTACTTATAGCTATGAAATAGGTCACACCGCCAAGGAGACTGTGACCTGCACCTTCTGAAGATCCTGGTCAAGCTATATTGACACCAAACCTTACTATCACAATATCTCACCTGAATTTAGAGCCTATCTCAAGAATGGTTTGGACATATTGAACATTAATGATCAGCTACCAGAAGACTTGTGAAATAGCATCAAGGTCATCAATCTTTTTTTTTTTTTTTGTCATGTCATCTGTGGCTATTTATTTATTTATTTATCATAAATAATTTTATTGGGGGCTCCTCAAAAAGATCATTATAATACAGTAAAGAAAGAAAATACTACAGTGGATATCAGAGGAGACTGTGAAACTTGCTCTTGAACCTAAAGCAGCTAAAGCAAATGGAAGAAATGATGAAATAAAAGAGTTGAACAGAGAAATTTGAAACGCCAGCTTGAGAAGATAAAGTAAAGAATTATATTGTAACGTGTAAAGACCTGGAATTAGGAAAGCAAAAGGAATGAGTACAGTCAGCATATCATAAATTGAAAGAACAGAAGAAAAAATCCAAGCCTTGGATTAAAATGTTCAAGGATTATTTATCAAACTATTTAGTTTTGCAGGGAGAATCCAAAGAATATGGACGGAGTATACAGAGTCTCTGTACCCAAGAATTAGTTGAGGTTCTACTAGTTCAAAAGGAAGTTGAAGCTGCAATGTAAGCATTAGTGAAAAGCAAGGAAGGGACAGGAATGGAAATATTTCAACACGCTCATGCAGTGATAGTCCATGTCAAGAAATTTGGAAGATAGCTATCTGGCCAACCAACTGGAAGTGATTAATATTTGTGTCCATTCTAAAGAAATATGACGCAACAAAATCTGCAAATTAATTTAAAATAACATTAATATGACATGCAAGTACAATTTTATTGACGATAACTTTAAAAGTAGTTATAGCAATATGTCAACAGGAAGCTGCCAGAAATCCAGGCTGTCTTAAAAGAGGGCATGAGGCAATGTATATCAATGCTGATTTCAGATGGACCTTGGCTGAAAGCAGAGGATACAAGGAAAATGCATACTTATGTATTATTGACTATGCAGAGGATTTTACTGTGTATCATAACAAACTTTGGGTAGCATATGAATACATATGAGAACAATGGGAATTCCCGTACATTTAATTGTGCTCCTGTGGTACCTGTACATAAACCAACAGGAAGTGGTTGGAATAGAACAAGGGGATACTGCGTGGTTTAAAATCAGGAGAGTGTGTGTTGTGGTTATATCCTTTCACCATATGTGTTAGACAGGGTTCTCTAGAGAAACAAAACCAGGAAATTTATGATTTGATAGATAGATAGAACACGAAGGAATATAACAGCTAATTAGTCCACATAGCAGTACAGAGGACTCAGTTTAACTCACTTCCATGCAACAGTAAATATGGCAGTACAGCCAGGCAGCAAATTGCAGAACTAGGTAAGGCAGCCACACACTGGTCTGGTCACCAGAGAGCAACTGAGAGATAGGTGTGGCTTGCTGAGCCATTTATCTGTTTGCCAACTAATCAAACTGCAAACTTATTAATCCCACATGTTTTTATTGGCCAGGTTGGCACTATAAACCTACCTATCTATCACACTATACTTATTCAAATAATTTGAGAAGCTGCTCTGTATGAAGAAGTTAAAGCATCTGGATTGGAGGAAGAATCAATAACAACCTGTGTTATGCAGATGACCCAATCTTGCTGGCTGAAAGTCAATAGGCCTTGAAGTACTTACTGATAAAGCTCATATAGTACACCTTCAGTATAAATTAGTCTTCAACACTAAGAATACAAATGTCTTCTCAACTTGACAAATATAAACACACAACATCATTACAAATAGAGAAATGTAGCTAAACTCTATTTTACTTGGACCCACAATCAATACTCACAGAAGCAGCAGTCAATAAATCAACGTATTTCATTGGAAAAATCTGTTGTAAAAGACCTCTTTAAAATGTGAAAGAGCAAATGCTTTACTCTGGGGATTAGCAAGTTATGCCTGCTTTTAGCCTTGATATTTTTAATCACCTTAGATGCATGTGAAAGGAGTCTTAATTTCAGTGTCTGGTATGGGTTGAATGACTAACAGCAAGGTTGGTGGTTCAACCCACTTGCTGCTCCACAGAAGAAAGAGGAAGCTATTTGACCCTGTAAAGATTTACAGCCTTGGAAACACTATATGGTCACTATGAATAAGAATAGACTTGATGGTAATGTTTGACATATGCATGTGAAAGATGGACCATAAATAAGGAAGACTGAAGAAAATATGATGCCTTTCAAATATGATGTTGCAAATAATATTGAATATACCATGAATGCCCAGCAGAACAAAGAGGTCTGTCCCGGAAGAAGTACAGCCAGAATGTATTTTAGAAGTGAGGATGGTAAAACTCCATTTCATATACTTTGAACATGGTATCAGGAGAAATTAGTCCCTAGAAAAGGACAAAATACTTGGTAGAGCATCATCAAAAAACAGGTAAACCCTGAATGAGATGGATCAACACAGTGGCTGTAACAATAGGCTAAAATATGACCATTGTGAGGATCTCACAGGACTAGAAAGGCTTTTATTCTATTGTGCATAGGGTCACTATAAGTGGCATTGCGTGAGATTTTGTTGATTAACAACACTGGGATATGAGCAATGTCCCCATGGCATATGCTAAACTGTCACCATGCTGGACACAGTTGATCTTTGTGGCTTTAGAGGGTAATTATTTAGAGGGTTATGATTCCACTGAATTTTTTTCTGTGTATTCAAACTATTCTATCCTAAGATTCCACAGATCTATCCAAACCAAGCTCACTGCCATTGAATCAATGCTAACTCATATCGACCCTACAGGACATGGGTAAAATTGTACCTGTGAGGTTCTGAGACTGTACCTCTTTACAGAGTAGAGTCCCATCTTTCTCCCGAAGAGCAGCCGGTGATTTCAAAATACCGACCATGCAATTAGCAGCCCAATGTGTAACCAAGAACTATTCAGGGAAGCTAGAGGGAGAGCATGAAAAGAAATGAGTAGTTGAGGTGGTTGGATGCACATCCATCCCTTTGTTCTACTCTCTATGACTTTTTCTGAGTTCATTCAAAATGTAAATTAAGACACAAAATATAATTCTAACCAACCCTGCTATATGCCTCAACAGTATCCATTTTTCTCATTCTTACTACTAATAGAAGCTCAATTTTGTTTAGGGTGATAATGTACCTACTTAAATCGCTCACTCCTAGGCTCCCTTGCAGCTATGCATGAGCATTTGACCCAGTTTGGGCCAAATATGTGTAGGTGAAAGACACTTAGTAGGACTCCCAAGAAAGTTTTTGTTGTTGTTTAAGGCAAAACACTTGTCTGGCATAACCCATTTCATTTTTGTCCTTGGATCTTCTGCTGTCATGCTCCCTAGTCAGAATATTGAAAGATGGGAGAGTCACATAGGTTACATGAGTTTGGCAGACCAAAAAGCATGCATTCTCCTATATGCAAGATGAGTTCCTGAGCAAATACGCCAGACCTAGGCTACCGATTTCAAGACTTACTATTGTATAAGACAAACCCCTGTGTGGTGCAAAGGGTTAACACAATTCACTGCAAAGACAAAGATGCCTTGGAAGAAAAACCTGGCAATCTACATTTAAAAATTCAGCCCTTGAAAACCTCATGGAGCACAGTTCTACCCTGAATCATATGGGGTAACTGTAAATCAGAATCAATTCAGTGGCAACTGGTTTGGTATTTTTGGTGTTAATATAAGAAAAATGAAGCTTTTGTGATTAGACCACTAGAGTCGGTTTGTTTTTTCCCATGTAGCCAGAAGAAATTTGGACTGATAGAGAAATAATTAAAAGAATGTAGACTTAAGTAAGCGTAATGATTATGGAACTAATCATTTAGCAATGGGCTGCTAACCACAAGGTCAGTAGTTCAAATGCACCAGTCACTCAGGGGGAGAAAAGTGAAGCTCTCTGCTTCTGTAAAGTTTTACAGTCTTGGAAGCCCTATATGGGGTTGCTATAAGTTGTAATCACCTTGATAGCATTGTATTTGTTTGAGTTTGGTGACTAGTATGTAAGCTTTGAGGGGGTAGTAATAGATACTTTGAATACTATTCTTAGCACTATAGGTATTATGTCTTTTGCAAATGGGCAAACGAACAAAAGCGATATTCATTTAGTGTTTTCTGTAGTTTGCCTTATTCTTCCAAGAAGATTCCTCAAGTGTTAAGACCCAGTCTTCTCTGGCATACTTGAATAAAAGAATAACTGGTAGACACAGACTTGAATCCTGGCCTGTGTGATCTTGGGTGTGTCACTGTTTTTCAATCCATTTCTCATCTGTGAACTGGGGATTACACACGTAGCCCACAGGGTTGTTTTGGAGATTCAGAGTAATGTGTGTGTCTTGGATTGAGTGCCCTTGCATGCCGAGCTTATTCCTTAGGCCTGGGTGCAGGGAGTCTATTTCAGATCTGATGGCAGGGAGTGGGAATAGGAAAGCAGACGCAAGACTGAGTTAGGGGGAGAAGCAATCACAATGGGAACGGGGTGTTGAGGCTTTTAATGTAGGATACAGGGGCTTGATTCCCCCAGAACTTCTGAGGAACATGGGTTCTGTCCTAGAATTGCCTACCAGAAACAGGAGGCTGGGCTCTTCTTCGCCTGTAGTGGTGTTGAGCATTCCTCCTGGTACGGTGACCTCTCCTACCTTACTGGGTTTGGCTTTCCATGCCTTTGAAAAGGCTTCGAGGCAGAAGGACATGGAGAGCTGCGTGCTGCACAGTTGTGATAAGACACCATTTCAGCAGGAGCCTGCACTTACATAGAGCCGTTCGCCACTGCTATGATGGATATCAGGAGGAGCCCTGGAAGTGCAGTGGTTACAAGTTGGTTTGCTAACTTCAAGGTCAGCAGTTCAAAACTACTAGCTCCAAGGAAGAAAGATGGGGTTTGCTACTCCAATAAAGAGTTGTAGTGTTTGAAACTCGCAGGGGGCAAATGTACACTGCCCCACAGGATCGCTATGACTCGGTATTGACTGGAAGACAGTGAGATGGTGTCAGAGATGGGTCAAAGGAATGTGGCATGGCAACCCTAAGAATCTGCTACAGAGCCATAAAGTGCCTGGGATAGATGAGTTTATTGTGCTTGACCTTTTAAAACCATCAAACGGGCAACAGTTAGAAAGACAAACATACCAAGTGTCATTGGAGATCCGGGGAAAGCAGAGAAAAACTGCTAATGATGCAGGTTTGCTGCACAGCAATCTGGCAGAGCTTAGTGAAAGCCCATTGAATGTACCCTAGGACCTAGTGAGCCCCTCCTGGGCGTACAACCAAAGAAGCGCAGTCACTGAGTTGACTTTCATTCCTCGTGACCCTATCAAACAAAGCTGAATGGTCCCATGATGTTTTCAAGGCTTCTATTGGGAAGTAGACAGCCATGCCTTTATCCCACAGTGTGTGGAAGACGGCTTCAAACTACTGACCTTTGGGTTAGCAGCCAAGCATTAATATCTCCCCCATCAAAGATCTCTCCTGGATGTAGAAAAACAAACAAAACCCCAGTTGATTCTTCCTCATTAGCAACCCTACAAGGCACAGTAGAATTGCTGCTTTAGGTTTACAAAACTAAATTCTTAGACAGCAGACAGCCTCTCTTTGCTCCATGGAATAGCTGATGGGTTGGAATTGCTCACCTTGGGGTTAGCAGCCCAACGCATAATTCCTGGGTATATAGGCCAAGCTTTTTATCCAATTCATAGGGCCCTTGGGGCATTTTTACAAGAATGGTCACCACACTGATGCCTGCAGTAGAGAAGTGTTGGAGCTGAATTGGATGCCAATCAACAGACAACTGAAGCAGGAAACAGAAGAAAGATGATGATTGCTCATGACCAAGTGGCACGCAGCAGCACATGCAATTGATATGCAGCATGGCAATAACTCTTAATGACATTGCAAGGAGTTGAAAAGGTCAGAAACTGAATGAGATGTATATTGCAGTACCATTCATGGAAGCTGAAAGCCCATTCACCAAGCAGCATGGTCTAGTGCACATGGCTGTATGCCTATAAGGACACACACACACCAAGCACCAAGCAGGGCGTATTAGTCTGAAGAGGGGAATGGAAGTGATGTGAATGTGGAAAAGGAGGGACAAAACACAAGCAGGGCCTGACATTGATCATGGTTCATGAAGTGCTAAAGTAGGCATGATTAATCCCTTCCCTGTACCAGAAGGCTGAGCTAGATTTTTAAAGCAATTCAAGTGCCTGGAACACAATGGTTGTTAGCTGCTGTTGAGTCAGCCTCCAGTCCAACTCACTGTGACAACCAGCTCCCAGTGACTCCATGGGCAATATTCTCCCTGGACCTGCACCATCTCTTTGGTTGTGCATCAGATTGTGATTCACAGGGGTTTTCGTTAACTGGTTTTCAGAAGTAGAATGCCAGGCTCTTCTTCATCGCTCATCTTAGTCTGGACACATCACAGAAACGGGTTCAGTCTCATAGCCGCACCCAAACAAGCTTCCCCATTTCAGTATCATAGCAACACAGAAATCAGTTCAGTACCACAGCAATAAACAAGCATCCCCCTGACAAATGAGTGTTGGATGCACATGAGTTGCATTGTCTTGGACTCAAACCCAGATCTCCCACATGGAAAAGGAGAATTCTACAACTGAACCACCAATTTACCCTCAGAATATAATAAGTATCCAGTAAATGGTTATTAAGAATATGGCTGCCAGGAAAATCCAGCAATTTCCTGCCAAGGCTTAACACTAATATCTTCCCACACACACTAGAAGGCTGCAGAGGAATGACTTTCTCCATGCCAGCCCTGGTATCTAGACAAGGGACCCTAACACTGAGCCACTGAGCCCCAGCAGGCTGGGGAGCAATATCAAATTGGATGAGGGACAATCCTGGTTGAGTTAGTTTCCCTAAGCTTGCAGGGCAGTTTAGCATGTCCACAGCTGTGTTCAGAATAGCCATGCTATTACCACCGAGAGAAATTCTACATGCTTTCACACCCCATGCTAGTCGTTGCAGCCATCGTTGAGTACAGTTAATGCTCATCACTATCTAGAACTCACGGTGACGCTGTGGGTGAGCCATTGGGCAGGTAACCTCAAGCTTGGCAGTTCAAAGGCACCAGTTGTTCTCTGAGAGGGAGGTGAGATGATCTGCTACTGTAAAGATTTAGCCTGAGGAATTTTATATAGGGTCACAGTGAGTCAGCATCAACTCAATGGTGTGGGTTTGGTTTATTAGACCCACCATCAGATCCTATTTAATGTATTTATTAACATGTATATTTGCCACAAATCCAATGTCTTTTATTTTTATCACTGCATTTCAATACAATTTGTGCCTTTGTGATTCTGTATTTCATTGGAGGTATTTGGAAATATTATTCTGGGGAGTGGGCAGGTGTTCCATAGCCTTTCCTAAATGCCAAAAGGATCCATGGGGTTGCAATGGTTAAGGCCCTCTAATAGAGTTTATCAAAGAGCCCTGGAGGCACAATGGTTAAGTGCTCAGCTGCTATCCAAAAGGTTGAAGGTTTGAACCCACCAGTGGCTCTGTTCTTGGAAGAAAAACCAGGCAACTCATTCTTGTAAAGATTACAGCATAGAGAAGCCTAGAGCAGTGGTTCTCAAACTTCCTAATGCTACAACCCTTTCATACAGTTCCTCATGTTGTGGTGACCTCCACAACTATAAAAATATTCTCATTGCTGCTTCATAACTGTAATTTTGTTACAGTCACCCTGTGCAAGGGTCCCACAGGTTGAGAACCATTGGTCTAGAGAGCTCTGCACTGATGCATTGAGTCACTATGAGTTGGACTGGACTAGAAGGTTCCTAACAAAAACACCAACAATCCTTTATTACCATGACCTTGTTAACTCAAAAAAATTAATAAGCAAATTCACAAATGAGGACATCCAGTTGCCCCACCAAACTGGAGAAGCATGAGTTAAATGGTGACCCTGACCCCACGGTGTCCTCCACCTGGTGCCATGCTGCCTTTATTCCTTCTGCCTCTCAGTTCTGTGGAGAAGAAGGGGAAAGGGAGGGAAATTAAAAGAAAGAAATGAAAAGATAATTTTTCCAGCTTCTTCACATCACTGAATTAAACTTTACTTTTAATAAAATTATTATGAAATGGAAATGGTGCTTTCACTATTTTGCTTTTAGGTGATATTCAGAGACATGGTGCTGGTAATTATTTGAGCCGGGGAGGTTAGTGTGCAGATTTTCTGAATACGGTTGAGCCAGCATGCCCCCTTCCAGGCCTAGCATTCCCTGGGCTATGAGAAGTTATAGACAGTCTACTCTCTTCTTCCTCTGATTTCGCTGTAAACCATGGACACACTGGTTCTGACTTGACCTGGCTCCAGTACAGAAAAAATATCCTCCTTGCATAATTGTAGTGCTTGCATTGGAAGGCACCCAGAAACAAATCTCTATTCTGGTGGCATAATGGGTTATGTGTTGGGCTATTAACTGCAAGGTCAGCAGTTGGAATTCACCAGTCACTCCTTTGGCGAAAGATGAGGCTTTCTTCTCCCATAAAATGTTATAGCCTTAGATGAGTATAAAAACTCAAAATGCATTGGCAGAGATTCCACAGAGAATAAGCCTCCATTAAATCCCCTGGGACCATTCACCAGGGATGGCATTAAACCCTGCTCACCGTCAGTACAACAGAAAGTGTATTGTTGCAGATATGATTAGGTTAAACATTAACATCTTATCATTTGTCTTTACTCTTAACACGTTTTTCATTTGTTCTTTTTTTAATTTTATGCTTTCCTTTTTATTGAAAAAAGTAACTAATGTCACTAAACAAGTAGAGAATTTGTTAAATGAAAATCGAATCGGTTATGTAAACTTTAAATGAAAACATAACACACTTTTATTTTTACAAAGAGTTATAGCCTTGGAAACCCAGGAAGCCGGAGTATTTTCTCTCGATAGGATTGTTATGCACCCAATGGCAATGAGTGTTGTTGGCTTTTGTTTCTTTATTGTTTTCTGTAGCTATGGAGGGGTATAGGGGTTATGTGTTGGGCTACTAAACGCAATGTCTGAAATGGCAAATTTGAAATCCCCAGCCACTCCAAGGGAGAAAGATGAAGCTTTCTACTCCCCTAAAGAGTTCCACTCTCAGAGCAGCCAGTCCACAAAGAGAACAACATGGCTGGCCCCACTATGAAACATGATTCCCCTCAGTGACAAAGGGTGATACAGGGGACAGCACTGGAGACACAGTGTGCGAATAGCACCTAACTTGATTCCACCACACCGAGGCAAAGTGTGGTGGAGTGCAGTGGAACAGCAAGGGAATGGAGTGGCAAGGTCCCCAGGGAATGCTGAAAGTGGACTTTGGGGCCAGGGCGTGGTGCCCCAACAGACTGGACTGGAAAGCGCTCCTAAGGGCCAGCAAAGATCCCTGAACTAACTACAAGCTTTTCTCTTGTGAACTGTTTTGTTCTGTTCTTTTTCAGTGGTTTGTTTTGGTTGTTTTGTTGTCTGGTTGTATACTGTTGCTTTGTGTTCCTCTGTCTAGTTTTCGTGCATGTTAGTGACTCCACAGGTCTGTCTGAATATGACAGGCTGGATGAACTATCTGGATGAAAAACAACGGGACCGACAGTTCCGGGGGGACTTGGTGTGGGGGGTAGGGGGGTAAGAAAGTGGTGTTAACAAACCCAGGGACAAGGGAAAAACATGGGACCCCAAAGGGTAGAGAAGGGGGAGTGGCAGGCCTGGGGGGAAATGATCAAGGGTAAGGTTGCTTAGAGAAGAGGTATACTCTAGGCCAGGTGGCGATGAAGCATGGTAGTAGGGCAGGAGGAAGGTCAAGGGAGATGGAGGAAAGAGCTAGGAGTCAAAGGGCATTCATGGAGGTCTAGACAAAGACATGTACATGCAAATATACATAGGAGGTTGGGGAAATAGATCTTTGTGTCGATATTTATAGGTCAAGTATTAAGGTGGTGGAAGGACCTTGGGCCTCTACTCAAACACTCCCTCTATGCATGAATACCTTCTTTTATTAAATTGGAACTTTCTTTTATTAAATTGGCACTCTACAATGCTCATCCTCCCGACACAACTGCTGAAGCCAAAGCTGGTGAACAAGTAAATGTGGTGAAGAAAGCTGATGGTGCCCGGCTATCAAAAGAGATAGTGTCTGGGATCTTAAAGACTTGAAGATAAACAAGCGGCCATCTAGCTCAGAAGCAACAAAGCCCACATGGAAGAGCACACCAGCCTGTGTGATCACGAGGTCCCAAAGGGATCAGTTATCAGGCATCAAAGAACAAAAAAATATCACAGCATTGGCTGCACACCTCCATGATATGATTGCTGAAGACAAACGGGTGCATAAGCAAATGTGGCGAAGAAAGCTGATGGTGCCCGGCAATCAAGAGAGATAGTGTCTGGGGCATTAAAGGCTTGAAGGTGAACAAGCGGCCATCTAGTTCAGAAATAAAAAAGCCCACATGGAAGGAGCACACCAGCCTGTGCGATCTCAAGGTGCCAAAGGGACCAGGTATAAGGCATTATGCAATATATATATATATATATATATATATATATATATATATATATATATATATATATATATATATATATACATGATAGTGAATGAAGGGGGAAGTGCAGAGTGGCGACCCAAAGCCCATTTGCTGGCCACTGGATATCCCCTCACAGAGGGGTTTAGAAGAGGAGATGGGTCAGTCAGGGTGCGATGTAGTACCGATGAAAAACACAGCTTTCCCCCAGATCCTGGATGCTTCCTCCCCCCAAGTACCATGATCCGTATTCTACCTTGCAGGACTGGATAGGGCAGAGGTTGTACACTGGTACATATAGGAGCTGGAGGCACAGGCAATCCACGGTAGATGATACCTTCAGGACCAGGAGTGTGAGGGGCGATACTGGGAGAGTGGAGGGTGAGTGGGTTGGAAATGGGGAACAGATTACAAGGATACACATTTAACCTCCTCCCTGGGAGACATACAGCAGATAAGGGGGGGAGGGAGACTCCGGATAGGGCAAGATATGACAAAATAACAATCTGTGGATTATCAAGGGTTCATGAGGGAGTGGGGAGCGGGAGGGAGGGTAAAAAAAAGAGGACCTGATGCAAAGGGCTTAAGTGGAGAGCAAATGCTTTGAGAGTGATTAGGGCAAAGAATGTACAGATATGCTTTATACAATTGATGTATGTATATGTATGGATTGTAATAAGAGTTGTATGAGCCCCAAATAAAATGTTTTAAATAAAAAGAGTTCCAGTCTCAGAAACTCACAGGTGCAGTTCTACCCTATCCTATAGAGTCGCCATGAGTCGGCATCAACTAAGTGGCAGGAAGGACACATAATGATTCAGACCTGGGCTTAGTTTGGGTTCTCACTGAAGCAGACCCTGGCCAAAGACTTAAAGGCAATGAGCTTATTTAGGGAACTCTGAGCATGCAGGTAATGAAGTGGCATTGTGAGCCAGTGGAGGGAAGGCCACTGATAACAAATAGATTGTGAATCCAATTATAAACCTGGGAACCTGCTGCTTAATCACTTAGGAAGTCTCCAGGGGTAGGTGTAGCACACGCCTCTCAGAGTTTTGCCATCCAAGGAGTGAGGGGCCTGGTCAGGGCTGTTCCCAGGGGCATATGTTCCTCAGCACATTCAGCCAGCACCTTCAAAGGGACCTTCAGAGCTGGCCCTTGGTGACTGAGGCAAGTACACGGAATCAGGAATTTGGGAGTGAAGAGAAGGAGCACCGGGAGTGTCTGCTACAGGTTGGAGACTGGAAAGTCAACTCGGTGCTCCTCAAGGGGACAGGCGCTCCCCTCTCTGGATCTCACTTTTAACATCGATACACAAAGGTCGATTCCTTGAGGGTCACAGACTGGGGACTCCCATGGCCAAATGAGGACCTGTGTGGACTCTGGTTGGCCTGCTTATTCACTGCCATCTAGAAGATTCCAACTCACAGTGACCCTGTAAGACCGAGCAGAACTGCCCCTGTGGGTTTCCGAGGCTGAAATTCTATATGGACTAGAAAGTCTCATCTCTGCACAGCCCCCCACCCTATCACCCAGCCCCCGCTCCCCCAGTGTGACTGGTGGTTTCAAACTACTGACCTTCTAGTTAGCTGCCCAACACATAACGCACTGTGCCATCAAGGCTCTTTGGCCTACCTGGCTTCTATCCAATGTTATTGAATCGCCTTTGAAAAATTCAGGAGGTTTTTAAGAAAACAGGAATTTTGACTTTCTCTAGAAAATCGATCTGGCATCACTGGAACCTAAACTGGAGGATCCACAATTCCACGTGGCTCTGGGAATCTCAACATTTCTTCCTCCTGCTCAAAGTAAAATGGTTTAAGGGGACCTTTCACAGCTGGTGGGCTGGTCTCCTTTCTAGAAAGTTGCCCCTGTAAAGAAAATGCATCTTTCTTCCCTTTTACCTAGTTGGGGGTGTTGAGGGTAGCAGGAGCCATTGGGTTAAGGAAAAACAGTCCAGGTAGCTTCAGTCTGCCCTGCCAGAGCTTTAGAGGCCAAGCCTTTTTGCTCCAGCTGACTGGCCTGCTGTTTCCAGGGCAGCCCCACCATCTGTTCCCAGATGCAGGGAGGCAGCCGACTTTCCTTCATCACACCTGACCCAAACTCAGGCCCAGAACTACTGTCTAAACACAGAACAACTTTTGTCTGTGGCCAAATGTGGGACCCCAGATTTCTTCCCTCTTTCCCGATACTCCTTCAGTGACTTGATGACCTGGGCCAGGCTGAGATGAATTAGCTTGCTCCTCACAGCTGGCTGCTGGGTTCCAGTCAACTCCCAGAGGCCACTGGCTGTGCCCATCAGTAGAAGTGGGAGTTGAGAACCCTCAGCTCTTGGCTGAGCAGCTCTGTCAGTCTATAGTTGTTGACTGTAGCTGGTTCTGACAGCCAGTCTAGCTGGTGCTTTAAGTCATTTCAGTAGCTCCACCTCAGCTGTGATTAGTCTAGTCTCTGTAGCCTCAGAGGGAGGGGAAAACAAAACACCTCAATGACATTGAATCAGAGTGGGTTATCCTCTTTTAAAAGGCAGAAAGTCTGAATTGGAGGATATTTTGGGGGTTCTCTTTTATGCATTTCACATTTATGAAATAAGAACTAACAGTATTTGTTCCAGTAAGTGGATCAGAACCACCTAAGGGCCCACTCCTCCCACCAGGCCACGCCTCACTAAGAATAGAGGTCCATCACTTGTCTGGCATTTTGTGGTACTGTGGTGACTTTTGTTTTGTGTGATACTGGGAGCTATGTGATTGGCATTTCATATACCAGCAGGGTCACCCAAAGAGCTTCCAGACAAAGAACAGACAATGAAGAAGGAATTGGCTGCCCGCATGGGAAGAATGAGCCATTGAAAACCCTATGGATAGCAGTAACACTGTCAGTTACTAGACCCCCCATGAACAACAGAAGAACATTGTCAGAATGTGTGCCAGAAGATGAGCTCTTCAACTTGGAAAGTACTCAAAATATGGCTGAGGAAGAGGAAGAGCTGACTTTTCATAGGCAAGTCGACCATAATGATGCAAATCGAGTATAGCCATCAGGACCTTCATTTGCTGATGGGGCACAACTCAAAATGAGGAGAAACAGTTCAAATCGTCATTAATAATTGAAACTTGGGATGTATGAAATATGAATCTAGGGACATTGGAAGTCATTAAAAATGAAATGGAATACATAAAGATTGATATTGTAAGCATTAGTTAGCTGAAATGGACTGATATTGACCACTTTGAAACAGAAAATCTTATGGTTTACTCTGCTGGAAATGACACAATCAAGAGAAACAACATTGCATTCATCATCAAAAGGACATTTTAAGATCTATTTTAATGTACAATGCTATCTTTGATAGGATGCTATCTAGCCGGAGAACCAATCAATACAACTATTGTTCAAATTTATGCACCAACCACCCAAAGCTGGTGATGTAGAAATTTAATAATTCTACCACCATATTCAGTCCCAAATTTGTCAGACTTGCTATCAAAATGCTATTGGAATGCAAAAGTTGAAAACAAAGAGGAAGGATCAGTAGTTGAAAAATATGGTCTTGGTGATAGAAACCAAGCTGGAGATCGCATGACAGAGTTTGCAAGACCAATAAATTGCTGATAGCATATACTATGTTTTCCAACTTCTGTTCTTTCCTCTTTGGTTCCAACATTTGCACTCCAATCACCAATAATTACCAATTTATCTTGATTGTATGTTAGAATTTTGCATGATTAATGATTTCTTCAAACATATGATCAACAACAAAAAAGGTGACCATAAATGTGGACTTCTCCAGATGGAATACACAGAAATCAAATTGACTACACCTGTGGGAAGAGACAATAAAAGAAGCTCAATATCAGCAACTGAAACCAGTCCAGGGGCTGATTGTGGAACAGATCAGCAATTGTTCATATGTGAGCTCAAGTTGAAGTTCAAGAAAATGCAAACAAGTACATGAGAGTCAATATACAACCTTGATAATAACCCAACAAATTTTGAGAACATCTCTGAATAAAGCACAGTGTCATTTAAAAAAAAGGAAATAAAGAAAAGATACAAGTGCTTGTCAGAAGAGACTCTGAAACTTACTCTTAATCAGAGAGTAGCTAAGGCAAACAGGACAACTCGAGAATACAAAGTAAAATATTATCACAAAATGTACAAAGGCCTAGAGTTAGAAAACCAAAACAGAACATATTCAGCATATCTTAAACTGAAAGAACTGAAGAAAAATGTCAAGTCTCGAAGTGCAATATTAAAAAATTATATGGGCAAAATATTGAATGATGAAGGAAACATCTGAGGAAGATGGAAACAATATGGAGTCACTGTATCAAAAAGAATAGACCAACATTCAACCATTTAAGGAGGTAACATATGAGCAAGAACCAATGGTCAGGAAAGAAGAAATTCAAGATGCATGGAAAGCACTAGCCCAAAACAAGATGCCAGGAATTGCTGGAATATCTAGTGAAATGTTTCCACAGCTGATAAAGCACTGGCAGCACTCACTCATCTATGTCAGGAAATTTGGAATACAGCTACTTGGCTAACGGACTGGAAGAGATCCATATGTGTATACATACCAAAGAAGGGAGACCAACGGAATGGTCAAATTATGTAACACTATCATTGGCATCACATGTGAGTCAAATTGTACTGAAGCTAATACAACAACAGTTGCATTAATTCATTGACAGAAAGTTACCATATTCAGCATTCAAGAGCCATCGTGGCACAGTGGTTACAGATTGGATTGCAAACCCCAAGGTCAGCAGTTCAAAACCACCAGTCACTCCGTGGGAGAAAGGCAAGGTTTTCTACTCCCATAATGAGTTACAGTCTCAGAAACTCACAGGGGCAGTTAGTTCTACCCTATACTATAGGGTCAGGATGAGTTGTCATCAACTACAAGGCAGTGAGTTTGGTTTCCCAGAGATTTAAGCCAGATTCAGAAGAGGATGTGGAACAAAGCATATCTGATATCAGATGGATCTTGCCTGAAAGCAGTGAATAACCAAAAGATGTTTACTTATGTTTTATTAACACCCAAGGTATCTGACTGTGTGGATCATAACAAAACATGGATAGTTTTGAGAAGGGAATTCCAGAACACATTGTCTTGCTCATGTGAAACTTGTACATGGATTAAGAAGCAGCAGCACAAATAGAACAAGGGTTGATTGCATGGTTTAAGAATCAAGAAAGGTGTGCATCCAGGTTGCACCCACTTATTATACTTTTTCAATCTGTATGGTGAGCAAATAATCAGAGAAGCCAAATTATATGAAGAACACAGAATCAGATTTGGAGGAAATATTATTAACAACCTGCTATATGCAGACGACACAGTTTGGCTTGCTGACAAGGATGGGGGACTTGAAGCACTTGCTGGTGATGATCAAGGATTGCAGCCTTCAATGTGGGATACAACTCAACACAAAGAAAACCAAAATCCTCACAACTGAACCAATAGGTAACATGATGATAAATCGAGAAAAACTTGAAGTTGTGAAGGATTTTGTCTTCTCTGGATCCACAAGCAATGCTCCTGGAAGCAGCAGTCAAGAGATGAAACGATACATTGCACTGGGTAGATCTGCTGCATAAGAGCTCTTTAGAATGTTGAAAAGTTAGGATGTTACTTTAAGCAGGAAGTGCACCTGATCCAAACCATGGTATTTTCATTTGCCTCATCTGCATGTGAAAAGCTTGCCATTGAGTGAAGAAGACCCAGGTAAACTGTATGAATTTGAACCATGGTACTGGCAAAGAATATTGACAGTACCATGGACTGCCAAAAGAACAAACAAAATCTGTCTTGGAAATACGGCCAGAAATCCCATTAGAAGTAAGGATGGTGAGACTTTGGACATTTTGTCAGTGGAGAGCAGTCCCTGGAGAGGCATCATGCTTAGAAAAATGGAAGGGCTGTGAAAAAAGGTTGAAGTCCCTTGAAGAGCTGGATTGACACAGTGACTACAACAAGAGGACTGAGCATAGGAACACTTGGGTGGATGGAGGAGGAGCTGTTATTGTTATATTCTGCTGTGAATAGGTTTGCCATGGACCAGAACCAACGGGATGGCAAACTAACAACAACAACAACAAAACAGGGAGAGAAATTAAAAAGCCAAACTCACTGCCATTGAGTTGACCTTGATTCAGAGCAACCCTGGAGGACAGGGTAGAACTGGCGCCCGTGAGTTTCCCGAGAGTGTAACTTTTCACAGGAGGGGAAAGCCTGTTTAACCTACTACTTAGCAGCCCAGCCCATCACCAGGGCTCCACAAGGATAGAGAGAAGCACTCTTAGGGCTGGATATGGCAGAGGCTGTATACTGGTACATATGAGGGCTGGAGGTACAGGGAATCCAGGGTGGACGATACCTTCAGGACCAAGGGTGTGAGGGGCGATGCTGGGAGAGTGGAGGATGAGTGGGTTGGAAAGGAGGAACTGATTACAGGGATCCACATGTGACCTCTTCCCTGGGAGAGGGACAGCAGAGAACCGGGGAAGGGAGACTCCGGATAGGGCAAGATATGACAAAATAACGATGTATAAATTACCAAGGGCACATGAGGGAGGGGAGAAGGGGAGGGAGGGGAAAAAAAGAGGACTTGATGCAAAGGGCTTAAGTGGAGAGCAAATGCTTTGAGAATGATTGGGGTAGGGAATGTATGGATGTGCTTTATACAATTGATGTATGAATATGTATGGATTGTGATAAGAGTTGTATGAGTCCCTAATAAAATGTGAAAAAAGAAAAGAGGAGAAAAAAATGATTAGGGCAAAGACTGTACAGATGCGCTTTATACAATTGATGTATGTAAATGTATGAACTCTGATAAGAGTTGTATGAGCCCCTAATAAATTGTTTAAAAAAATGATCCTCAATTCTATCTGAATCCTTGCCAGATCTGCAAGTTGCCTTAATAAACACGAGCAAAAAAAGTACCTCTGGCAGCAGACCGCTCAGGTTCAAATCCAGGCTCTCTAATGTATTGACTATGTGACCTTGGGCAAACCTGGACCTCTCTGTGCTTCCAAAGACTCACTTTCCAAAAGGGAAGTCATAAGCCAACTTTTCTTATTCCTCACTGAGTTGCTTTGAAGATGAAATGAGACATCTGTCTAAAAATGCTTCTGACCATCCCTTGGTTCTCAGAGCTCCACAAATGCTATGGATTATTGTTATAAGATTATAAATGATTTTTTCCCCATGGTAGTGCAAAGATTAACATCAGTGCTACTTCTCTCTGACAAAATATAAATCCAAATTTCTAAATAGCATGGTCTGATGGATGCGCTGTTAACAGCATCTTGCTTTTCTCCCATCACTTGTCAAAGTAAATCTGATAAGAAATGCTGGGATAGGGCCTGCAGCCAAGTCCCTCACTGGCAGCGTGCAGGACCTTAGGTTGTTGGCAGGCCAAGGGGCATCACAATGGCAAGAGGAGACTCCACAAAGTGCCCCTGCTTCCTCCCCCACGCCCCCCTTTCCCACGTTCAGGGTGAAACGTCAAAATACAATTTTTTTGTCACCTGGTGAAATAATGAGCCCCCATTCCCGTTGCCTTGGTATCATCAGAGCGCAACAGCCACGTGGGGTAATCGCTGTCTCCGTGTTAATGCTGCTCAGTTCAAACATTTTCACAGGCCCTGGCGAAATGAAACCCGTGCTTTCTACCTAGGTGGAGTTTGAGGCGATTCAGCCCATTTGCTTCTGCTGAAGAGGCTACCTCAGAAAAACAGGAAATAAAAACATAGAGGGTGCCATTGACATTAGGTTTCTTGTTTTCTTCCTTTCTTCCCTACCTTCCTTTCTTCTTCTAGCCCTTCTCTTTCTCTTTTCTTCCTTCCCTCCCTTTGCTCCCGTCTTCCTGACTGCCTTCACCTTCCATCTTCCCTCCCGCACTCCTCCATTTCTTCTTCGCTCTTCTCTCCCCACCCCCACCTTTCTCCTTTCCTTCCCTGCCTTTTCCCTTCAGCCTCCCAGTCTCCCTCCTTCACTCTCTCCCTTTGCTCCTTCCTTTCCCCACCTTGTTTTCATCCAGTGATTTGTACTCCTTTCTTCCTCTCATCCCACCCCTCCCCATTGCTGGAGAAACATCAGTTCCTTGTGGCGCTGGTTTCTTGGCGCCAGACCCTGTTCTTTGGGTGTTCACAAGTCTGCGTCCTGTGTGCAAACATAAGACAGACATATGATCAGGGTTGGACAGAAGATGGGATTTGACAGGTGTTCTGCATCCCAAATCTCCAGGAGGCAAAGGTAGAGTCAGGCTCCTGCCTTCAAGGTTATGTCTCCCATTGTAACTGCATCCCACAGAGGCTCCTGCCTCCTGGCCACCTGAGGCCTGCTGCCTGCCTTCCTCTAGCTCCTGGGGAATTGGCGCAGCAGTGGCAAGAACAACAAAAATCCCCAGGAGTTGACAAGAAGGGAGGCTCCCTTGCTCGAGAGACGGCCCCCTCACCCACCTGCATGTTGTTGAGATGCAGGTTCTCATCCCTGTGGCTGGGCAAGAAACGCCCCCTCCCCTAACGCAGTGGCTTCAAACAAGGACCATCATCGTGTGGTTACTGGGAGGCCACTGGGTCGTGCTTGGAGTCTCCCATGAGTTGGCAGTCACATGGGAGCTGGGGCAGGGGCCTCTGGTGACTCCAGTGCCTACACGTGCACTCAGAGGGCTGGCAGCTGAAGCTGGCCGTTAGCTGGGTGCTTAGCTGGGTTGTTGGTTGGAGTGTCTCCACGTGGCCTTTCCAGGTGGCTCAGGCTTCTTTCAGCATAGTGTCCGGGTGCTGAGAAGTGTCCTGAGAGGTAGCACGTGGAGGTTGGACATTCTAAGGGTGAGTACTCAAGAAGAAGTCTTTGAAGGGATTTTTCAGAAGCTGTGATGCACTTTGGGGGAGGGAAGGGAGTTGCCCAAACTAGATGTCGCAGTGTCATCTTCTCCATAATCTATTGGTCACAGAGGTCATGAAACATCCCAATTTAAGGGGAAAGGGCATAGACTCTACCTTCCTATAGGTAGCCTGTCAAGGAATTTGGGGGTCACATACAAAGACTGGGAGACCCTGGGTGGCACAAATGGTTAAGGACTCAACGTATCAAGAGGTGGGCAGTTGCACCCCTCAGAAGAAATAACTAATGGCCTGCTTCTAGAAGCCCACAGGCTTGAGAATCCTGTGATGTGTAGTTTCTCCCTGGCACCCAGGGGGTCCTCGGGAGCCAGAACCAACATAACAGCAACGGGTTGGGTTTTTGTTGGTTTTGTTTGGGCTAAAATTAAAACGACTAGTATGAAATTATATATGTATTGTGTTTAACTCTCAGGACTCTGATTATGCTGAAGTTGAACAAAACCGTCTGCCTCTTCTATGAACGCCAGCCGATGGAGGCAAAGGGTGAGGGACTAGAGGAAGAATGAATGTCACATTCCCGTCCTTATGTTTCAGTTGTCCTTAAAGGGCAAAGGGGATAAACCAGACGTCTTTGATATGATTTTAGCCTAATGATGTGCTAGTATGATGATGAGCAGCCTGAAAAGTGCTTTTAACTAATGTGATCCAATATTTGAAAAGTTGATTTCACATCGAATTTTATATTCTCAGCATCTCAGTTACAAACAGAAAATCAGGCCTTAAAATCCTTGCATTTCCCCAAGGCAACAGCAGTCTGGAGCTAGAATTTGAATGTCCCCTGTGGATGAGCTGACACGTGCCTGTTAACCACAGTCCCCATCCATCCCTATTGTCCCCAACACAGAGGTTGGCTACAAGTATCCTTTATCTATATGGCTAAATAGGTTAGTTGGTTTGGATTGGGTTGCAAGTTTTTCCTGGTTTGTTTTTGCTTACTTTTGATTTTTTTGGGGGGGCTAGGAAATGGTGTGTATTTTGGTACCACATCTTCCAAAGCGAGAAAATAAAATCCAGTAAGCCAAGACGGTCAAAAAGTCTAGGTTAATGATGAAAGGAGGAGCCCTGTTGGTGAAGTAGATTATGAGTTGGACTTCTAACTGCAAGATCAGAAGTTCGAAACTCCCCCCACCCCCACTCCACAAGAGAAAGATGAGATTTTCTACTCCTGTAAAGATTTACAGCCTTGGAAACCCACAGGGGCAGTTCTATACTCTGTCCAAAGGGTTGCTATATGTCAGAATTGATTCCAGGGTAGTGAGGTTTTCTTGATTGATATAAATAATTTTGGTGAGTATTGAAAAAACCAGTCAATATTATTTTTAATACACATCCAAGAAGGTCCACATTAATTGTTCACAAACCCTGCCACCTTCTTTCTTTATTTCCTTGCCTCCCACTCTCCTTTCTTCCTCCCTATGGTCTTTTATCTCATTCTTTTTCTTTCAAGGGTTAGCCTAGAAGTTGGAAAGTATGACTAATTCTTAACCAAAAGACTAAATTGGTTTTATTGTTGGTGTTATTACTTGGGTTAAATTTTTTTCTTTATTCTTCTTCTATTGGTTTGTGTCATGTAACCCAGAAAATGGGGAAACATTTGGAACATCAAAACACTATCCTTTCTCAGTAGACTACAAGCATTAAAGGCAACAGAGATAAATACTCCAATAATAACAATAACATACAAGGATAGCTAGAGAGATAAATAGATAGATAGAAAAACCACAAAATCTGAGCAGTTGTGGGAAGGAGAATGGGACTAGCCCCATGAATAAATATAGGTTTCCCAGAGAATAGTTCTATATACATATTAGCATATACTACAAATATGTCCATGAATATATTAGTGCATCCAGGAGACATAATTATGAAAATGTCTTAGCTATAACAAAACCCCTTGAGGGAGCGTGTCCTAAATATGGGGGATCAGGAACATAGCTCTGAGAGACCTCCAGATCAATTGGTACAAACTAGCTCACAAAGACAATGTTCTGTATCCATCAGGGAAGTGACTGGGGTCTTCAAAAGCTAGTGAGTAGCAAACTAAAAGTTGGTTCTTGGTCTCACCCTATGTGTTGGACAGGGTTCTCTAGAGAGACAAAACCATATTGCTAGTAATTATATATAAATATATTTATAAAGCTAGATATACAATACAAGAAATGAACCAGTAAATTATATACAGATAGATAACACAAGAAACTAACAGTTAAATTATAAAACAGTGAGACACTAGCAGCCCTTTAAGGCTTGACAGCCGCCAGTTGCCAGTCCCTTTCTGTAGAGAGAGCTGGGCTATGTATACCCAGGCAGCAAACAGCAAGGCAAGTCACCAACTGTCACCAACTGTCGGTCCCCAGATCCAGAGACGAACATTCCAATCCTGTGGGATTAAATGGACCTCAACTTACAGTGACACAGTCCACAAGTTAGGCATCCCACAGGTAGTGTACCCCTTTAAGTTGAGGCACAGAACAAGCAAGGCGAGGCTCACGAAGCCATTTATCCCTCTGCCCTGCGATTAATCCTACTTGTGTTTATCGGCCTGGCTGACACAATAAACTATTGCACCCTGTCTGGAGCAAATAACAGTGAAGAAAATCAAGATGCCTGGCAACAATTAGTCCAAATCAGTAATGGACTATGCGTACCTCAGCCTCTATGATGCTAAGGTCACAAGAACTAAATGGTGCCTGCCTATCACAAACAGCTGCTCTGAAAGGGATCATGGTACATGATCCTAGATAGAGTGGGGAGTAATGTGTAAGAAAACTGAAAGTCATACTACTACTACCAATAGTAATAATAATAATGATAAAAGATGAGGTTTAGTGGTTAGATAGACTAGTGGTCCTTCATCACCCTTCAGGTCTGGAACTGAATTCAAGCCCCTGAAAAATAGACAGGTTTATAAAGTGAACCTTATGAGAAAAGATTGCAGCCCTCAGTATGGATTACAACTCAATGTCAAGAAGACACACATCCTCACAACTTGATCAATAGGTACCATGATAAATGGAGAAGTTTGTTGTTGTTTTTATTTGTTGTTATTTGTTGAAGTTGTCACGGATTTTTGTCTTGATGAGGTCTATTATCAATGCTCTTGGAAGCTGCAATCATGAGATCCAATGACGCATTGCATATGGATACATTTGGTGCACAATACGTCTGTAGAGTGCTAAAAAGCAAGGACGTTACTTTGAGGACTAAGGTGCACCTTACCCAAGCCATAGTAATTTAAATTGCCTCATAAGTATGTGAAAGTCAGACATTGAATAAAGAAGGCTGAAGAAGAATTGATATGTTTGAATTGTGGTGCTGGTGAAGAATATTGAAAGTAACATGGACTGCCAAGGGAACAAACAGATCTGTCTTAGAAGAAGTATGGTCAGAGGGATCCTTAAAGGCAAGGATGGTGAGACTTCCTCTCACATACTTTTGTCATGTTATTAAGTGAGACTAGTCCCTGGAGAAGGACATTATGCCAGGTGAAGTAGAGGGACAGTGAAAGAGAGGAAGCCCCTTAAGGAGATGGATTGACAGTGACTGAAACAAGGGGCTCAAGCTTGGGAATAATTAGGAGAATAATTCAGGGCTAGGTGGTGTTTCTTTCTGTTTGGCATAGGGTCAATGTGGGTTGCAACTGGCTCAATGGCATCTGATAAGAACAACTACAACAAAATGAATCATAGCACCGAGGAGCACACATTCCTCAGAACCATCAACCATTCAAAAGCAAATAGGCAGTATTTGCCCAAGGCCAAATTCAAAAGGCAGGCAAGGTTAGGGGAGAAGGGTGAATGAAAACAGGAAGCAGAGTTTCAATGGCATGAGTGATATTACATTGCAGGAGATTGTCATCAATGTCACATAACAAAACGTGTATAAATTGTTACGTGTAAAGCTGATTTTCTCTGTAAATCTTAACCCACCTTACAATAAAAAGTTTCTTTTTTTAAAACAAAGACACCATCGTTCATATAATAGACACAGCCAAAGATCTCCTGGACAATCCTAAAATGATCTCCCAAATGATTTGGGTAGTTAGCCCTCCCCAGGGTGTTCTACCCATTGAAACACTGGGCGGTTATGGCTGCAATTATATTTCAGGCCTGAAGAGGCAGCAGAGGCCTGGTTGTTCAAATGCTACAAAACTACCAGACAATGGGCAAACAGTTTCTTTCCACGGACGACTAGCGGCTCTGTCATATCCATGTCTGGTGTTCAACACTTGGCGACAGAATCCAGACCCCTGGGTTTGGGTGGGGTCTGTTTCTCACCCATGCTTGGCTTGGGATTGTTCTATGGCATCCACAAAGTGGAGTTCTTTCCTTTCTGATGTCCCGAGAAAGCTGTTTTCTCCTTTTTCTCGCTCCGGCCCTCTTCCCAAGAAACCTGGGTTTCACTCTGCTTTCCTCTGGTTGATGTTTCTCAGGCAGTTACTTGACCTTGGTTCATCTACTGCAGGTGACCATTAGCAAGTAACTGTACCGTCCTTGGATGGTATTGTTCATGAGCTAGGCTGCGAACTACGGGTTAAAGGTTTGAGTTCACCCAGAGGTGCCTACCAAGAAGGGCCTGGTGATATGCCTCTGGAAAAAAACCCACCCCAGCCATGGAAAATTCTAGGGACCGGACTTCTCTAACACACTTGGGCTCTCCATGAGTCCGAGTTGACTCAATGGCAATTGGTTGCTGGTATTCCTGTAAGTAGAAGACAACAATCTTTAAGCAGTCCCTCTTGAATTCATGGGAGGAGGATGGCTTCCTCTGAGAGAACTTCTCAGGGCTCCAAGGGCTCAATGATCTTACAGAAAATGAGAGAAACGATGAGCCTGATGACAGATGATATTGCTATGCAGGACCCGTTTCAGGATGCTCAAGTTTCCAGGTCTTTCCCTGACTCACAGTGGAGCCCTGTGAGGTTCCAAATAGAAGGGCACCCTTGATCCCAGGACCTGGAGACTTGTAGCTGAGCAGAGCAGTCATGATGACAAAGAGGACCCAAGGGGGAAGACAGGGGGCTGCTTCACTTGTCTCAGTGTCAAGCAAACAAATGTTTTGGCAGGAAATTTCTCTTCAAGAGTGTTCTGATTTCTTGAAGGAAATCTTTTTCTGAACCATTTCCTCAGGGGAAAACCACTCAACTACCTCGGGAAGGAAGATTTTTCTCCTTCCAAGCTTACCAGGCTGTGCTAACTCACAGAGGAGGTGTGACTAGCAGGCAATTAAACTGATTTCCGGACTCCTATGAAAACCAGCAAGTGCTCGGCTGCTAAGTGAAAGGTCGGCAGTTGGAAAATCCCAGCTGCTCTGCAGGAGAAAGTGGTGGCTGACTGTGTCTGACAAGATGACAGCTTTGGAAACCCAATGGGGCAGTTCTCCTCTGTGTTCTACAGTTGCTTTGAGTTGGAGTGGACTTGACAGTGATAGATCTGATCTTTTTCCCCATGAAAATCGGCTTTCACGAATACATGTGCATTCATGGATGTCTATGTCTGCTTTGGCATGCATGTGCACATATGTGCCTATTTGCACGTGGATGGATACGTCTGTGAATGTGGGCGTCTCTATTTACTTTGCCATGTGTGTGCACATGTCTGCCTTTGTCAGTATGCATGCGGGCTCAGGCAGCATAAAGAGATCACAGAGAAACTTGGAGAGAAAGAGAAAAGTAACCTATTTTCTCATGGGTCTCCCATACCTGACGGTCTACTGGCATCCTCCGCCACGAAGACCAGAGGTCACTTCATGCCATGTGTCCAGCTGCCCATTCATGGTTGAGGTCAGTCACCAGGGAGGCTGCAGGAGTGATTCTCACCATCTTTCCTGGAGCCCCTCCCACCTTACTCAGCCTCCCTAGACCTTGAGTGAAAGGCGTTTCCAACGTTTTTACATAAAGATTTCTGAGATTGACTGAAGAAATGATTTCATTTGACAAAACATGAAGCTTTGAATTTAAAGATTTGAGGCAAGTGCCCTCCAGAGAGGGGGACACAGGACGGGGCCATGCACCCTTCCAGTATGCACGGGGGTTGCTATGTGTTGGAACCAACTTGATGAGCACCAGCCAGCAACAACAACAACCAGAAGTTGTCCAAACTTCTGTGGCCTCAACTCGGAAATGAGAATATTAATATTGCCTCCTAGAAAGAACTCAAGGTAAGTACAATTGGTTAATAGGCGTTTGGAAAGTGAGTACATTAAGTGGACTGATGACATTGATAAGGCAATAAGAAACTGAGAAGGCTTCACTAACAGGTGCTTTCACATCTGTAACCAGTAGATTCCTTCCTTCTTCATCTCTTGGCATCTTCATCAGCTCCCACACTTTCCAGGCAGCTTGAGGGATTAAATGTTCAGTCTGATCCTATTATAAGCCTCAGCCTCAGAATCAGAGGCTTTACCTGAGGTTTGAGGAGCTATACTGGGAATGAGGGAGAGTAACCTGTCTTTTCTATTGCTCTCCTATCGCTCCCTCTTCCCTAGCCCTTCCCTGTCTCTGGGCCTGCCTTTCCTCCCTAGAGCATTGGCTTCCGTGAGAAGGGGATGGAAACAATGAGCACAATGAGCACATTCCTGACCAGGCCTCTTACCATGCTATCTTCCAACCCTCTCTTGGAAGGGCCTCCACGAAGTCTTCTTATGTCATCTCACAATAACTTGTTAGATACCATTGAGTGAGCTCCTGACTCATAACAAAAGTACACACAAGAGATTGAAGCACCACCTGGTCCTGCACCGTCCTCACAATGGTCCTTGTGTGTGAGCCCATGGTTGCAGCAGTGTTGAGGAGATCCTGTCCAAGAAGGCTGCCAGTGGGTGGGAGCGGCTGCAGCATTCAGAGACTTTGGAGAATGCCAAGGAGGACAGTTCACGGCGTATCATATGAGGTCAGCCAGCGGGCCTTGGGGGCCCTTCCCATTATCCATAGATAAATGAAATAAATGGAGGCCCTCAGCAAGATGGGCTGCAGACACCTCCAGGACTCACTTGGTCCTTGGCAAGCTCCCTTGGCCTTAGGACCCCACCTGCTGGAACTGTGGCTTTGCTGCCTCTCCTGGCTCTCAACTTCCCTCCTAGAGGACTCCAGCCACCCTTCTCCTTCCAGATCCTCCAGCAGGAGGCAGATATTGGTCTCTATGCTTTTGCATGTGGCCAGTTTTCTAGGGACAGATCAGCCTCTCCCAAGAATTTGGGTTCACCAGAGTGAGCGTGCCCACAAGTCTGCAGAGCGTATGGCCAGGGCTCTGAAGAGAGAACTGCTGGAAGATTTGCCCCTTTTCAAAAGCGCTAATTCCACAGTTGAGAACTCATCTCCTGGGGACTCAGCTTGAGTCTCAAGGAGCACATTCCCTTTGACACTGCTGGCAACTCGAGGTGCTGTGGGTCATTTTCTTGCCTTTGAGGAGTGCAAGGGAAATGCTACAATATGTCCCTTCACATGAACCACCAATCCTTAAATGGAGAACTCTCCGAGAAGACAGGGATGAGAGGGAGATATTTCTGGGGCACGCTTTCACCTGCACATCTCTCAGGTGAGTCAAACATTTGGACCCCAAAAGTTGAGTATGATGGTCAGAGTTCAGGCTGGGAGATAGAGTGTCTGGGTTCAAATCAAGAGACTGCACATCTCAGCTCCCATGGTTCTCCTGCATAAAACCCAAGCCAAGCAGTTTATCACTTCCCTGCTGAGCATCCTACTGAGGCCAGCTACACTCATTCTTTGCTGATGACAACGTTGCTTGTACCAAATGTCTTTGCCATGTAGCCCTTAGCAATGGCCAGAAGGGCTTCTCATCAAACCGCAGAGCAGGGCTTCTGGCGCACATGTTAAGAAGGGGGGTATTGACAACAAGGTCGGTAGTTCAGAACCCACTAGCTGTTTCTCTGGAGAAAAACTGTGGCTGTGTGCTTCCATAAAGATGCCCAGCCATGGAACCCCCCTGGAGAGGGCCATGATGAGCTGGAGTGAGCTCTACAGGAGTGGGATTTTTTTACTGTGGATGTAATCCCACCTGGGCAGAGATTTTCTTTGTGACATTAAAGAGGCTGTACCTTACACCAATCACTTGGCTGATACAAAAGGATTCAATTCAACACTGAAGGAAACTAACTCCAAGGGAAGAAGGCAGCTGCCATGCGGAGAGCTCCAAGGACCACCAACCATGGAGGTTATTGAAGCCAAACAAGAATACCGCCCACCAGCCCTCAGCCCCCAGGGATGGACAAAGAGAGCCTGCCCATCAAGCTGGTGCACTGGCATGATGCTGTCAGCCTCCAGTGCTGTGAGAACATTGACTTTGGTGTGTTAATGGCACCCACTTGCGGTATGTTTGTGATGTCAGCGTGTGGAAACTATGGCAAGCCCCCCTCCCGGCCTCACAGCAGCAAAGCCTCGGCATTAAAACCCCGTGCCTTCTGTGGTGCTTACCAGCTGTGAGAGGGCTGGAAATGCCCTTGGCTTTTCTGCTCCTTGTTGCGACCTCCCTCTGAGGCAGGGAGCAGAGGATGTGAGCTTGGAATCTGTTTTGTTTCATCACTACCCTTTGTCATCTCTCTGAACACTGTCATGTGCTCCTCACCAGTGCTTCGCCCTCTCTATCACCAAGCCATGTGCTCTTTAAAACATGCACACACACACACACACACACACCTAATATTCACATTTTGAGGCACATATGTCTTTGATTCACTAATAATAACCATAATTATTCAAAGCCACTTTACCATCTGAAAAGAAATCTCTATGCATACACTTAGATCATGGATGCCAACTGCCTTCTTAACAACATTTCCCAATGAAATATTCAGCAGCGATTATATGAAGCCTGAAGCTGTTCAACCAGTTTGTGTTAATCAAAACTAAAACAAGAGACGAAGGGATCCAAAAGGACATGTAAGATCATAGACTGAAAGTATCCCCATCGAGCACCCAAGGCTTGTCCAGAAGGGCAGAGCCACAGGTAAAAGCTACGTCTCTCTGGAGTTGCTGGCATTTAACTAGATGCAAAATGTCAGCGCAGGAAATGGCTTGCCCAATGCAAATACTAACAAGGGAGGCATATGTTCCGGTGTAAATGGAGCTTCAGCCAATCCGGGCCTTCGGGATCCAGCTCCCATCGCAGCATCCACGGGAAGCACCAGGGGAATGTTCCGTTTGCTTATTTTCCCTCTTTTTGCTAAGAAGAAAAAGAGCCTTTGTGGCCTAGTGGCTACAAGTTGGGCTGCTAATTCCTATATCAGCAGTTTGAAACTACCAGCTGCTTTGTGGGAGAAAGATAAGGCATTCTGCTCCCATAAAGAATTCGAGTCTCAGACACTCCCAGGGGCAGTTCTACGCTGCCCTATAAGTTGGCTGTGAGTCAGTATGGATTCGATGGCAGTGAGTTTTCTAAGAGTAAGAAGTATCTAGGGGTGTAAACAGTTAATGAGCTCTGCTATTAAGGGAAAAGTTGTCATTCCCAACCCACTTAGAGGAGCTGTGAAAGAGAAGCCTGGCAATCTTCTTCAGAATCCTCGGCCATTGAAAAGTTTATAGAATGTATTGACCTTGGTTGTTAAATAGATCCAGGTATATGGTGGAGCATACAGGGACCAATGTCATAAAACGGGGTGAGGGTGGAAAAAATCTCTGAGACAGATGCAAAAACTGTGAGGGAATGAGTTGTTGAGCCTGGGGGATCAGGACCATCGTCTCTGGGATTTTCAAAGTTCCTGAGCAATCAGGAAAGGGGCAACAGATGGTCTCTCCCCATCCAGAGGACAGCAGAAGAGGAGAACTGATTGGCCACAATGAATCAATGACTAGTGACTCAAGCAACGATCACACTCCACCACTGGAGACCAGAAGAACTAGATGGTGCCTAGCTCCCACTATCGACTGCTATGAAAGAGATCACATTAGAAGGGCTTGATTAGAGTAGAAGGGAAATGTGGGGCAAAACTCAAAATCATGATAAAACACCAAGCTTACTGTTTGGATAAAGGCTGGTGAAATTGCAAGACTATGGTGCTTAGTTACCCTGCAGATCTGGAACTGAACCCATCATGGCTCGATGTTCAACCAAACAATAGACAGGTCTAAAATGGGAACAATGACATTAGAGACATACAAATACCATAGAATAATAAATCACATGAGATCAAAAACAGCATTCCCCCAAGAACGAAGTTCAAAAAAGTTGAGAATGAAGGAAGCTTGGAGACAAGAAACAAGAAGATGTGGGGGAAGTGATGGTACATTGTGGGAATTGCTATCAATGACATGAAACAAAATGTGTATGCATTGCTCAATGGACAGCTGAGCTGCTCTTTAACCTTCACCCAAATCACAATAAAAATGTTTTTAATCAAAGAAAACATCATGGTTCACTTCTACTCTGACACACACGGGGTGATGAGGAAATAGTGTCAACCGGGTTTGCTGTGGTCTAGCCACCAGACATGTGCTTATGGAAGAAAGAGCATGCTGACGCTGGCAATACCGAGCAGGACCAAGATGGTTTTATTTGCCTGCATCATGAAGATGGTAGCCCTGGTGGTGAGATGATTCAGAGCTCAAGTGCTAACCAAGAAGCCACCCAGTTTTAACTCACCCAGCCCTACTGAAGGAAACTTCCCTCCTCAAAGGTGTTGTTGATTGTGATGTGCCATTGAGGCGATTCTGACTCCCTGTGATGGGAAGGAAAGGCACACTGTGCTATAGTGTTAGGGTTTTCAGCGGCTACTTCCTCTGAAGTGGGCAGTGGAACACTTCTTTTTATTCTGTTCTTAGCCTGGAAGTTTCCCTGACACCTCTTCACTTGAGGTAACCCTGCTGGCATTTGAAATACCAGTCACGTGGCTTCCAGCATCACAGTAACACACAACTTACCACAGCACCACAAATGGACAGACAACAACAGGCTAGGAGTCTTCATGGGAGCAGGCAGTCATGTCTTCACTCTCTCGATGGGGATCAGTGAGTTCAAACTGCCAGTCTCTCTGTTACAGCCACACATGCAACCACTGTGCTGCTAGGTACATTTCCTTAAAATTCTGCCTAGAAAAATCTGTGGAACAGTTCTTCTCTGTCACAGAGGGTCACTGTGAGCCAGGATGGGCTCTGAGACACACAAATGCAACACCATGAAGCCACCTTACTCTGCCCTGCTCTTATTTAACTCTATTCTTTTCTGAGCTATCTTTTCCGTATATTCAGAAGAGACTGGCACTGAGCAGTGTTAATTCCACCAAGGCCAGGAAGGAGGTCAAAGAGTCACAAAGGACTATCTCTTTGCTCTCATGTCACTGCACTAAGGAGGCTTGGGTGGCAGCTGGAAACTGCACATTTCCCTCCCTGTCCCTACACTCCTGGCTGAGTCTCCTCAGAGTAAGACTGCCCCTTTACCCAGCTCACTGCATTGGCTGTCATGCTCTGAAAAGAGAATTCGCACATGTGAGTCTGACTGGGTGACAGATGGGAATCTTAATGCTGCTCTTTGGAATATGAAAGGCCTCGGATCAGAGTGCTGCAGGGGAGTGATGTCTGCAGAAGACCTGCTGGTCTCCCAGTTAGAAAGAAGCCTTCCCCTTTGCCTCAGAGGTGCGTTCACTGTGGGTGGCAAGTCAGATCCTTGGGCTGGCACTCTCAGTAAACAGATCATATGGGCACCTTGAGAAGCGCTTGCTCACTGACCCAGCTCACCAAGGATGTAAATATACCAACCAGGATGACTAAGGACACCAGTGCCAAGAATGATCACATTCTTTGCATGTGTACAAATGAGGTGGGCAGCCACCTTCGCTGATGGTGGCTGCACAGTGAGTGTCTGGAATCACACCTGGCTAGGTGGACCATTGAAAGAGTTGGTGATATGATAATAGGGAGTACACCCCGTCGCCAGTAAAGCTGAGGAAATGGCATTTGAGGAAGCAGGGGCAGCCGGGTCGCCAGCATGAAGGCAGCGAGAACCTTGCTTGTGCCTCCTGTGTTCACTGGTGGCTGCTGTCATCTGGGTAGTGAGGACACCATGGCTACTGCCAGAATTCTCCACGGTCCCTGGTTCCACTCTCAAGTCGCTGGCTTCATCACTACCACTGCCATCGAGTCGATTCTGACTCACAGCAACCCGAAAGGACAGAGTAGAACTGCGGCTGGTGGGTCTGGGGGGCTGTGGATCATTATGAGAGCATTTCTATCTCGCAGTAGCTAAAGGGTCCAAAATGCTGGCCTTACGGTAGGCAGCCCAACATAACCCACTTGGTCATGAACCCTTGCCAGCTGATCCAGGGAGTCCATTCCCAAGTGCATATCTAAAAGAATGAATGACGAGTACCCAGATGGATGCTGCACTAATCACTATGGGCAAAAGGTAAACAATAAGCCAACAATACCCATCAGTAGAAGAATAGAGAAAATATGATCTACACTGAGTGGGATATACATATAGTCTGCCACAAGAAAACTAAGGCCTTTGATTCGGACAGACTCTGTAACACAGGTGAAGGCAAGACATGAAGTGAAAGACGCCAAACACCAAATGCCATGTATTGTGAGTCCATTTAGAGGAAAAATGCTGGACAGGTAAATCCCGTAGAGCCATAGAGTAGATTGGTGGTTTCCCAGGGTGGGGTGGGAGGGGCAATGGGGAATGACTGCTTAATGGCTGCAGGGTCGATGAAAATGTTCTGGAACTGGATGGTGGGAAGCTTTCCCAGTGTCCTTAAAACTACTCTTAAAAAGGGGAGAGAAAGAATCTGCAGAAAGCACAGTTCTGATTGACTCACATGAATGCGATCACCAAGAATTGGAATCCACTAGAATTGGAATGGCAGCTAGACTATTGTTTCCTTGGGAGGTGCCTCCAGGAAGGACCAGTAGAGAAGGGTAATACTGATAGAGCAAAGGGAAGGGGCCGATAAAGAAATGTCATTGAGTAGGTTCCCAGAGACAGTATAAATCCTCTTGTACTTGTCCCACCCAAAGGCTGAGGGAACTGGAGTGTGGCTCCACCTATCCTTATGTGTCATTGGTTAAAGTGGCATTAGGTCCTGGAGAATGTCAACTCCCCTGTCTGCTCAATGACTGTTCCCTGTGTGGGGAGTTACATGTGCTTCCTGTGAGTCCATTGGCATTTATGGGAGTGGTGGGTGCTAAGTGCTAATACATGGACACATTAGCAGCTGCTACAGCAAGTGCTGTACATTTTTAGCTGCTTGAGTGACAGGTGGGCCCTACCTCCTGCCTATATTCAGTGGTAGGGTGTTCAGATGGGGGCATGCGAAAAATAATAAGGCCCTATTCTTTGAAAATAGACATTATTATTATTTTAATCTGTCCCAACCCCCTTTCTTATCTGTCCCTGTGAACTACCTCACTGGCTGAAACATCAGTTCCCTGGGGAAGACACCACATTTCAATACGGTCACAAGGCTGCTTTCATTGGCCCAGTGGAGACACTGACATAAGATGGGTCAACTAGACGCTTTTTCTGGAGCATTTCCAACCAAAAAACGAAAAAGAAAGTCCCGCTTTTCAAGTGGCCTGGCATCTAAGAAGCATAATTCAGAAGCACATGTCCCGCCACGTGGAGGAGGCGGTCTATGTTGCGAGATTACAGCATGTGCCCTGAGAGACAGACACAAAGAACACAGGAACATGCCAGTGGTGGTGAGGAACCGTCGACAGAGCCAGCTGTCCTCTTGTTCTCCCCACCTTTCCATTTTCCTAGGATTCTCTCTTCCAAGTATTGGTCTCTTTGCCTGTTTACAACCAAATGAGCCCCAAATAAGGTCCAGATCATAGAAATAGAAGGAGGAAGTTGGACGGAGACTGCAGTTCATACTCCCCGGAAGCCATTCAGACTCCCTGGAAGAAGGAGACACTGTGATGGAATTAGCTCTGGATTCCTGACATTTATTGAGGAATGCTCAGGGAATAAGCACCTGTGGGGGGGGGGGGAATCAAGGAAGGGCACAGGAGGGAAATCTCAACAGAGGTCTCAGCCCTGCCTATGGAGAGTGTCATAGTCATTGTGCCCTAGAGAAACCAAACCAGTTATATAGCTGAAACTGGAGATATCGATATATCCACCAGGGCTCCTATGGTTAACCACTGCACCGGCCACTCATTGCCATCAAGGTGGACTCAAAGTGACTGTGTAAAACAGTATAGATCTGACCTTTTGGGCGTTGGAGACTGTAACTCTTCAGGAGATTACGAAGCTTTATCTTTCCCTCAAGGAGCCCTTGGTGTTTTCAAACTGATGTCCTTGCTGTTGGATGCTCAATGGGCCACCCACTACGACACCAGAGCCCCAGAGAGTGAGGCTTTTTTCTAGGAATTGGCTCACATAGGGGAATGGCAAGTTCCAAATTCATAGGTCAGGCAACAGCCTAAAGAGCTCTGTCGATGTTCATCTTAAAATCCATAGGTTAGGTGATGGGAAAAGACAAGAATAAGAATGGCCAGAACACAACCTAGGGAAACTCCCTTTCTGTGCTGAAGGCCTTTGGCTGAGACGTTTACCCCTTCCCACATTATGGAAAGTATTCTATTTTGCTTGAGACCAACTCCTTTATAAGAGGAAATAGATGAGGTGAACAAGCGGCCATCTAGCTCAGAAGCAATAAAGCCCACCTGGAAGAAGCACACCAGCCGGTGCGATCATGAGGTGCCAAAGGGACCAGGTATAAGGCATCATGCAAAAAAATAAAGAATATATATATGTATACATATCTCTGTGTGTATATGGGTATATATATATATATATATATATATATATATATATATATATATATATGCCATAGATAATGAAGGGGGAAATGCAGAGTGGAGACCAGAGGCCCAAATGTCGACCACTAGAGATCCCCTCATAGAGGGCTTTAGGAGAGGAGATGGGTCAGTCAGGGTGCGATGTAGTACCGATGAAGAACACAGCTTTCCCCCAGATCCTGGATGCTTCCTCTCCCCAACTACCAGGATCCAAATTCTACCTTGCAGGACTAGATAGGGCAGAGGCTGTACACTGGTGCATATGGGAGCTGGAGGCACAGGGAATCCAGGGTGGATGATACCTTCAGTACCAGGGGTGTGAGGGGTGATACTGGGAGAGTGGAGGGTGTGTGGGTTGGAAAGGGGGAACTGATTACAAGGATCCACATGTGACCTCCTCCCTGGGAGATGAACGGCAGAGAAGGGGGGAAGGGAGACTCCGGAAAGGGCAAGAGATGACAAAATAACAATCTGTGGATTATCAAGAGCTCATGAGGGAGGGGTAGTGGGGAGGGACGGGACAAAAAAGAGGACCTGATGCGGAGGACTTAAGTGGAGAGCAAATGCTTTGAGAGTGATTAGGGCAAAGAATGTACAGATGTGCTTTATAAAATTGATGTATGTATATGTATGGATTGTGATAAGAGTTGTATGAGCCCCTAATAAAATGTTTAAAAAACAAGAGCAAATAGATGAATGCTTGTTTGACCCAAAAACTGGGCACCATAGCCTCGCCACATTGATATGCAAAAGGAGCCATCACAGGGAGCTCTGTAACTGGGACCTGGCCAAGTGGTGACCAGTAGCCTGGGACTTTGTAGCCTAATACGTTGCAGCGAATTGCTTACTAGTTCTCCTCTAGCTATAGTCTTTGTAACTCCTACCAATGACAGGGTGGAACTATGCCACCGAGGGAAGTAGACAGCATGCTAATAATATCAGTAAGGTGCATGGTGTCCTCGAAGAGGTGAGACCATTCAAATAAGACCTGTAGACCCCTAATGTAGGGATTGGTCGGTTTGGTCATCCTGGGTGAGTTAGCTCAGAAACAGAAAGTGGAGTTTCAAGAGCACCGAGAAAGACGAGCCAGCAGTGGAGTGTGCTCTTTGGACCCAGGATTATTACTCTGAGCACCACCTCTGTCCAGGAGACAGAGATCCCTGACACTCGATGCATCAGGAGACAATGAAAAACAGTGGCAGATAAATAGCTCATGGAAGCACAGGCAGCACCACCAAGACCCCAGAACACCGAGCTCGCCAGCACACAGAATGAGAAAGCTGAGTGTCTTTGGGCCAAGGCTTCCAGACAAAGCAGGCTACCTCAACGCACTTATCAGCAGAGCTGAAAGAATTTTGTACACGGTCCCAAGCAGAGCAGAGGTCAAGGAGCTGCAGGGCAGAGGCCAAGGACCAGAAATAGTTCTGCCTCTGGGCACCACTGGGAAGAGACTGTCCTGACTGAAGAACTATATCCCCAGACATTTCTGATCCTGAATTGTCACCTGCTAGGTCCCCAATTAACCCCAGAATCATAAGTATTGTTTGCGAGTTCTGTGTGGCCATTGCCACTTAAGGATTATCAAACCCAGCAGAGAAGAAGAGAGTGTCATGGTAGGGATGGTTGGTGTCAGAAACTGTGAAAAGAAAGGAGGGTGGAGGCATTTTGATCTCTGTCTCATAGGAATCAGCCTTGGGCTGTTTATCTTGATTTTCCTCCATTGCCTTTTGTGAAGTTACAGGGGGGTCAAATGCCTCCACTATGCCATTTATACCCCTACATTGAGAAGTCGTTGGATGAAGGTTAGTTTGGGGAAGGAGCAGACCTTGGATGAGCTCTCATCAGCTGAGGCAATCCTAAAAGGGGCCAGACAGCTGGGACCTTTTCTATCAGTGGCTCTCTCAGCAGCTGGGGAAATCAGTCTCTTGGCCCTGAGAGGAATCTGGGTGACACACTCATCTATGACAATACCCTGAAGAACAAGCTCCCGCAAAAACCTGGCTGAGAACTCTCGCCTAGAAAACAGGAGTGCATGCCTAGCTAATAATAGCCATTTACTGAAGGCCCTATGATTGGAACTGTGCCTCATTTACAGATGGAAAACTAGAGGAAGGGATTTAAGGTGGCTAAGTTAATAAGTGACAGAGACAAGATTCAAACACATGTTTGAAGCTGGTACTGTTAGCCTTTTTTCCAGGGCTGGGTTTTAGATGAGGCAAATGAGACACTTGTCAGGCACACAAGGTAAAGAGGCCTTCCCTCTCCAGTGTGACTTTCCCCATAAGTCTGAATCATGGGCCTGGTGTGTCTTATTTGCCTTCCCTGAGTCTCAGAACCTGGTCTAGTCTGATTTGCTATTTGGAGGAATAAGCCAGAATGCTCAAGTACTCTGAGTCAAGACCCATTCTCCCCTGGAATTGTTCAGTGGGACTTACCAGCCTCCTCCTTCGTGTTTCACTTTTCTAGAAAGCTCCATGGAGGACTAGCTCTCATGAAGAGAGCTTTAAAAAGCTCATGGCAAAATTCCATTATTTTTTCGTATCATTTTTCCACACGCTTTTGGAAGCTCCCTCCTCATCCCTTTCCACAGTCTTTCTCAAGGAAAGAGACTGTTGCAGGTTGATGTCACATGCCCCTGAGTCTGTTTTCTACTCAGAAAGCTCTGCACAAACTCTATCAACAAATGACGTAGAGTCAAACGTGCTGTGTGTCTTTAAGTTGATGTCAGCTCATAGTGACCCTACAGGACAGAGTAGAACTGCCCCCAAAGGTGTCCTAGGCTGAGATCGTTATGGGACCAGCTCGTCAGGTCTTTTCCCCTTTAGAGCCCATGGGTAGGTTCAAACTACCAGCCTTTTGTTTACCCACCCAGTCCTTAGCCATTGTACCACCAGGGCTCTTTAAAACAGGGATTAGGTTGATTAATTGTATAATCTCCAGCCACATTTGAAAGCTGCTTCCCAGAACACCCTTCCCCAGATTGTTGATTAAGACGGGCATTTGGGGACTCATTTCTTTCTCATTTGTGTAAGTGCACTCTATGAGAGGGGTTTCCCTTCATAGATAGGTGATCACATACTATTTTTCCAAATTGAACCACTCTTGGTGGTATATTGGGTTAAGAGTTGGGCTGCTGCTAATGGCAAAGTTAATGGTTCAAACCCACCAGCTACTCCTTGGGAGAAAGATGAAGGTTTTCTGCTCCAGTAAAGATGTGCAGTTCTGAAAATCAGCAGAGCCAGTCTATTGTGCCATATATGAGGTCAACCCCATGGCAGTGGATTTGGTTTTGGTTTGGGTCTGTGGGGGAAGTCCTTAAGTCATTCTTTAGTCACATGGAGGAGTCCCTGGGTGGTGCAGTTGGTTAACATAGTGGGCTAGTAACTCCTAGGTTGGAGCTTCAAGCCCAGCCAGAAGTGTCTCCGAAGAAATGCCTGTTGCTGCATTTTAAACAACAACAACAAAATCAGTTATAGAAAAAAAAACAACAGAATGTCGTTCTACTCTGGCCCAAAGGAGTCCCTATGAATCAGAGTTAACTTCATGGCAACTGGCATGGGTTTGGTCCATGGGAAAAAAGAACCCTTCATACTTGCCTCCATGCCCAATAGTTCCTTTCCTGTATCCCTAGACCACCCCAGCACCCTCAGCATCTTGCCTTATAATTGCCATAGGTCCGTCTCTCTTCCCAATGGGCCAGGCCGTGATGCAGCCGCTGCCGACACAGAGGGATTGTGCAGTCCCTGCATGATTTACAGTCCTCATGACATATATCTTGAATGAATATTAAGTGATCCTCTCTAGAGCTTAGCTCAGGGGAATCCACTACCTCAGCTGGAACCGAAGTGGTGCCAGACCAATATCTGTTTTTAAAAGATAGAAGGACATTCCTAAACTTTGTGGAGAAATAGAGAGGATTTACTGAAATGTTTCTGCAGTTGAGGCTACAGATGATCTGTTGACATGGTCTAAAATGTTGTAGGTGGTTTAATGTCTCTGGGTACCATCAATTTTGCATTTTGTCCTGACATAGCAAATTGGTTGGGATTTCGGCTTACTGACAAGGACCTTCAGAAAGAATGTGGTTGCAGGAGCAAGTTTAGAAAGGAAGGAGCTTTGAAGCAGCCCTCACTGAGTACCAATCCAAAACTCTGTAACCCAGCACCTCAGAGGGCTTGATCTGGGATGGACTATGGCAGCACCACCATGAGACACTTCCTCCAGTGGCCCCGACTGAAGGCTCAGAACCTGCCTCTGATTGGCAGCTGAGAGATACTAGGACCGTCACCTGCCACATCGCCTGCATTTCTCCTGGCAGTAAGAAATCCCCAAAGTACACTATGTTTGGGCAATCTTTCCAGCCTACAAGCAGTTGTTGCTTATCTCTGTTAGCTTTGTGCAGGGGAACAATCAGGCTTTGAAATGGAAAGACTTGCATGTGTGTGAGTCATGAGGTTAAGAGACCAACGCATAACAACAATATTACCAGGGTTCCTTCCTCTGGAAGGATAGGTAAGCAACAAAAGGACCATTTCTCTTAAAACCTCTGATCGAGAGTGGCACACAACTCCTTCCACTTTTATTCTATTGGCCAAGCCCTTCGCTGGCAGGGTAGGGAAGTTTACTCTTTCCTTGGATGACTAGGAAGTGAGTGAAATTTTGTCATCTCATACAAAGGGAAAAGGGAAACATGCTCTATGATCAAATAAGTTTTAAAAAAAAAGTCAAAATATTCATAGAATCTGCCGAGTGTGGCAAAAGCATGAGCACTCCCATTGTAGAAGAAACACTGCTCTCGGAAACCACACTGTGCCTGGCAAGGGAGGCTGGGAGGATTTATGCTTGATCACTTTGGCCAAGTCATTAAGCAAGGCTGATCAGTAGAAAAGGAAATCGGGTTTGGTGCGGGGATGTGTCATTGGATATGCAGGCGATTCTCCTTGAGATATATTGGCCCACAACTTTGGACTCACATACAGCAGTGACCATGAAGATGGCATCGGACCTGGCGACATTTCATTTTTGTATATAGAATGTTGACACAAGCATCTCCTGGTGGTGTAGTGGGTTACACATTGTGTCCCTAACCTTAAACTCAGCAGTTCGAAAACAGCAGCACTCAGTGAGGGAAAGATGAGGCTTTCTACTCCTGTCAAGAGTTACAGGCTCAGAAACTTATGGGGGCAATTCTCCCCTCTCCTACAAGGTCGCTATGCATCAGCAGTGACTCGATGGCAGGGAGATTAAGTTGATATTACCTATTTTAGAAAACGGTTCTGGTTATTCAATTAAGTAAGGCAGGTGCAGCCCTGTCACACAGGGTTTGTTTAGATAGCACAGTAGTGTCCACTCACTCATTAGCTCAGTGTGTCTGGAAACCCAATGTGTATTTCCACATGGGACAAGTCAGGTTGAAGACACTGGGGATTCGTGCTTTGTTGAGCAAGCCCTGGAATTGCAAGAGTTCTAAAAAGAGGTCAAAGTTCCTGTTTTTATAACTCTCTCACACACACACAGACACACAGACACACGGAGAAAGTGGTGAACTTCACAGAACGTAGTGGGGACTTCACAGAAAGGGGGGTTGATAGCCGTGAACAGGGTTGGGATGGGTCTTGTTCTATCCATTTGAAAGTCTCTAGGCTAAACAGAAATGTCCTGGTAGTATAGTAGGTTCGGTGTTGGCCTGCTAACCACCAGGTCAGCAGTTCTGAATCCACCAGTTCCTCCATGGAAAAAAGATGAGGCTTTCTATTTGAGTAAAGAATTATAGTCTCAGAGACTCATTGGGGCATGTTTATTCTTCCCTGTAGGGGCACTGCCAGTCAGAATGAACTCAGTACAGTGTGCAAATAACAAGCTGTGCTAATACCATTCCAGAGAGACAGTGGTGTTCCAGGGACATTGGTTTCGCCTGGCCCCTGACCCTGAGGAAACATGAGGTCTTCAGGTCCTCTCCTGCTGCTCTTCTTTACCATCCTCCCATATCCTCCTCTGCACTCCCAAGTGGTGGGCATGATTTATAAACACAGAAATCCACTTACTCCTTTGGAAAAGTGGTTTACTTCACCCAAAAATTCGGAGAACTGTGTCGTCTCCCTTTCAAAGTAAATTATACGATGAACATACAATATTGATTGCAGGCATGTGGATTCTTAATCCTCAAGTTCCCATGAAACCCTGCTTTCCATGGCAAATCAGCCCGCCATTTCAGCACGCCAGTATTGCCAGGAGAAAGGAGCCTCAGCAGCCACCACTGCTCCACAGCCTGCTTTTCACGGTCACACGGGGATGTCAGAGTGCCCCACACCTCATGCACTTGACTCAGTGCTTGCTTGCAGGGGTTGCATTTCGTTAGAGCCCAACAACTTCCGAGCATTGGCAAATTCCCTCAACCAAAGGTGGGCAGCGGCCTCAAAATGTAACCAGTCATTAACCACCAGCAGGGTTGCTTTATGCTCGTCAGTGCCATCATGTGCAAGGGGAAAGACAATTCCCACAGGCTGCCAGCTGTGTTTGGGGAGGGAATGCCAAGTGGGGAAGCTGGGTGTCCTCACCCCAGCAGCCACAGTTCCTGGCTCCAGGCCCTGCCCCAGGCTGTGCCAGGACGAAGAGCCTGGACTCTCAGAGACTCCATACCTCGATTTCCACTCAGGTTGTGTTGTGTTGATCATTCCTTCCCTAGGCTGCCACCCATCTGTCATTTTGTCATCATTTTGTCATTTGTCTATAGCTGTGATTGCTGTAAGCGGTGTCACCAGCTACGATTATAACCAGAGCAAGCCACTCTGGACACGATTCCCCAGAGCATCCAAGCTAGGACACACTGGGAAGAAAGACCTGATGATTTACTACTGAGAATGAGTCCATGGAACCCTGTGGATCAAAAGAGAATACCGTCCAAACAAGTACTGGAAGAGGAGCACCCTAGGTTGGAATACACTCACACTATTCAGTGGGAGGACTCCCTGGGTAGTGTTTGACTAGCACCCAGGAGGTCGGCAGTTAAATCCCACCCAGAATCCAAGAGGTGCCTAAGGAAGGTAGGCCTGAAAATCTGCTTCCAAAATGTCACAGCTTTAAAAACCCTATGGAACAGTTCTACTCTGAAATGCATGGGGGTCGCTATGAGTCCAAATGGACCGAAAAGCAGCTAATAACAACAACACTGTATAAAGAACAACACTGCAAGTCCTTAGGACAAAATACACAGCAGGCGCAATAGCCTCAACCCCACAGGATAGGGCAAATTATTTTCCTTTGTACCAGAGACCGGAACTGTACAACGGAATGAAACCCTGCCTGCTCTTGTGTCATCACCACAGTCGTTGGTCCATGTTGAGTCCATTGCTGTAGCCACTGTGGACATCCATCTTATCAAGGGTCTTCTTCCCTCTTGCTGCCCCTGTACTTTAACAAGCATTATGTCCTTTCTTAAGAACCAGCCTCTCCTGATAGCATGTCTAATGGATGTGAGATGAAGACTTGCCATCCTCACTTCTAAGGGGCATTCTGGCCGTGCTTCCTCCAAGAGGGATTTGCTTGTTCTTCTGACAGCCCAGACGACTTTCGGTATTGTTTGCACATCATTCACATGCATTGATTCTTCTTCAGTTTTCCTTACTCACTGTTCAGCTCTCACATGCATATTGACCATTGAAACTACTTACCTTGAATTCAGAGCTTAGGGTACACTACTCAAAGCCACATAGCTTGTGAGCGGCTGAAACATGTCTGCTGCCAGGATCTGTCCAATTCATTTTATTGAAACATCATACTCAAAAGGTGCTTTAGGCAAACATATTTTGTCTTTTGACTACATGTCCCAATAATATAACCAGGCTCAGACCGTCACATTGTAATGATTCAGCTATATGTCTGAGAGGAAAAAGACCGCCAACCATAAAACTGATGGGAGAATAGGTACTGACTGTCACCTGCAATGCCATTCCTTCAACAAATATTTATTGAGTGTTATTCAAATGACAACATTTTGCAAAGCTTTAAGAAGATCCAGATGCAGAGAACACAGTCCCTGCTCACAGGAGACTCACAGATACTGCATCAGGGCATTCAGATCAGGGACACCACAGATAGATGTTGAAAGAAAAATCATTAAAAAAAATAGCAACCACGCACGGAATCCAGGACAGATAATATCCTCAGGAACAGTAATGGGAGTAGCGATACAGTGGTAGCTTTTTAATCTCCCATCATCTTGCATAGGGGTAGAGTCCAGACTGTCACTCAGGCCATAGCCAGTGAGGTCTCAATGTGGGCATGGCCTTCTCTTGAGGATTCTGGAAACTCCTGTATTCTTTCCTGGGGGTGAGAGACACCCATGACTTGATATTCCTGCTGACAAGATACATGGATCTACATTGATGGCAGCCAGAGCCTTGAATGGGGAGGAGTCATGTGGAGACCCATGCCACTTTCCACCTCTACTGGGTCCATAAGACATTCCACTGACTGCCCTGTGATCTTCCAGCACTTGGTTTCATTGCATGTGTTGCATAAGTCTGAAAAAATTTACACACTGTTATTGAATATATGGGTTAATTTCGTACTTATGGACGTGGTCTGGACTGGGCTGGGATGTTTTCTTAATATACAATTATTCTTCTATATAAAGCTTTTTTAAGACACATGAGTGTTTATGAATGTGCTTCTCTAGTCAACTCGAACTGACTCAGATACCATGAGGGCACAGGGTGGCTGTGTAGGGAAGGGGAGGGAAAGGGAACTGATAACAATGATGGATTTAGAACACACAAACACACAGCCTAGGGGCCGAATAACAGAAATATGGGTAGAGGGACACAGAAGACGGTGTGTATAAAGATATTAATTTATATATAATTTAGTAAGGGTGTGAGGGTTGAGGAAAGAGGGAAAAAACGGAGCTGATATCAAAGGGGTCAAGTAGAATGATAGTGTTTAGAAAATGATGGTGGCAGCATATGTACAAACTCGCTTAATCTAATTGATTTATGGATTGTTATATTATCTGTCAGAGCCCCCATTAAAATGTGTTCTTTTTTCGATAACAACATAAACTCACTGCCATGGAGTCAATTTTCACTCAGTATAGAACACCCCCTGTGGTTTCCTCGCTTGCTATTCTTTAAGGAAACAGAAAGCCTTTTCTTTCCCCTGCAGAGTGGTTTCAACTATTGACTTTGAGGTTAGCAGGCACCATAGCACCATGATTCCTAAGGATGCTGATACAAAGGAAGAACCTTGTGGAACATAATTTAAAATTCTTTAACTATCTAGACTTACTTAACTGGAAGAGTCCCAGAGACTATGACCCTGAGTTACTCTTCAAACCTTGAATTGAAACTGTCCCCTGAAGTCATCTTTAAACTAAATAACAATTTAGCTCTTAAAGGATTGCATCCTTGAGTATTGCAGTCTTTAAAAATCAGCACAAATCTAAATGGGCTACAGATAATTCAAAATATATGTGAGAGGGTTGTGGCAGAGAGATTAAGTAAAAAGAAACACCTAGAATAGAAAGAACAAGAATGTTAATTCAATATGAAGAGTGTGACCAATGTCACTGAACATTGTGTCCAGAAAGGGTTGAAATGGAACAGATTTTGCTTTGTATGTTTTCACATATCAAAATTAAATATTAGTAGAAAAAGAGAGACTCGCATCTGTATGAGGCAGACTACCAAATACTGGGTTATATATAATGCTAAGTATTGAATATTATCCCATTTTCATATGGCAAGTATGGAAAGCCAAGGATGGAGTGAGGCATTCACAGGGGAGATGGCATTTGAATGATCCAGGAATATGGCTAAAGAAGATGCTCATTCCCAAGTGTTTCCACTGGGTTCGCAAACACATCAGCAAATGAATGTCAAATAACCCGTCTCACCCTCTAACTCAGAGCTGTGCAACCGAACTCTCTTTTATGATGAAAATGTTCCAGAGCAGTGATTCTCAACCTGTGGGTCGCGACCCCCATGGGGGGGCGTCAAACAATGCTTTCACAGGGGTCATCCGATTCATCACAGTAGCAGTATTATAGTTATGAAGTAGCAACAAAAATAATTTTATAGTTGGGGGGAGCACCACACATGAGGGACTATATGAAAGTGTCAACATTAGGAAGGTTGAGAACCACTGTTCTAAAGGCATGACATTCAACCTGGTAGCTACCACATTTTATCAGGAAAGACCAGTCCATGGAAAGGGACATCATGCTTGGTAAAACTGAAGGTCCACAAGAAAAGAGACTGACCATCAAGGAGATGGGCTGACACCATGGCTGCAACAATGGACTCCAACCTAACAACCATGGCGAGATTTGGCACAAGATCAGGCAGTGTCCTCAAAGTAACATCCTTGATCTTCAGTCTTTTTTAAAAAATCTGTTGTAGCACATTTAGCCAATGCAACGTGTCATTTGATGTCTTGACTGATGCTTCCTTGAGCATTGATCTGGCTTAGGGTTTAAAAATTCCCCTTGGCTTCTCAACCATACAGGAGGCCCACACAGTGATCATCTTTCCTCACTACACAGAGTGTCATGCCCCACTCACATTGGTCTCCTTGCTGTTCCAGGAAGAAGCTTGGAGAACCCAATCACAAGGCCTTTTGCACTGACTGTCTCCTACCTGGAACACTTTCCCCACCGCCACATGGCCACTCCTGTGTCTTCCTGCCTTATTCAAGTACTGCACTGTCAATGAGATCTTCCTTGGCTGCGATGCACTACTTGCCCCAAGTTTCCCATCCAGCGCAGTTTAGTGAGAAAAATCTCACTGCTACCTGCAGGGGGGGAGCCTCGGCACTGGCATCTCAGAAAATGGAGCATAATCAGAACAGAAATGTGACCCTACCTCTCATGCTAAAAGGCTGCTAACTGCAAGATCTAAACCACCACACAACCAGCCACTTCTCAGGAGAAAGGCTGAAAGTTAGTCGCAGAAACCTACAGGGGAAGTTCTACCCTGTCTTATAGGGTCATTATGAGTCAGTATCAACTCTATGGCAGTAAATTTGCATTTAGGGGGGGGCGCATTCTAAGGAGCTCTGGGTCACATACCCTGATCAATCCAACTGGCAGCTGCATCAGCTGGCTAAGGCTTCAAAAGAATGAGTAGGTAACCCAGAGTTCAGTGCTGTTGGCAGAAACTTGTGGGGGGTCAGAAGGACTTGAGGTGATGGTGTCCTTCTCAGTGGCCTCAGATAATCTTCTCCCCGGTCTGGGCATCAGCATCTTTTTTGCAAAACGGGATGATTGCATTAGAGAACCACTAAACTCCTACATACCTGAGCAACCAGGAAGCAATTGTGAATCCTGGAGAGGAGCAAAGACTATGCTGGTGGCTCTGCAAATCTTGGGAAGCTTGGATCCGATGCGGCTGGAACTGTCCACTGCGAGGCACCAAGAATCCCGAGAGTTGTAGTTCAGGTCTCCCCCTTGCCTGTGTACCATGGAAGATTTAATAAATGTTCTCCTCATGCTACCTTTAGGATCCTTGGTGGCAAAGTGGCAAAATCCCTTCACATTGGCCTGTTAACTGCAGGGTTGACAGTGCAAACGCACCTGCTGCATTCCTGTAGGAAGGGCAGATTTCAACTCCCACAAAGAATTGTTGTTTCAGAAATCCACAAGGACAGTTGTATCCTGTAACTATGAGTCAGAACTGGCACAGTAGCAGTGCGTGAGTGAGCTTTAAACTACATTTGAGACTGTGGTCTAATTTGAATTCCCCTACCTATCCATTGGGTGTCATGGGAAGAGAGTAGATAGGAGAAAAAAGGGTAGAAGGCAGTGAGGGAGGAGGGTAGAATGTACGGGAGTAACACGTTCTGGCAGAAAATTGTGTGTATGTGTGTGTGTGCGTGTTCTATTGTAATTCACACAGATTATGGGTGGGGGAGGGAACTGAAAAAGTAAATATACATGAAAAAGAAAAATTTTTTTCTTTGGTGATTTTCCTTTTGTTGAGCTAAGGGATGGAGAATGTACTGCATGGGCGTAACCAGCCACTGGACCGGTGTGCTGTTAACACACCCTCCTGCCTTTGCATGCTGGGGGCCTCTCTGTAAACAGAAGTGACTTGTGACTTCTGATTTCCTGGGGCTCTAAAGAGAACCCGAGAATAGAAGTTCTAAATCGTGAACAAAGGAGAGACAAAGGGTTAATGAGAGGACAGAAGTTTGAAGTTTCATTGGATGAACACAGCGCCAGCATCCAACAAACATGCCAAAGGCTGAACTCTGCCCGGAAGTAATGAATGAGCACTGCCTTTAGCCCGTGTCCTCACTCTCCCCGTCTCCTGCACTCCAAGCCAGCCTCACTAAGAGTAGTCAAAGGTGACATGGTGGTCCTTTCATCTCTCTCTGACCCCTCACGCTGCCTTCACCTCTATCCAAGTTGCTTCATCCTTCACCCTTCTCCCTGATCTTCCTCGTGGAAAGATCTAATTCATAGTAACTGGTAAAAGTCAGTTAGCACACAAGAAAGAAGACATCTCCTTCCTCAGCCTATGCTGCAGAAAAAGAAACTCGGGCTTGAGCTCATTTGCCCAACTGTCAAAGGTCCCATCACGGGCAGGGCCATGATGTGAAAATTCAAGCAAGCAGCCCCAGAGCCAGAGTTCCCAACCCTCATCCACTGCAGTTCAAGTTCATGGGGTGAAGTGGTGAAAAGCTAACCAGAAACTTAGAGTTAATGTAGATACCCAAGGCTTACTTGCCAGGGCACACACTCACTGCCATTGAGTCAATGCTGACTAATAACAACCCTATAGGACAGGGTAGAATTCCCCTGTGAGTTATTGAGGATGTATCTCTTTATAGGAATAGAAAGCCCCATCTTTCCCTTGTGGAGTGACTAGTGGTTTTAAACTGTTGCACAAAGCATAACCATGACACCATCTGGACTCCAAAACATGCCAGGGCAATCAATGGTTCTGTGAGATCTCTCAGGATAGAGATATACCTTGCTCCTTGGCTACACACGAGAAAGCATTCACCTCCAAGCCTAGTTTGTGATCCAAGTGAGTTTTATGAGAATTAGAAGAAGTTTCATGTTTATAAAGGCACCTGCAGGGCTCTTCAGAAATGTGCATCTCCTTAGAAGCTTCCCTGAAAGTCACGAGTTCTGCTCTGTGCTCCTGCCTTTTAAATTACTCCCAGAGGTGGGGCGTGCTGGTGACCCTGGTTGAACTCATTGGTTGAACTGAATTCACCTGGCCTTGGTGGGCCAATTCAGGTGCAGAACACACCCAGGTGTACCTCCCCTTCCTGGCTGGGAACCTGAGCCTTTGAGCATGCGCAGTGTACCACTTGTTCATGGGACAAAGGCTCAGACTGCTGACCATGCGTAATGGATGCCTTAGTCCCTAAGCTAAACTACCTAGCAGTTCCAAAACCCCACTGCTGTGTAGTGTTCATGAACTTTGGCAGGAACACATCCTTACCACGAAGAATCCTGGTGGCCCAATGGCTAAGCACTTGGGCTTTAGACCGCGGTCAGTAGCAATACATGAGAAAAAGGTCTTGCCATTGTAAACATTCCACCCCACTGCCATCAAACGAAAGGACCTCTGGTGACATGGCGGGCTACTCACAGAGCTACTAAATGCAAAGTCAACATTTCTAACCCACCAGCTTCACTGTGGGAGAAAGATGAAACTATCTATTCCTATAGAGACATAATATCTCAGAAACCTATAGGGAAAATTCTACCC